>NC_051158.1:68636076-68682672 GCF_013339745.2 Dermacentor silvarum | reverse complement strand
ATTGGGTTGTTCAGACAACGCTGCGGGTCACCGCCCGATGCTTGCGTGGGTGGTTACGTAAATTTGACGTGAGGAGTTTGGAATCGAAACAGCTTGGAATCATTTTACGTTATAGCGCCCCAAGGCTGTTGCGATCGAAGGCTTCGGGTAAGCGCCATTGCGGGAAGACCATCACAAGGACGTCTGGTAGCGTTTCGGGGCGGTTATAGGGAAACGAGGAAACCATTCGCCCTGCACACGTGTGAAGGCAACCAAGCCGCCCTTCCGACGACGAGTCGTCGCGTTTGGGGTCGTCTTCTGCGAATGGCTCGGCAATCTTGTGGGCGTATTCCTATCCTAAAGGCGCCGCGCGCAAGGCCCCAGAGAGAGGGAGGGGCGGCTTCAGAGAAGGTTGGCTAGCCGAGGCTAGCAGAATCACGTGACGCTTCCCTCCTAGTATGGCGGTCACACAAACAACGCGCACAACTGTTGTCGACGGCGACGAGGTTTTGCTCGCGTTCGCACCGAACGCGCGCGGCGTTGGTGACGTGTTTATGAAGAACGTGCCAACCTTTGCCGTACACCCTATGACGGTGTACCGTAGCGACCATAAGGCCGTGGTCCCTGTGGTCACTAAATAAACGAAAACCACGGGATCATATATATTTGTCATTCTTTAATAGTTCAGATAACCAATTACACAATCACATCTTAATAGTCCTAATTTGAAATACATAATTCCGACCATAGTACAGCTTCGCTGGTCTTCCATCTCCACCCCAGTGTAAGGGCTGACAGTTTTTCTATAGAGCAACCTGAACCATTTACCGAAGAGCGTTGGCCAACCGGCAACCGATGCACTTAATGCTCTAAACGCGAACAGCTCTCACAGTAGAAACCGATGAGAAGGGGGCGATAATGAGTATCTATAGATCAGTGGCGTAACCGGAAATTTTGGTCCGGGGGGGGGGGGGGGGTGGGCTCAAGTTGCAGCGCGGCCTCCTCCTTATAGAATTTGTCGAGGAATCAAATGCATGAATGAATAATAACTGCATTGCCAATGCCATTCTATATTAGATGCTGCAAACGAATTATTGAACGCTATGTACTGTCAAGTAAAATATGTATTTTTTCATAAACGTTGTGGCAGCAATAACTGATATCAATGCTTTCGCGTTTTATGTCTAATTCATACGTAGAGAAAATATCACAAGAACTTCCGAACTGTATCAGTTCGAAACCAGCAAGGGCAGTGCATGCAGCTGATATAAAAAAGGTAAAGGCCATGAAATGGATAACTTGAGGACAACTATTTTGATGAATCTTTGTCATTCAAGAACCTTGTTTACATTTTTGTACATATGCAACAGCCAGGAAAAAACCTCAATGACGCTGTCCCTCGTTGCAATAGATTACGCAGGAGCAGCTATACCCGAGATTATACTCGCAACAGTGAGTACAAATAAAAAGTAGGAGTTCTGCAATATATACATTAGAAATGCAAAGATAGAATGGAATATACAAATGCGAAGATACAACTCGCTAAAGGGCAAAAAAGAGTCGCTGGAAACAAAGTTCACTGCTTGTATACACAAAACCTGGCAACAAGATATTTAAAATACGTATAAGTCTCCAATAAATCTATGCATTTAAGCAAACGTCACTGTACATAATGCGTCAAACAAGACAAATAAACATGTTGCGCAGTCACAGATAGTAAACTTTGCGCACAGAAAGACAGATGATCCAGACAAGAACAAAACTATGATCACAGAAATCGTGATATGTACTCGGGCCATGCGGCGGTCGAGATAGCGTCAAATGGGTAGAATAATAGAGGAATAATGCAGAAATCAGTACGAAAATGTGTAAGTTAACTTCCTCCACACCGCCAACAATTATTCTGCACCCACAATCAAAGGAGGGCATTGCTTCGTATCAAAAAAGAAATAAAAGCAGGTAGCTAAAAAGGAAGGAAAAGGACAAACGAGAGCCACAGATCATGCGGCAAGTTGAACTACCCAATATCCGAGTGTGTTTTTGGCAAACGCCGCATGGGCCGGGCTTTCAATGAGCAAGGTCGGTCAAAATTGGTTATTGATGTCCTCGTAATTTTTATATTCCGATGATAATTTTGATCATGATGCTAACTGCTAGAATAAACGTAGAAAATTTCTGCGGTTTTAAAAGCTAATGAACAGTCATTCATTTTCATAATTAAGAGCTTATGGACCTGAAGGAACAGAGCTTTTTACTTGCATTGATTTTTGCTGCTTCGCTATCTAAAGGACAAACTTCTCTCGGCGGGGAAGTTGAGCGAAGCGGTCAATCACTTCGGACACGTTGATGGTGACGTCTCTGTGGGCGCCAGCCTAACCATGCGTTCCACAGACATTGTAAAGCGCAAGTAGTTTTTAGTAAACTCTTGTTAAAAAATATTCTCTCTGCGCTGGCAGTCGTCACTGGAAGGGTGACTAGAATTTGCAGCAGTATTTACACATTTATATAGAACCTGCAGTCGCAATGAGAGATGGGCATCTATTCCGGTGCTAAAACCTAAAACACTCCCTCGATGTCGTTGGCATACTTGTTTAGGTACCTTGCACAGCGATGGTACCTAAACCTTAGGTACCATCTGTTCCTAAGGTTTAGGTATCTTAGGTACCTTAGGTTCGATTCCAGCGATGTACGTCGTTCAGTCAGGAGGTATGGAGAAGCAGCCTGCTTTAGCATCTAGGCTTTCTTGTATAATTTCACCACAAATTTCTATAATTTGGTTTTGGCATCTGGGCTTCAATACGAGGCATTACTGGGACAACTTTCCGAAATGGTTCTTCAGATATGTATCTCCGCAATCAGCTAGCAGGCGAAGAAGCGCTCTGAAAATACCTGCATTTTCAGCGGGGCTATGCTTAAATCCAAAGGACCCCTGTCCCTGTGGCCGAGGAGAGCCAGACCCTGTCGCCCGCAAAAAAAAAAAAAAAATCCTCAATAATGGGCCGTTTACTTTCTTCTGTTTTTTCATATTTTACTTTGCCTTCCCTGGTCCAGCCGATCGATCACATTGGGCACGCTTCCTGAAAATGTTTGGAGAAAATAATCACCTGCTAGCTGACAATTATGGTGATATTTAGTATTTTCGTGTGTGTGGAAGATTGCGAGCGCGCGCTTCCATTTCTGGAACGGCTTGGAGACGAGGGATCCAGTGCGCGCATGTTGGCCCACGTTTATAAGAACATTAACCACATAATGTTCCAGAATTGAAAATCTTTTAAAGCACGCCTTTGGAAATGCCAGTTCACCTTTCGTGTCAAAAGTTTATGAGAAGTTTATACCCATAAAGTTCCGTAATTAAAATCCATGCGCTCCGTAGATTCCGCGGCCGCTGCGAGATGCCGCAACGCGCCCGCTCGCTATCGAAAAACCCTTGAAAGTTTGTGCTCGGATGGGGATCCTTGCTCTACGGGACTCCATCTGCAAGGGCGTTGCCACGAAATCCAGCCCGAGTTCGCAATTTTCATGCCGAAATGTCTTTTCGAGCGTGAAAAAGACATTGTAGACAAAATCCAGAATGATTCCAGGCGTTGGTGGTAGTTTTGGTCGGCGGTGCATGCTAGCACGAAAAAATTTCGGGAGGGGCTGTAGCCCCATCAGCCCCCCCCCCCCCCCCTGGCTACGCCCCTCGTGTAGGTGGAGAAGATTATGTGCACTGAATGCTTACAAAACGTACACATGAGAAGGTTGGAGATCAATGAGTAAGTGGTGGCTTGAAAAATGGTGGCGCAATGAAGGCGTTGACGTAAACGAAAACTTTGTTTACGTATGCCAGGAGTTTCAAGAGTAGATTGCTTCAGGGCGCTTTCGAAGTTTATGTGGATTTAGACCGCGGTAGCATAGTGTCTCTGCTGCAGCGATTCCCGTCACCCTCGAGCGAAGTTGGAGGAGATGACGGTTGCATGGGCGGGCTGCACTCTCCCCTAAAAGTGCTCGAGGGTAACGGCAGTCTCCGCCGTGGAGACACCATGCTACCAAAATGAAAGAACACGCAAACTTTCGAACTGCCCTTAAGAAGAGAGTTACAGTCTCAAAATTTCTAGCATAAACAAACTAACTTTTCGTTTGCAACAACGTCTCCATTCTGACATCAGAATCAGGGTGTTTCAGCGAACACTGCCAAACATTTTTAAAGGTCGCCTGTGGCAGATAGCACAATTTTAGTTCGTGAGCTGGTCTACTCGAAAAGGCGAATATTTCTGCGACCACGTATTGCATAGTCAGCTAATTAACAAAAGTTCAATAATCACATTTAATTAATTACCATATGACCTATATTACAATCCACAAACTCTAGTCGTGGAGTTCGCAAGGCGGATTCACTTGGAACGTATTCTCAGGATAACATCAGTTTTGAGATATTAATTCCCGAACTTTGCGGAGAAATCAATTGCCGTTCCAGCTATACACGTTCTTAACAAAACATCGCTTTATGCATTGTAACACAAATTTACTGCAAAGGAATGGATAGTTGGGTGAGTTGGTACGGTAACATATTCTTGGGATAAGCGCGAAGAAGGCACGGACGGTGGCGGAAGACGACAGGACGAGCACTAAAAATGTTAGCGCTCGTCCGTGTCTTCTTCGCGCTTACGCCAAGAACACAAATTTACCATTTGTGTACATGTTAACAGCCAAGCTGTTAAACGAGCCTTAATTTGTGGTGCGTAGCAAGAAACTACCACGAAAGAAAATAAAAATTCTTGCCGAGGCACGATTCGAGCGTTGTAACCACTAGGCTATACAGCCACGCCTTTTTTTTTTTCTCTTTATTGTCTCAAGTGCAAAATTCACTCATTTATAAAACCCAAGTTCAAAGAACTGGCACGTTAAAGGCATGTGTAACACCAACCAGCATGATTGTAATAAGATCAAAATTCTCTTAATGTTGCTAAGGCTTCTAACCTCGACAACCATTCCGGGGGGCATTAATGCGTTTTCTGCACCTCCAGAAAGGCGCTTATACTCTCTCGGAAGTACATTCGCGCTGCTCCTGCGTGTGGGTCGCAGTAATACCCAGCCATTATGGCGCGTGAGAGGCTGTGAAGACCAACAAGCATTACCAGATCAAAAGGAAGCCCATCGTCGTTTTCTATCGCTAGATATCTGGTACCGTGGGGATCTATAGGGAATTCTTTTTAACTCTCCTTTGTAAAACATCCCAAAAGAACACTCCCTCCCAACAATGTAGAAAAACGTAGTCAATTGTCTCGGGTTGATTACAGATTAAGCAATGTGTTCCCCACGGTACAAAAAAAAAACCATGTCTTTCAAAACTGTGTTTACCGAAAGCGTTCTTGTAAGAACCTTGAAAAAAAGTTTTTACCCCTGGTGGAATTTGCATACACTTTACCCTTTTTAGTACATTCTAGCCCAGGCTTCCTCTGTAAAGGGATTTTATAAAGGAACAGGAAATTCAGTGTCGCACAGATCCCTTTACAGCTTTTCTCTTTGGACAGAACTCAGGTAATACTTTGAAAAACGTACGCTTAGGAAGCGCACAGTAGAGACAACCTCCTTAAAAAACCCGTAAGTGCTCCTGGATTACTGCTTGTGCCAACAATAAAATCTGGTAGCGCTTTGCTTATTCTCATCTGACACACAGTGCCCAAGAAAAGGGTCCCTGGCGTCCCGAAAAAATATGAATCTGTTTACGAGCTGACACACAAAGAGGTGTCCCACACCTACTCCCCCATCTTTGACGCGCCTTAATAGATTCATCCGGCTACATATCTCCCAACTCGAGGCCCACACAAACACGGCAAATATGCGGTGAAATTTCTGAATGTTTAAACGAGAACAGCATAACACCTTCATTGTGTACCAAATCTTACTGATAAAGAACAAATTACACACTGTTGCTCTGCTGAAGATGGATAGATTAGCCACTTTCCACCTGTCCACCTTCTCACGCATCTCTTCCACTTGTTGCCAGTACCGATCATTATCTTTGTAAAATTGAAGCGGCACACCAAGATATTTTACCGGAGTAGTTTCCCACCTAATGTTGGCAAAAGTTTCAGGGGTCGAAGGCCACTGTCAGTGCCAATCCCACAGGCACTTCCCCAACTGACAGGACTTCCAGAGATGTCACTAAATGGTTTACCACTCTAACTGCTTCAATAACACTTTCTTTGTTGTCACAGAAAAAAATGCTACGTCGACTGCATACGCCAAGAGTTCAACTTCTGGTGCATGCAGGCGAAAACCTTGAATTCCATCATTCGGCAATATAGTGCGACACAGTGTTTCAATATACACACAGAAGAGAAGAGGGCTGAGACGGCAGCCTTGGCATACAGAAAGTTGCACACTAATTGACTTTCCTATCGTCCTGTTCACAATTAACTGTGCACGCGTGGCTACATAGCCACTCATACACAAAGCATGTATGCGAACCATATGATTGTGTTCGAGCGTCGTCGTCTTCGTCCACAGCTGGCGCGTTCGTACGCTCGTGCTCTGCGAGGTGAAGAGGTTTTCCGCGCTATGAGAGCAAGAGAGAAACGCACTAACGGAGCGGGTCTCCTGGAACGCGGTGTCGTTGTTGCAAGCTGCGCTATGGAACGCGCCGTCACGGCCGTGATTCCGAGACGGGCGAAAAGAAATTATCATCATCAGGAGCAATAAGATGAAAAGTTCGCGCGCACTTCCAGAGAATGCTGGGCTACGACCACCCAGCTTCGCTGTTTCAAGTGTTGCGCGGCCGAGTGCGAGGTTAATCGTTTTTTTTTGTGATGATATGATCAGTAAATATCGTGCCCCTCGGTTCTCTTTCTTCTCGTTCACTACATTACGACGGTCTCGGATCCGGCAACAATGATGCCTTCAGGTAGAAAATGAGGGTTTATTGACAAGTTACCTTCACCCAAAACATCACGTACTCATGAAGTCTGCGGTAGAAAGGATGTTCCACATCCACCGCCAAGGTTGGGGAGTGGTGGCACTCCCAGGCTTAGTTCTGGTAGGGAAACTTAAATACCTCAGAAAGTGGATGGGAAAACCGGCCGCGGTAGCTCAATTGGTAAGAGCATTGCACGCGTAATGTGATGGCGTGGGATCGTTCCCCACCTGCGCCAAGTTGTTTTTTCATCCGCTTGCATTTCCGGTAATCTATAATTTCTTTACGTCAATTAGTAACAGCAAGTAATTGCCCTTATGTTGACCTTGATGCCTATGTTTTTTGGCTTTTATGATTAATATATAAAGTGAGGGTCAGCCAGAATATCATACGCGAACAGGAACTTGTTGGTTGAGTACGCACGCAGAAATAAAAACGGTGCTTTATTTCATGGATTGCGGCGGGTGACGTTTGATACGTAGGAAATAAAGCATCGTCTGCTTTCGATAGCAAAGATATAAACGCTCCAGGTGCATTGCAGCGAATGGAGTGTCCAGTAATGACACCATGGACAACATATGGGAATGTAGACATAATAATAAAGAAAAGGGAAATAAAAGTGGACGAAAGATAACTTGTCGCCGGTGAGCACCGAAACCACAGTGTCCGCAATACGAGTGCGTTGCACTGCGATATACACGCGCACCATGCACCACACACACACAACACACACACACACACACACACGTATATATATATATATATATATATATATAGATCGCCACCTGGTGTATTGAGCCAGGGTGCTCTCCGCAAGTCTACGACGAGGACGAAGATCCCGCGTCAACTGTTTGACGAGCACCTTCGTCGCCTTCAGAACGTACTCGAAGCCTATCGCTCGGCTAACCTCACACTAAGCCTGACAAATGCCATTTCGGCTACGACGTACTGAAGTTGCCTCGCTCACGTCGTGAGCGAGGAACTTCAGGAACAGTCTACGGGGAACAGCGAGGAACAGAAGTACGACCCGATCCCGAGAACACTGCTACCGTAGCCTCTTTTCCAGCTTCAAGCAAGCAAGAAATGTGTCGGACAAGGTTTGGGCTTGTGTGCCAATTATCCGCACTTCATAGAAAATTTTTCCAAGATTGCAGAGCCACTGTTTCGCCTTACGCGTGACGACACATCATTCCTGTGAACTGATGAACGGACCGCCTTTGTGGAGTTACAACGTCGGTTGTCTTCTCATCCCGTGCTCGGTCATTACCACGAGGACGCTGACACAGAAGTATGCACTGACGCCAGGAATATCCGTCTCGGAGCTATCTTGGTGCAAAGGCAAGACGGGACTGAACGAGTTATAGCGTACGCGAGGCACACTCTGTCACGCGCCGAGTCCAATTATTCCACCACAGAGAAAGAGTGCCTCGCGGTCATTTGGGCCACTACAACGTTGAGGCCGTATCTCTACGGGCGGCCATTTTAAGTTATGACCGATCATCACGCTTTGTCTGGTTCACCAACCTCCGAGACCCTTCTGGACGATTGGCACGTTGGAGTCTGCGACTTCAGGAAATTTACATCACCATCGTATCCAAGTCATGCAGAAAACATGAAAATGCTGACACGCTATCACGAGCACCTGTTGAATCTAAAAACCGAGACGAGGAAGACGACAACGCCTTCCAGGGAGCTCTCAGTGGGCCTGATATTCTCGCTAAACAGCGATCGGACGCTGAGTTAAGGCCGATCATCGATCACATTAGAAGGCGGCATCGTGTCCATTCCTCGCCCTATTTGGCGAAGGTTGTTGTCGTTTTGCCTACGAGAAGGCATCTTATAAAAAGAAACAGTGATGATGTGGATAGTGGTGTGTGGCAGTGACTAACCAAGTGCCGGAAATACCAGCTTAGAATGATAAATGTATTGTGGCAACCAGAGGATGAAGATAATGGAAGAAAACGACCACGTGCCAATGACAAGGAAGCGGCGTGCAAAGCGTGAGAGCGAGTGGAAGACTCGAACGGAAGCTCCCAGAACGGCGGTGCAAGGCTCGGGTACTTGCGACCGGTGTACTGCTACCTGTGGACCTGGTCGGAGATCCCGGTCGTGGTTGAGGCTTTCCTGCACACCAGTGGCCTGCTGTTTTAACGGCCTGGTGCAGTGCTTCCTGCTGGGGACCGGGACGCCGGATCTACCTGCCTGCTGAGGGAGCCCGATGACTGGCGACCGGGTGTCCTGCTAGTGTGTGGACCTGGACGGAGATCCCGCTCGTGGCAGGGCTCTCCTGTGCACCAGCGGCCTGCTGTTATAGCGGCCTGATGCTAGAGCAATGCACGGGCCGATTTTTGCGGCCAGGGCCCGGCCCGGGCCCGTTTTCACATTGGGCGGGCCCGCCCGAGCCCGAACAAAACATTTATGGCGAGACCCGGGCCCGGCCCGGGCCCGGAAATAATCTACGTTACCCACCCGGCCTGGCCCGCCACCCCTTTTCCTTAAGCCCGAGCCCGGCCCGAGCCCGACTCGAAACCGACCCGAACCCAGCCCGAGACCGAAAAATACATGTTTTTCAGAGTTGAGAAGCCCGAGAATAACTCGCAGAAAGCCCGAGCCCGGCCCGGGCCCGCGTCAAAAAACCCGAGCCCGGCCCGGGCCCGAGTCAAAAAGCACATGCCGTGCCCGAGCCCGGCCCGAGCCCGTGAAAAAACTCCTCTACCCGGCCCGGCCCGGCCCACGGGCCGGGCCGGGCTCGGGCTTTCGGGTAAGCCCGAGCCCGTGCAGTGCTCTACCTGGTGCGGTGCTTCCTACTGGAGACCGGGGCGCCTTAGCTGCCTGTCTGCCGACCGAGCCCGACGGTCTCGCAGCCGAGGCGTTATAGCCAGGCGTTGCGGGCCAGCTACAGCAGTGGCCTAGTTTGCTGCCGGCCTGCTGTTCCCCTGCTTCCACGTCCCCCCCCCCCGCCCCTAAAATGTCATTACCGGAGTTCTGTTACCCACATATTTTGAGGATTCTCTAACGTTGCCTCTACATTTTCACTTTTGTTGTGGCTAAAAACTTACGGCACCATTGTTGGCACGGACGCGCACGGCTTTTGTTTTATACTTTCGCTTTGTTGCGGCACATTCTGACAATAGGAGGACAAGCGCATTAGAAGCACCAGCGGCGGCTACCTCATCCGTGTTTCGTCCCTTTTACATTTTTTTTTTAAATTTCCGCTCAGAACACCACGCACAGACACAGTATATTTAAATATATACAAAGGACAAAGTTTATTATATTTTTTAAAGAGAAGGAGGTAGCCAACTAAATGGATAGCCTATATCTAGAGAATGAATATGTTGATGTATGTTTCGGCACTTCATTGAAAATTTTTCCAAGATTGCAGAGCCGCTGTTTCGCCTTACGCGCGACGACACATCATTCCTGTGAACTGATGAACGGACCGCCTTTGTGGAGTTACAACGTCTATTGTCTTCTCATCAAATTGTCACATATGACTGCATCTACGTCGGCAGAACTTGCAGACCTCCATGCAGCTGTGACCTACGTCACCGAAGAGCCGGCACAGAAATGGGTCATATTCTGTTACTCTAAGGCAGCTCTTCACAGTATCAAGTCAGCCTTACATCACAGAACTTACGAGAAGATGATAACCGACATCACGGAAGTACATCACCATGCTCTGGAAACAGGGCACAGCATAGTCTTCCAGTGGATTCCTGCTCACTGTGGCATCATCGGCACCGACATTGTTGACAGGGCTGCCCGATCTGCCCACGAAGACACTCAGACACGTACAATACCTTTGGCGAGGACGGACACTGCCAGGGAACTTCGTCTGCTTGCACGCAAAACGTCACAAGGTTTATGGAGTTCAAGTGTCTCCCATTGCCGGTTATATAAGTTGGACCCTCAAAGGCTAGATGGAAGTTGTAGCCGTGAACGGCTACAACTTCCATCTAGCCTTTCCCGCGGCGAAGCAACCTTGCTGTGCCGCTTGTGGCTGGGAGTGGCGTTCACGAACGCCTACTCACATCATATGGGAATGGCCGAGAGCCCGATGTGTGACTCCTGTATGTGCGAGGAAACCATCCAGCACCTATTGTGTACCTGTCCTCGCTACGACGTACAACGTCTCGCCTCTCTCTCACGACAACTTTAAACCGGCGAGACTCGAGACCGTTCTCTGAGTCAAAGATACTCGGACCGTGGCTACACCCGTAACTGGCACAAAAAGCGTTGCGTGCATTAGTACTGTATTTGAAGTGCACCAGTTTAAGAGACCGCCTATAGTGTCCCTGTGCATCGTCGCACGTGTACTCCGTGCTCATTCTCTCCCTATTTTTCTTTTTCTATCTCCACTTTCCCTTACCCCTGGTGCAGGGTAGCAAACCGGATGCTCTTCTGGTTGACCTCCCTGCATTTTCTCTCCTTGCTCTCTCTCTGTTGATGTATGTTCACCTTACTTCAAATTACTTTGCGTGCTTTTTTGACCCTGAAAAAAACTTGCAGACTTCAGTGATCCATTCGGCAGAGTGTTCTATCAACGGCGTGTGAAAAGCACGTGAGTGATATGTATCTCAATATTGCTTCTCTTTCCAGTAGGCAATGCTAACGACTGGCGACAAAAAAAAAGAAAAAAAAACCTTCTAATTTTTTACAACATTTACGCATTAGGGATGGAAACATCGCCTCTTGCATGTAGAGGCCATAAATGCGGGGTGTCTCCGCAAACACTTCAAAAATTTTTTTAAAGGCTGCCTATGGCAGATAGCAAATTCTAGTTCATGAGCTGGTCTACTCGAAGAGGTGGACATTACTTTCACAAAAAATTGAAATGCATAATCCTATAAATAAAAAATCCCAGCATATCCACGGGGTGAATGATGATGAGTGGGCGAAGCTCCGGAGGGAATCATCGGATCTCCCGCTTAAGGGGACGCTAGCACAAACGCGTTAGAGACGTGCAGTACTCTCTAGTAAGGGGGAGCGGCCACAGCGCCTTACGCAGCCATTTACACATGCCGGAACGTGCACCGCGTTTGCCGACGCCATCACATGACTGCTGAGAGAGTATACCCCCCGTATTCATAAACGCTCCTCGACTTGAACTTGACTTGCCACCGCCTTGGGCAGCGCGTTCGAAACGCGTTGAAGGTAAGGCGGAGAGGCCACAGCGTCTTACACCAGCTTCCTACACGGGCCGTAACGCGCTAGCACAAACGCGTTAGAAACGCGCTAGAAACGCGGCCTTTCGTTAATGTTGGGTATTTATTGCCATCGTGGTGCTTGTGTCTATGTGTGCTTCGTGGCTTTGTATTTGTACGGGTGTATGTATTGTTGCAAAGAAGGAAATAAAGAAAAAAAAGCTTCATGGCGTAGTGGGCTAACGCCGCGCGCTCGGAAGCGAGGGGTCCCTGGTTCGATTCCGCGCTACGGACACAACTTCGGAATTTTTTTTCTCATTTTTCTCAGACTGGTTACACACTACTACTACGACGAGGGACGAACGGGTGTCGCTTTAAGGAGCTTCGCCCCTAAAACATCACCTATTAGGTTTTCACATATTATGGCCCCTGTTGCACTTTACAAATTAGAGCCGTGGAATTCGCAAGGCGGATGCAGCTGGAACTAATTCTCAGGATGGCACCAGTTTCGAGATATTAATTCCCGAACATTGCGGAGAAATGCATTGGCATTCCTTACGCGCCGTGGTTGTTTAGTAGCTATGGTGTTGGATTGCTAAGCATCAGGTCGCGGGATCAAATAACGGCCTCAGCGGCTGCATTTCGATGGGACGAAATGCTAGAAAACCCGTATACTTAGATTTAGGTGCACGTTAATGAACCCCAGGTGGTCTAAATTATTCCAGAGTCCTCCACTACGGCATGCCTTGATCATGGTTTTGGCACGTAAACCACGATCATGGTTTTGGCACTTAAAATCAAATAATTTGTTCTTTTCATACTTTTGTGCTTTGATGCATAAAACGACGTTTTGTTGAGAAAGTGACTGGCACGCCAATGTATTTCTCGGCAAAGTTATAGAATCAATATCTCGACAAAGGTGTGAGCCTGAGAATGAGTTCCAACTGGATCTGCACTCCACGGCTAGAATTTGTAAATTGCAACATGGGCCTGAAGGTAGTTAGCTAAAAAGCTAATTGGTTAACTTTGTTATTTGTCGACTATGCATTTCAATTTTTTGTGCAAGTAATGTCCGCCTCTTCGAGTAGACAAGCTCATGAACTATAATTGTACTATCTGCCACAGGCCACCTTTAAAAATTTTTGAAACTGTTCGCTGAAACACCTTGTATATAAAATTCACTCAGTAACCGAAATGATGCAACGCCGGATTCACTCAAAATCAGAATAAATAGAAGTCTAGAAGGCATGCGCAGCAGCGCTTTTGCTCCGACTCAAAGTACTAAAAAAATAAAAAAAAGAGTGCAGTTAGGGCGGGAAGGCGAAGCAGTATTAGTGATAGCGAAGAAGACAATTACACGAAGGAAGATTCTTACCGCGTAAATCCGTGTAAGCGCCGCACACATAACTTGACAGCCAATATTTAAAAAAAGACATCCAACCGAGAAGCAATCGCGTTCGGAGCGTTGATTCTGATCGGGCTCAACCGCGAGTTGTCACGCGCAGCGTACTTTCGCGCGTCGCTACTGGATGTCGAGAGGAGGTGATCGCGGAGGTTTACAGCTGATTTCATACTCGTAGTAGTTAAAATGAAGTCAAATGGCCCGGTTCCATGAAAGGCTCGTCAAAATCCCGACAGAAAAGTGTGGCCCTTACACGAATCTATACGTTAGTTATAGTGGCCTTATAAATTGTAGTAAACATTCGCCTAAAATTAAAATAGTAAGCCTAGTGGACATAGTAAGCACGGATATATAAACCTGTAAATACATCACGGGGTGACCTCGAGCACTCGCTTTCACAACGCAAGCATTATGAAGAACGCCGGCAGCGGAGGTGAACGGTTCGTACAGACGCGCGATTCACCGCAACTCTGAAAGTGAGATTCGTCATCATGATCTGCCTATTTTTATGTCCACTACTGACAGCCTCTGTCAGTGATCTGCGATGACCTCTGTCTCTGAACTCTACAACACTAGGGGCACGGAAAAACAGCCCGGCAAGGAAGACAGCGTGCATGAAGTTAGCAGCCATCACTGCTCGCCCTTATCATTGCACCCACCAATGATTACCAACAATTAGACATGGCACGCGGGCCCCATAAGCGTCAGCCGCGCACAGTCATTCACAGCTACGGCAGGAATAGAGGATAAGGCTCGTGCTCTCCTTCCCATTCGCGTTTGATTACGTGACCTACAAATAACCAGAATATTAAGAAGATAATGCCCATCAAGCCGCCATCCCTTTCGGCTCACTGTTACGTGCTTTTTCCCGCACCCACAGGGTATGGGTCACTGATGTATATGGCTTTTATTGTATTTAATGCGGAACATCACGGTGACGACAACAGCGAAAGTTTGCCTGCAGTGCCGATATAAGTGCTTTCGCCATAAAGCTAGAAATAGAAAATGGTTAGCAAAGGATATATATATATATATATATATATATATATATATATATATATTGTAATGAAGAAGACAAGACGACGACGAAGCAGTCAGCAAGCAAGCCACAGTGTTGGTGCTAACCACGCGCCCCGAGCTTGCGCTTGCCCGGATTTTGACGGCTGGTCGCATCGCCATCGCCGCTTCTTGACGTTCGCCTGACGTTTCTCGCATTCATTGACGTCTACACGTGAATAAATCACGTTGCATTTGGTGGAGGCTGCGTGGGTCCCCGCACCAACCTGGAACTCCGCTCCCGGACGCTCCCTTCGGTTCCTGCACCCATGATGGTCAACGACACCTCGACTCAGACTGACCCTTCGGCAGCGCCTGCCACCTGCAGCGCCGTGTACCGTGAGCGGGATCCGCCCATCTTCAACGGCTCAGGTGACTCCGATGTTGAAGACTGGTTGTCGACATACGAACGTGTCAGCGCCAATAACAAATGGGACGATTCATCGAAGTTGAGTCACGTCATGTTTTATCTCGCGGACATCGCGCAACTGTGGTATCACAACCACGAGACTGACATACCCACTTGGTCCGTTTTTAAGACTTCCATTTCGGACGTCTTTGGTCGGAGTACGGACCGCAAGCTTCGCGCAGAGCAGCGCTTGCGTGAACGTGCGCAACATCCAGGGGAGAATTACACGGGCTACATCGAGGATGTGCTGAATCTCTGCAACCGCGTGAACCCTACCATGCCAGAGGGCGAGAAAATCAAGCACATACTGAAGGGCATCGAGGACAACGCTTTTCAGATGCTGCTCGCGAGAAACCCCACCACGGTCGCGGCACTCGTCTCCTTGTGTCAAAGCTTTGACGAGTTGCGTAGGCAGCGCATGATCGCCCGCCAAGCCCTCATGACGCCAGACACACTATCGAGCTTGCAGCTAGCTGCCCACTCTGCCGATCAACAGCCGCTGCTCTCTAGCATCAAGGACTTTATCCGGGAAGAGGTAGCGCGTCAGCTTTCATTGCTGCCTCTCACGCACGAGCCTTCGAAGTGTTTGGCTCCGGACCTTCAACACATCATTCGAACCCAGGTTGCTGAGGCCCTCCCGCCTGTGACTCACCAACCACCCGTCACTGCGCCACTTACCTACGCTTCCGTCGCGGCTCGGCCTCCTCAACATCCTGCGCCGTATGCTCGACCTGCGATGCCGACCCATGCCTGGCCGACGACCGCGAATGCTGCGCCACTCGCCTTCGCGAGGCCTTGGGCTCCGTTCCTCCGCCGCCCCGACGCGTGGCGAACGCCAGACAATAGGCCCATCTGCTTCGCCTGTGGTGTCACTGGACAGGTCGCCCGCCACTGTCGCCGATGTCCACCTTCGCCATTTGACGTGATGGGCAGGCCTGTTCCTTCGTCTGCCCGGTCGCCACCAAGGTACGTCCCTGACGATCAGCCAGCCTATGCTAACCGCCGGTCCCTATCTCCGCGACGACGCTCCCTATCACCCATGCGTCGCCGACCTCCTACGGAGGAGGGAAACTAATCGCTGCAGTTCCGGAGGCAAGAGCTGCATGCGCGTCGAACTGCCCAAGGCCTCCATCTATTTCGCCGCAAAACATTATCGACGTCGACGTTGAAGGAACCGCCGCGTTAGCGCTTATTGACACGGGGGTCGCTGTTTCGGTTATCTGCGAAAGCCTATGCCGCAAGATCAAAAAAGTGACCACGTCGCTCTCGGGACTAATGCTCTGCACTGCCAGCTAACAGTGCATTGCGCCTTCAGCTGTTGGCACCGCACGTGTCGCTATTTAAGGTGAACTTTATGTCATCGAGTTTTTCGTGCTGCCGTCATGCTCCGACGACGTTATTCTCGGATGGGACTTCCTTTCACGTCATCGCGCCGTCATAGACTGCTCCCGTGCAGAAGTGGCCCTTACGCCATTGCAAACCTCTCTTTCGGTGGATAATCATCCCGACGCTCACAAAGTTGTCGTTGCTGCGGACACAGATATTGCCCCCGAAACGTCGACCCTTGTGCCTCTGTCCTGTACGGCCGCCCCTGACGGAACTGTTCTGTTTGCCCCATCGGAGGTACTTCTCCGCCGTCGCGGCCTACGACTGCCGTTTGCCGTACTTACGGTTAAATCGGGTGCTACTACTATGTTAGTTTCCAACTGGCTCCCATCCTCCGTTACATTACTTCGTGGAGAATCTTTGGGTCACATTGAAGGTGCCGATCTCCTGCGCTCCCTCGAGTTTGCACAGGACCAACCCCTTCTTCAAATGAATGCCATCACATCACCTGTTCCCAAACCTTCGGGTGCAGACAGTTTCCACCCTTCTATTGCTGCCGATCTACCGTCAACACAACGCAGCGAACTCCTGGCCCTTCTTCGAGACTTCCGCTCCTCCTTCGATTGCGCTCAACCATCTTTAGGTCGTACAACAAGCGTCACGCACCACATTGACACCGGTTCCCATGCGCCCTTACGCCAACGACCACACCGAGTTTCAGCGGCAGAACGGCGTATTATCAATGAACAAATGGATGATATGCTTACGCGTGGTGTCATTCAGCCATCCCAGAGCCCGTGGTCCTCTCCTGTTGTACTTGTGCGCAAAAAGGATGGCTCTATCAGATTCTGTGTTGACTATCGCCGCCTCAATAAGATAACTCGGAAAGATGTATACCCGTTGCCCCGCATCGATGATGCTCTTGATTGTTTGCAAGGGGCAGAATATTTCTCGTCACTGGATTTGCGCTCGGGTTACTGGCAAGTTCCAATGGCCGACCCTGACCGACCTAAGACGGCTTTTGTCACTACTGACGGACTTTATGAGTTTAACGTGATGCAGTTCGGATTGTGCAACGCCCCAGCTACTTTCGAACGGATGATGGATAACATCCTTCGTGGCTACAAGTGGAATACCTGCCTCTGCTACCTTGACGACATCGTCGTTCTTCCTCGCGATTTTCCAACTCACATTGTTCGTCTTCGTGCGATTCTCACGTGCCTCACCTCTGCTGGCCTTCAACTTAACATAAAGAAGTGCCACTTTGCTGCACGCCAGTTGACGATACTAGGCCACGTCGTCTGCAAGGAGGAAGTTGTTCCGGACCCCGCGAAGCTCCGTGCCGTAGCCGAATATCCCAAGCCCAATTCCTTGAAAACACTTAGAGGTTTCATTGGGCTGTGCTCGTATTTTCGTCGATTTGTGCGCGACTTTGCTACCATCATCGCGCATCTTACCAACCTTCTGACCACCTCTAACGGCCTGTCTGCTTGGTCAACAGAATGCGACGAATCTTTTCGAACGCTACGGCGCTTACTAACGTTGCCACCAATACTCCGTCACTTTGACCCTAATGCGCCTACGGAGATCCATACTGACGCCAGTGGTGTTGGCCTTGGTGCGGTATTGGCACAAAAAACACCAGGATACCAAGAATACGTCGTTGCCTACGCGAGTCGAACGCTCAAGAAGGCCGAGTGTAACTATTCTGTCACCGAGAAAGAGTGCCTCGCTATAATTTGGGCTTTGGCTAAGTTTCGTCCGTACCTTTATGGCCGCCCTTTCGACGTCGTCACGGACCATCATGCTCTATGCTGGCTCTCGTCGCTGAAAGATCCCTCGGGACGCCTCGGTCGTTGGGCACTTCGCCTGCAAGATTACGACCTCCATGTTGTGTACCGATCCGGCCGCAAACACTCGGACGCTGATGCACTGTCCCGCTCGCCGCTAGCGTCTGACACGGCTTCTCCGTCAGCCTGTTCGGCTCCCTTGTCGCCTATTGACTTTACAGACATGTCGTCGGAGCAACGCAAGGATGCGTGGATTTGTTAACTCCTTGACTTTCTCACTGACCCATCCACTTATCCCGCCTCAAGAACTCTGCGTCGCCAAGCCGCCCATTTCACTATTCGCGACGATCTCCTTTATCGCCGGAATTACGCGTCTGATGGCCGGAGGTGGCTTCTAGTGGTACCTCGCCACATGCGCACGGACATATGCGCTGCTTTCCACACTGACCCACAAAGCGCTCACACCAGTGTTCTCAAGACCTACAATGGCCTGCGGCAGCGATTCTACTGGCGCGGAATGTTTGCATTTGTGTGCAAGTACATACGTGCTTGCGCTGCCTGTCAGCGGCGCAAGACTCCATCTCAACGCCCGGCCAGTACACTTCAGCCTCTCCCTTGCCCGGCCCGTCCATTCGACCGCGTCGGTATCGACTTATACGGCCCGCTTCCCTCGACCACCTCTGGGAATAGGTGGATAATTGTCGGCGTGGACCACCTCACGCGTTACGCCGAGACTGCAGCTTTGCCTACAGCCACAGCAAGAGACGTTGCGTTTTTCATCTTACGCAACTTCGTACTGCGCCACGGTGCTCCCCGTGAGCTTTTAAGCGACAGGGGACTTGTTTTCCTGTCTGATGCTATTGAAGCCTTGCTCGTTCAGTGTAACATCGTTCATCGCATGACAAGTGCATATCATCCGCAAACTAATGGCCTAACTGAGCGATTTAATCGCACTCTGGGGGATATGCTGACGATGTACACGGCATCAGACCAGACAAATTGGGACACCGTCCTTCCATTGATCACATATGCGTACAACACTGCTACGCACGCGACTACCGGATTCTCGCCGTTCTTCCTCTTGTAGGGACGTGAGCCATCATGCACGCTGGACACTATGCTTCCCTACACACCTGACTCATCTGAGTACACTGCAATTTCTGATGTCGCCAAGTACGCCGAAGATTGTCGAAAATTGGCCCGTTCATTGACAACCGAGGACCAAGGTCACCAGAAGCTCAGGTACGACACCGACCGATCTCTCACTACTTTCGCGACCGGTGCCCTAGTTTGGCTTTGGATTCCTCCGAGTATGCCTGGCCTTTCGTCTAAATTATTGGCCCGATATCATGGGCCCTACCGCATCCTCGCTCGGACATCTCCAGTCAATTATGACGTTGAGACTTTGACACCGTCTCAAGATTTACGCCGTCGTGCTCGAGAAATCGTTCACGTGAGTCGCCTCAAGCCCTATTATGACCCCTCTATACTGTCAACGCCTTAAGTCGCCAGGATGGCTACGCTACTTCCCGGGGGCCAATGTAATGAAGAAGACGAGACGACGACGAAGCAGTCAGCAAGCAAGCCACAGTGTTGGTGCTAACCACGCGCCCCGAGCTTGTGCTTGCCCGGATTTTGACTGCTGGTCGCCTCGCCGCTTCGTGACGTTCGCCTGACGTTTCTCGCATTCATTGACGTCTAGACGTGAATAAATCACGTTGCAATATATATATATATATATATATATATATATATATATATATATCACGGAGCGTCTAAATGGAACCATGACAGACATGCTCGCAAAGTATGTCTTGTCTGACCATACTGATTGGGACCTTGCCCTACCCTATGTCACATTTGCTTAGAATTCTTCGCGTCACCACACTGCCGGTTATTCCCCGTTCTTTCTGCTGTTCGATCGAGAACCCACATTGCCACAGGGCACATCCCTTCAATCGCCGCAGCAGAGCCCACCGAATATGAACTTGACGCAATCACCAGGGCAGCCCAAGCACGCAAATTGCCCGCGCTCTGCCTCCTGACCTACCCAGAGAACCAACGGCATTTGTACGATCGCCAACACAGAGACGTTCACTTTTCGCCTGTATGTCAGGCACTCCTGTGGTCCCCGACTCGCCATGTTGACCTGTCAGAGAAGCTCCTGGCTCAGTACACAGGCCCATATTGAGTGCTGCGTGCCGTGACTCCAGTTACGTATGAAATCGCCCCAGTCAGTACCAGTGCCTCATCTGCCCCTAATTATACTGACGTTGTGCATGTCGCACGCCTAAAACCGTACAACCGTCCTGTTACCAACGATACTTAGACGCACCGGGACACTGCTTCTGCCGCCGGGGATACTGCTTCATGCATATTGCATGACTCTTTGCGGACGGTGCGTGCGGGCGCCCCGTCAAAGACGAAGTGCCCCTTGCTCTCGAGCTGTCGGCTGAACTCGCCAGAATTGCATTTGCCTCTTTGTAAATATTCATTATAAATAGTCTACAATGCATATTCCCTTGTACGTGTAACAACATTAGGTGAAGATGATCCAGTTGTCTACCTTTCTTCAACAATGAGTGACGGTTATTCTTTAGACGAAGAAGTTTTGCGATTATTAGACTCTGTTTTTATCTCGCCGAAGAACGCAAATGCAGCCTACGCACGGGTTCGGGGACAACTTAGTGTTGGTTCAGAATGCATGAAAAACGCAGAAATGAGCTCAGTTTCACTTTAAGTTTATTATTCCTTCATACAATTAGTTGTACAAGAAATGATATACACACACGAGTCCCATAGTCAGAGACTGCCCAGGGACCCCTGATTAATTGTTAAATAAAAAAGCGGTATAACCAGCAGAGAAACAACAAAATAGAACAAGCAAAAATTGAGCAATAAACTGAGTGAGGACACACATTTAAGCAAACGAAGAAAAAACATACACAATCACAGCTGATTACACAGAGACAAATTAACAAAATAACATTATAGAAAGTTAATCAGGCAACACATAATTCTTAAGTAGGTATTTGAATGAGTACAAGGTAGATGATAATTAATTGGGATATGCTAGACTGTTACAAAGTTTAAGTGCGCAAAAAGAGGACGCCATCTTTCCGTACTTAGTATGACCTAAATGTAACAGGAAATTTCCTGCTGCTGCAAACGTTGTGTTATTAGGATTAAGAAGTAGATCAACACTAACGAAGTTGTAAGAAACTTGTTTAGATAATAGTATAAAAAATAATATCGCGAAATCATTCTTCAACAAATGTCTAACTTGAAGAATGCGGTTTGTACGTAGTTGAAAGGAGGCATTCGAGAAAAGATGAGTTAGGGTTATACTGCGAATAGCATGAGTTTGAATGTGCTGAATAGAGGAAAGTTGGCATTGATAAGTATGACGCCATGAAACAATACCAGAAATGATATGACTGTGAATGAAAGCGAAGTATAATGATAATAATGCTTGTTTGGGAAAAAAATGCACGTGATTTGAGTAGTTCTCTAACACCAAATGCTGTTTTTTGTTTGACGTGCGCAATATGATTACTTGAATTAAGGTAGGGATCAAATTTAATGACGAGGAAGGACACACAAGTGGAGGGATGAATGTCATGCCCATTGAGGGTTATGGCCGGAGAGCAAGGTAAATGTTTCTGTGACGATTTAATATCGTCAATTGCGTGTTCGCAGGGCTTATAATGAGAAAATTGGCGTTACACCAATCAGTAACTTTAGACAGGTCGCTGTTTAGTTTCAGAATTTGCGAAATTACTGATTTATCTGCGATGGCAACAGTCGTATCGTCTGTGTATAATATGGGGAGTGTATAATTAAAGCAGTCGGGTAAATAATTTACATAAATGCAGAATAATAGTGACCTAAAATGGCGTCCTGAGGCACTCCTTGGTTAATAATTTAGCTTTCAGAGGAATCCCCACCGGCGTACACTGTTCATTCACAATTAAATAGCTAACTTTTTAACATATTAAGTGCCGGACCGAAAATTCCAGTAGACTACAGTTTAGTAAACAAAACATTATGGTTTATTTTATCAAAGGCTTTAGTAAAGTCTAAAAAGACCGAGCCAACAAAGTATCTGAGATCAAGTGACTGTCTAATATAGTGAGATATTGTTAGCAAAACCACGGTGAACGAGCTTCCTGAACGGAAACCGAACAGACAAGGTTTCATCACGCTAAATTTATTACGGCAGCTGTTAATAAGGCTAAGTAATAACTTATCAACAACTTTACTATTGGAAGATAAAATACTTATACCACGATAGTTTTTTTTACCACGACAGTTAACTACTTGAGATTTATCACCGTTTTTATGATCAGTAACTACCTTAACTTTTTTCAGAAATCTAGCGAATATACCGGTTTTGAACATAGGGTAAATAATTACTGAGAGCATCAGAAATAGTGGGAGCAGCAAGGTTTAAATGAAATGCGGACATTCCATCAAGATCAGGACTTGTGTTCTTTAGGTAGGAAATCTCAGTAAGGACTTCTTCGGAGGTTACAGGAAGCAAAAAGAAAGACTGGTCGCATCGGCTAGCATGATAGTCAGAAGAAACATCCGTGCTATTATATATTTCTTAAAAGTGATTACTGAACGCACGGGAAGTGCAAGGCAAGTCAGTGATAGTTACGTTATTGTAAATTATTTTTTCAATGAAACTGCCAAAATGCAGCACATTCAAAAACTCGTAGATAAGCTGCCCTTGTTTTTTCGGATGAACCCTATTTTTCACGAATTCATTTTCGTAATATTGCCTTTTTGACGTTTTCAATAAATTGGTCAAGATGTTGCAGTATTTTTATTGCGTAACGCTAAATTACCACTGAAAGGCTATTTCTTAGTCTTCCTATACATGTTTTCTTTTTCCCTTATGCTCTCAAATAGCCCGTTGGTGATCATTGATTGTGCGGAAATTTAAATTTCTTTTTGCACTTTACAGTTACAGTTTTAGCATGAACAGCTTTTAAAAATAAGGACGAAAATAACTGAAGTGCTTCTTCTGTATTTTGTTTTGTATCTATCACTGTCCAGTCAATTTTGTCAATTTTGTCAATTATCAAGAGACGTAAAATAAGAAGCATCTGTCCTAGGGACGTCAGATTTGAAAGTGACGAATATAGGGTAATGATCTGATATAGCTATGTCAATTATACGAGAATCTGGTAAAGGCGAAGTATTAGTGAGGGCGTGGTTTAAGAGGGAGCTGCTTCCTTTAGTAGGCATCGCGAGTAGGCATCGCATGCTTCCTTCAGTATACAAGGCATCGGTTTCTATCCAAACAGTTTCGCAGTGAAATACATCAAGGGATAGGTCAAGTCTACGTTTATATTTATTGTGGGGTGAGATAAAAATCGCGCTACCACTTTGTCGATCAATTCTTTTTGGCAATGATTCATTCTGTGCTATAAAATCCTTGTTTGTAGCAGATAGTCCATCAAACGTCGCCCGCATTTCTTCGTACTGCTGACTTATGAAACCTACATTATCAGCAAGTGCGCTAATATTGCCAGTATGCCATATGCGAATATGCGAATGTCATTATCCGATATTGCAAATATGCACTAATATAGCACTAATATTGCACTAATATTGCCAAGGCCCTGGTCATCAAGATTCTGTACAATTTTAGCAGCAAGCCTTTCAACAATAGAATCAAGTCTACCTTCAAGCAAAGACTCGAGACGCTCAATCTTCTATATATATAGCTCAATCTTACATATATAACTCTGTAATGAATATAGTTTCGTAGTTCCGTGAAGAAAATATGCTAGTGTAGCTAATACGGCAGACGCGATGCATCAATTTTAAGCTCATTTCACATTATTACAGTGTTTACAAAGATGTTCCAGAAGTAACACAACGCATAGTAGTGGCATTTTTCTATGTAATGGATTGTGCATAAATGTTGTCCTCTCAGACGTCCTAATAAACATTGTTGAGGGCTAAGCAATACAGGCTTGCATGATGAAAGAACGGGGAATCCGTTTTGTGACGGACGCATTTGCTGCGAGGTTTACACCTGCGATGCGTTCTCTCACCGTGGTTTATGATAGCAATCAGCAGACCAAGGACGTTGGCAATCTTCATCAATCAGGCAACCGTCGACGTTGGGTCGAACCGGCTGCACAGGATGAAAAGCGTGCCCGCGACGCCGAGCGCAAGAGACAGCGTCGGGCCTGCTCTCGCAACAACGTAACATGTTTGTGTGTGGTGTGAACGCACACATATCGCGGCTGAATGAGATGGTATTAAGCACGAACTCACTGTTCTCCCGTTAGAAAACTGCCGTGCCACACAACACAGCTTTGCTGGCCAACCACCTTCGCAGAGTGAAATGACCGTTGAAGTTTTACTTCAATCGATCTTCGGTCAGAATACTGCCAGATGGCCGTTGATGACATGCACCGTGAGGAGACTGTTCTTGTTCTTCTGACGGTCACTATCAGTTTAAAGTCATGCCTTTCGGCTTACGCAACGCACCGGCCACCTTCGACCGCATGATGGAGACCCTCTTACACGGTTTTAAATGGTCCATTTGCCTATGATACATTGGTGACGTCGTTGTATTTTCACCGACATTTGAAACGCATCTCGTCTGACTTTCCTCTATCATTTTGCGTTTTGAGAAGCAGGCTTGCAACGCAATTATTCCAAATGCAACTTCAGACGTGAGCAACTTATGCTGGGACATCTCGTCGACCCGACCGGTGTTCGCCCCAACCCTGACAATTGTTGAACCGTGCAGAAGTTCCCCGTTCAGACTTACACAAAGAAGTTCATAGCTTTCTGGAGTAGTGCTCATACTTCCATCGTTTTGTCAACAATTTCGCGCAAATCACACGACCTCTCACAAACTGCATGCCCTCGCATGCAGAGGCCGCCTTGTCCACACTCATTACGTCGCTCACTACACCACCTGTCCGGGCAAATTTCGACTGTTCCGCTCCACCAGAATTCCGCACCGCTGCCAGTGGCCACGGAATCGGCGCTGTTTTCTTCCAGCATCAGAATGGGCGTGCCTGTGTTATCGCCTATGCCACCTGTTTCCTTTCCCCAGCCGAACAGAACTACTCCATTAGGGAACGGGAGTGCCTTGCTCTCGTTTAGGCGTTGGGCAAATTCCGCCCCTACGTACATGGCCAGCATGTCACCGTCACTACTGCTCACCACGCACGTTGCTGACGTTGATCCCTTAAATGGCCCCTAAACCACCTCAGATATTTTTTGAAGATGTGAAGTAAACACGCGCGTCGAGTTCAGAATGCCGTCACGATCAACGATGCCAAGCGCTGCAGCGCTACGCGCCGTGGGCACGCCACAACATTAAAAAAAAAACAATGCCGTCCTCCTTTCCTGGCCTTTCCCGTATCTCCAGCGGTCGTCACGATGTCACCAGGGTGCATCTGGTGATGTCAGCCGTGTCGGCGATGTCGATTGGTCAAGCAAGAACCTACGACTTCCGGTTAGTCTGCTAGCAGGTATGCGTGCTTGCGAGTCGGTAATTACAGCCCGCCACGCAAGTGCCAAATTGCCCACGTTCCAACACAGTCGTGCTTAGCAGTCTGATTAGCTGCGCGAGCAGAGTGCGACAGTGTTGTCCTTTCTAGACGTGCGCGCAACACAGGGTCCATAGGGGCGCGCTTCGCACGATCGCGGGCCGGCGCGTAGGCAACAGCGGGTAGCCCAAAAGCGCTGAGTCGTGGCTATAGCACTCTAAGCACAGTAACCTATACAAAGGTGCACATTTTCACATTTTTGTGCACCTATGACTTAAAAGATACATCAATGTAACCTTTACATTTGCAAACTTTGTAATGGTTACAATAGTAAAGGTTACTTTTTGTTTATATAGGTAACACGCGTTTTTTAGGAATGTAACCTTTGCAAAGGTATACCGCCTTCAGAAAGACATAGGTTACTTGTACAGCGCAATGGTTCAGATAAAACGTCCTTTATTATAAAATGTACTTGGTGTTTGCTCAAGGTCACAAAACAAAGCTCTCCTGCATGGCGATTTGACGCGTACGAATATTATTCAACCAGGAAAAGGATACACAAACAAGACGAACAAAAATATCAGTGTGGTATTCAAAAATGATCATGGACTTCAATTTCACTGAGGATAGACACAGGTACACAAAGTATACTACGACTTTCTGAGTCTTGGCTGTACCAAAGAAAACCTAAGTCATAAAAATGATGCACATATATGTTCAAGGTATTGCAATCGGAGAATAGTTTTCATATATAGTGAACAGGTGCCACAGCAAGTATCTTTCACAGTAAGTGCGGTGTATATGGCTATACTAGGCACTGTGCAATCTTAGCTCATCTTATAATAGTGTTTGCAGGGTCAAAAAAGAAGCCATGATGAACATGCAGTTCAATAAAGCAAAAAGCTCACATGACATCTAAATTCGACAAAAGCTTGTCCACAACAGATTACTGCTTAGAACGTAAAGTAACATAGTCATTGTTATCGTGGTACAAAAGTATGGAAATAAAATAGACACAATGATGAAAAACGAGGTGTCACGACAGCTAAAGTGCTGTATGAGAAACACAGTAAACATAAAACTGGTATAAAAGGAAGTGCAATATTGTGACTAGATTCTGTCACACTTTTTAAGGGACATTAAACTAGCCCCGCGTTCACAGCTCAAAAATGGGGCTACAAGCACAGACAACACAAATGCCATCAAAGCTTGCAGCCAAATTCAAAGTCAAAGGATAAGGGCCATCACTGTAAACATTTGTTCCAACTGCATTATGTCAGAGGCACACACCTGCAGTTTTCAGTGTGTCATTTCAGGAAATACAACACAAATTGCCTAGAGTTTATAAGCATATGGCTGGACCATAAATGCTATAGTAAAATTTTCACACATCAAATCACCTGAAGAAAGCATAATGACATCAACTTGAAACTAACTATAAGGTTGGCAATATTTACTGCAACACATGAAGCAAATATGCCGTAGTTCAGAAAAATAAAAACGCACTGAAGCCATCTGTAGAGAACATACTTCAGCATCTTAGAAAGTCAACTATCATAGCACATTGGTTTCGTGAGTTTAGCACAGATTCCTCTTTTTCAATAGCATGAGAAGATTCTTTAGGCGGTTTGTGAGCAGTTCTCGAGGCACTCTTGTGTCCGGCATGGCAATCTTCTGCAGCAGGACGAGCACTGGGGCGAATGCGAACGGGTACTCAAGGTTTCTGATGTAGTATGTCAGCAGGCAGATGATGAGGGCACGCTCTAATTTCCATTTGAGATCCAGATGACTTCTTCAGCACTTCCAGCACAAACACAAGTGTGTTCGGTGGACTAATATACATAAGGTGCGGGGATTCCGAGGTCATTAAGCAGCGCAATCTGTGGAAAGTGACATTACAGCCATGAGGAAACACCCACCTACAAATCATTGCGAAAATCCTCACCACAGTGATGTGAGATTCATAGAAAACGCAACGTGAATTTTGAGCATTCGTATATTACTTTTAGTTCCTTGAAAACCATATTAAAATAGTGAGAAAGCACTTGATGCCACAGTCAGTGATAGATAGGTACATAATAATCATTCCAGAAACATCGTTGACGAGTGCGAGCCATGAATAGCATTATAAGTGCATGACAATGTCGAAGAATGTGCATTCACGTTGTTCTTTGTCTGAGAACGCTTCCGACAGTGCTTTCAGTTTTCTCTCCAGGTCACCAATGTTGCTTTTAAACCTGAGCTCGAGTTCGATGCAAAGCTAGAGAAAAGTAAATACAATGAAGCAAAACTAGCCATTAATATTAACCACCGAAACTTTCTTCTGATATCCCTCACGCCATCAGGACCTAAAGCACAGGTTCTGTAGCTAGAGAAATATTTTTACTCAACCCTGGAGTAAGGCGCCGACAGTTTCGGGGCAGAAATCAATACACAAGCAACAAAAAAGCGCACAGAGTTCTAGACATCAGGTCGAATACTATTAACGCAGCAGCCGTAAATTGGAAGCGTGCGCATTCGGGAGCATATAAAACATGCACATCATAATAGAGTGCACACGCATGTAAACAGGAAATGCTGGCAGCTGAGGGGCAGCAAAAGAACAAAAATGCTTTTGCCAGAAATTTAAAATTTCCAAGTGTGCTGAGCCTTTCCAAGTGTGCCAGTGTGTACGTGCCATTATGGCACGTATACACTAGCCGTGAAAGCAACCGCGAAACAGGTTTTTCTTGCCGTGGCAGGGATCGCTCCTGGACCAATTTTTTGGGGTTTGCCGCGTGCCGCGGATGAAGGAGACCAATGAGACCGACCCGCGTCCGTGACGTGCTAGCGGGACACTGGTGTCATGCGGACGCGCCCGACCGCTCGTTTCGTACTGGCGTCCGGTGTTAGCCGGAAACTCGTTTCGCACTTTTATCTGCACGCGTCAGCTCCCGGATCAACGTTGCTCCCGGATGGAGCTGACGGATAGTTCGAGAAGGGGGGAGGAGTCTATGCTGTCACGTGAGTGCCGCAGCGGCGCGCCGCCACTTGGTGTGGCCGCCCTGCCACAGCTTCGTTTTGCCGCGCCGGCGCGCCGCGCGCGTTTTGCCGCTAGTGTGTACGCGCCATTAGTTTAATTCCAGTCAAGTCGGGTCTTTTCGCTGCTTTCATTTGAGTGCTTTTCTAACCTAGGTGAGGTTTAGTGGGTTTATCCTTGTGTATGACTGACCGAGCTCTCGACACTTTGTATCGATATATCTGCTTATCTGTGGTACCGCTTTTAGCTAAGTACTGCTGCTGCTGCTGCCTAGTGTCGTCAGGTGCAATCTTTGAGCAGTATACGATGATAATCAACCGCCAATTATATATCGCCATCTCATATGCGTGGGCGCGCGGTGGTGATGTGCATGCTTTTGTATGTTCACGAATGCGCAAGCTTCCAAGGCATGACTGCGCTATTAGTGTTTGAAACCTAAGTTCTAGAACTCGGTGCGTGCTTTCTCTGCTTTTGAATTGGTTTGTGCGCCGTACGCTTTTGACACTACGATTCGGGCATGAGTGAAAATATTTAATGCATGGTGCTCAGAACCATGCTTTATGCAACACGTAAACAAGCCTCTACGACTGAGGCAACATAGGCGGTTTTCAGGGAACATAAAAAGCGTGACAGAATTTCACATTTTGTTGTAAAATGATTCCGTCGCGTGTTTTATTTCGTATTCTATGTAGGTGGTACAGAACAAAAAAGTGGAGTTGTCGAGGTGCCGAAGCAGAGTTCCCAGCTTGGTTACTCGAAATATTAGTGGGCTCAGCACACTTGCAAATGTTAAATTTCTGTCAAAAGAATGTTGGTTCTTTTGCTGCCCCTCACCTGCCGGTATCGCCTGTTTACATGCATGTGTCCTCTATTATGATCTGCATGTTTTATGTGCTCCCGAATGCGCACGCTTCCAATGTACGGCTGCTGCGTTAATAGTATTCGACCTGATGTCGAGAACTCTGTGCGCTTTTTTTCCTGCTTGTGTATTGATTTCTTCCCCGAAGCTCTCGGCATCTTACTCCGGGGTCGAGTAAAAATATTTCTCTAGCTACAGAACCTGTGCTTTAGGTCCTGATGGCGTGATGGATATCAGAAGAAAGTTTCGGTGGTTAATATTAATGGCTAGATTTTGCTTCATTGTATTTACTTTTCTCTAGCTTTGCATCGAACTCGAGCTCAGGTTTAAAAGCAACATTGGTGACCTGGAGAGAAAACTGAAAGCACTGTCGGAAGCGTTCTCAGACAAAGAACAACGTGAATGCACATTCTTCGACATTGTCATGCACTTATAATGCTATTCATGGCTCGCACTCGTCAACGATGTTTCTGGAATGATTATTATGTACCTATCTATCACTGACTGTGGCATCAAGTGCTTTCTCACAATTTTAATTTGGTTTTCAAGGAACTAAAAGTAATATACGAATGCTCAAAGTTCACGTTGTGTTTTCTATGAATCGCACATCACTGTGGTGAGGATTTTCGCAATGATTTGTAGGTGGGTGTTTCCTCATGGCTGTAATGTCACTTTCCACAGATTGCGCTGCTTAATGACCTGGAAATCCCCGCACCTTATGTATATTAGTCCACCGAACACACTTGTGTTTGTGCTGGAAGTGCTGAAGAAGTCATCTGGATCTCAAATGGAAATTAGAGCGTGCCCTCATCATCTGCCTGCTGACATACTACATCAGAAACCTTGAGTACCCGTTCGCATTCGCCCCAGTGCTCGTCCTGCTGCAGAAGATTGCCATGCCGGACACAAGAGTGCCTTGAGAACTGCTCACAAACCGCCTAAAGAATCTTCTCATGCTATTGAAGAAGAGGAATCTGTGCTAAACTCACGAAACGAATGTGCTATGATAGTTGACTTTCTAAGATGCTGAAGTATGTTCTCTACAGATGGCTTCAGTGCGTTTTTATTTTTCTGAACTACGGCATATTTGCTTCATGTGTTGCAGTAAATATTGCCAACCTTATAGTTAGTTTCAAGTTGATGTGATTATGCTTTCTTCAGGTGATTTGATGTGTGAAAATTTTACTATAGCATTTATGGTCCAGCCATATGCTTATAAACTCTAGGCAATTTGTGTTGTATTTCCTGAAGTGACACACTGAAAACTGCGGGTGTGTGCCTCTGACATAATACAGTTGGAACGAATGTTTACAGTGATGGCCCTTATCCTTTGACTTTGAATTTGGCTGCAAACTTTGATGGCATTTGTGTTTTCTGTGCTTGTAGCCCCATTTTTGAGCTGTGAACGCGGGGCTAGTTTAATGTCCCTTAAAAAGTGTGACAGAATCTAGTCACAATATTGCACTTCCTTTTATACCAGTTTTATGTTTACTGTGTTTCTCATACAGCACTTTAGCTGTCGTGACACCTCGTTTTTCATCATTGTGTCTATTTTATTTCCATACTTTTGTACCACGATAACAATGACTATGTTACTTTACGTTCTAAGCAGTAATCTGTTGTGGACAAGCTTTTGTCGAATTTAGATGTCATGTGAGCTTTTTGCTTTATTGAACTGCATGTTCATCCTGGCTTCTCTTTTGACCCTGCAAACACTATTATAAGATGAGCTAAGATTGCACAGTGCCTAGTATAGCCATATACACCGCACTTACTGTGAAAGATACTTGCTGTGGCACCTGTTCACTATGTATGAAAACTATTCTCCGATTATAATACCTTGAACATATATGTGCATCATTTTTATGACTTAGGTTTTCTTTGGTACAGCCAAGACTCAGAAAGTCGTAGTATACTTTGTGTACCTGTGTCTATCCTCAGTGAAATTGAAGTCCATGATCATTTTTGGATACCACACTGATATTTTTGTTCGTCATGTTTGTGTATCCTTTCCCTGGTTGAATAATATTCGTACACGTCAAATCGCCATGCAAGAGAGCTTTGTTTTGTGACCTTGAGCAAACACCAAGTACATTTTATAATAAAGGACGTGTTACCTGAACCATTCCGCCATACAAGTAACCTATGTCTTTCTGAAGGCGGTATACCTTTGCAAAGGTTACATTCCTAAAGAACGCGTGTTACCTATATAAACAAAAAAGTTGTCGCAGTTTCACCCGAAAGGCGAAGCATCAATTGCGATAGCAACTTAGTAGAGAGCTATACGGAGTAAGGATAGTAGTTTTATCCGCTGTACAAACTTGGACATGCAGCAGCACCGGCAACACACAGCACTGTTGTCGACGCCGTCGGCGTTTTGCCCGCGTTCGCACAAAATGCGTGCGGCGTTGGTGACTGTTGCCGGAGCCTCTGATATAAATAGGCACTTGGTGCCGCAGCTAAACGTCGCCTCCCTTCCCTGCCCCCACCCCCGCGGCCTTTCGTGCGTCAGAAGAAGGCGCGTTTGCTCTACATATATGGTGATTGTAAAGGAGGAAAGAGACGCCTACTTCTGCAGCCCTTAAGGGAGCACGGCACAGAACGCGCGTTTGTTCTCCGCCGTGCGTTCACTCCCCGTGAAAGCGCGCGTCCCTCGCGCCCTTTCACTCGCACATACAGCGTTCGGCGGCGCGCGGCGACGATTTCATCTCCGTTGACGTCATACGGAACCTCACGGCGACGGCGACGGCGACGCCGACGGCAGAAACCTGCTTTGGAGTGTCCATATAATTGCTATCGCAATAAAAGTAACCTTTACTGCAATAAAAGTAACCAGTGACCTGCAGCGCTCTGCTAGCGCTGCAGGTCACTGGTGTCTTTGAAGACAGTGCCCCACGCTGCCTCGCCGCCCCATGAACTCGTAGCGTCCTTGAAGGAGTCATCGCTAGGCTGGCCCTGGCAATTCTCGACGGAAAGGTCGTCAAACCCCACACGATCATCTAGTGACATGACACATGTTTCCCGCCTCAAGCATTCCAACTGTGATAACCCATTTTGACCACAACAAGCACCGTGCGGTGCTTCACCGGCCGGGGATAAGGTCACGAGCAATGGCGAAGACAAAGACGTTCTAGTGAGGCAGCGTCAGAGGCCCTCTTGTCGGACTGAAAACCTCCTGAAACCTGTGGGCTCGGTGCAGTCTTGACGAGACAAGTGCTAGCAGTTTACGATCGAGTAAATACTCCCCGTAGCAATATCTTCACCATCCTACTCTCGTCGTGCTGTCGTCCTCACACCGTCGTCGCCATGCAATCATCGTCGTGTCATTGCCTTCATGCCGTGGTCGTCATGCTGTCGTTTTACATCGTCATCACTTCAGAAGCATTATCCTATTGTGTTGATGCCTACTTCGTCATGCTTCCTTCGTCGTTTCATTGTCGTCATTCCTTCTGCGCCATTTTAGCGTAATAACAGTGTCGTCATTAAATCTTGAGTACGGCACCGTTATTCAGCCGTCGCCTGCATTGTCTCCTGGTCAGACAGTCGATGTCAGACATCTGTTGTCGTGCCATATTCGTCATGCCGGTGTGGCCGCGCCGTCCTTCTCATTCTGGCTTCTTCTGGTTGTCAGTGGGCAGTCGTCACTGTGCCATGATCCTCGTCCCATCGTTGTCACGTTCTCGTCGTTATACCACTGTCAAGTCAGAACAACCCTCTCAGTGCCGTCGTACCACCATCGTCACACTTTAGCTCAGGCATTGAAGCTCTACCTTCTCCGTCATTCGATCGCTGTCACTACGTCATTTTATACAGTCGTCGTCATGCTCGTGCATTTCCGTGACAAGCGAGTGTCAAACCAAAACGAGCCAAAAGCGGACGGAGACAGTCTGCCGCAAATAGCTTAAACAACAACAGTCTCATAATGGCCACTACATATGTTTAAACAACACGCGACATTAGCAATCTGGTGTGTTGCTACATTGCTTGAATGCTAGTCGTATTAGCGGCGACAGTCTTCTGACAGTCCTAATTTGCTCCAGAGTACACTAAAGCACACTTAATGAGTAAGGTTGCGTAGTGCATCAACCTTCTTGTCTGCATGTCTTGCATGAGCATGACACAATTTAGCTATGAATACTAGTAGACAAATTACGCACCTACGTCAATCGAGCGAAGGATTTCAAAAATAATATAGCACCAATGCACAATAATCCTCAATAGTGCTTCTTTAAAGAAACAGCACAGAATCAAGGCGCGACATATTTGAAATGTAGGCGTCTGTATTTCCTTCGACGAGATTATGGGTTGTTTTGACGTTAGCATGAAAACAAGCTGTTATCGATTGCTTCGGCTTTTCTACCAATTGATTTGTAGAGTTTGAATTCAACAAGTATTTAGAAGTTACTGGTATAAGGCAATGTGAAGTTAGTACAAAGATAACCCTTCGCAGAATTACAACTGATATTTTCTTTTTAACATGCTTATTTAGATTATCGCACATGCGCAGAGGGTGAGCAAACTAAGCAAAAAATTGCCGTGATGCAGCGAAAAGAAAGCTGTTTTGTGGCCGTTAAACTGCGTCTGTCAAGACCATGTGCTGCAATCAAGAAAGCCTTCACAAAAAAAAATCGCAATAAAGATGCATCAATGCGCATTACTTTATGAGAGCGACGAAATAATAAAACTCAATGAATGCAATTCTACCCTATAAAATATTTGCATTCTTTCACAAGGGATATTTTGCAAGGCATACCCAGTCAAACGTATAATACTACTCAGTTTCCTTGGCTGTAAACTTACATGAAAGGTTTACGATGGACGTCATCGCACATTATACACATTTTTATTATTCTAGAATGGAAACTCAGCGTAGAGGCGTAGGTCGCGATACGTTCTACCACAAACAATTGACTTTGGCAGAAAATATGATTCATAGTATGCGTTGGTTACGCTTGGTGACCGCCGTTGCTGATGAAAGATCCGATTCGTTTAGCTAAAAAACGCATGGAGGGACCCACCAACATCTTTTTTTTTGGGGGGAGGGGGGGAGTTTTAAGTGCCAAAACCAGTTCTGATTATGAGGCACGTCGTAGTGAAGGGCTCCGGATCAATGGTGACCACCTGGGGTTGTTTAGCGTGCACTACAACGCAAGCACACGGGCGTTTTCGTATTTCTCGTCCACTTAAATGCTGCCGCCGCGACCGAGATTCAATCCCGCGACCTCGTGCTCAGCAGCGCAACGCCTTAGACCCTCTAACTTGCTGTATAATATATGTCTAAACGAAAGGGTGATACTGAAGTTTAATAAGCTGAGCAGTGAATAGTCTCAGAAAATCTCGATGAAAGTATTCTGACAAGTGAATAGAGGAACAATGAATAGCTGCTGCGTACAATTGAGTTATTTGTGAAATAGTTATATGCATATTTCTCCCTGGTATTTACTTCCAATATTCGCAGATATCGAGTTTTTGTTCATCCATAGTGAAAGAAATGCTTTAAAAAGTGGCAGTGCAAATTCAAAACATTTCGACTCTGCAGTTATCTCGACAAACTAAGGCTACGCTACTGCGACTACTTTTAAATGCTGAAATTGGGTTTGCCTTGTCCAGAAAAACTGAATTGACACAAATGAATATGTCATTGCTCAGAGTCATGACAACGTCACATGGGATAGAGGTGCTTGATTTGGTACAGCACACATTCTCGAAGTCGTGAAAATGCCCCAGCCGTAAACGCACTCCCTGTATCACCAGGGACCAGCGTGCTAGCTACAGGCTGTTGCTGCCGGTATACGGAGTATTACTTGAGAAGGCCAGGAAGGTGAGCCTCAATGACATACCCAACACCTTCTAATGTCATCATTCCGCAATAACCAAGGATGTCACCGACTTTCTGTATATCATCATTGGAAGATGCCGGGGTTTTTCCAGAGGCATTCGCAAGGGTAGTTCTCTTTAGATGAAATCTCAAGAACTTGCTCGGAGAACAAAGAGGCTACCCATCCTATTTACATAAGACTTCATTATAAGCAACTTCATTAGTAGTTTCACGAACGACGAACGCAATGGAACCGCCGAAATTTGTATAGAATGCCTAGTGCAGCTACTAACTAGAAAATTTAAGTATTTACGTAAGAGACGACTGACCTGTTATATAATGCCGAACCCGAGTTCTTCAAAAAGAGAAATGTTGGCTTTCTGATACGTGGTTAGGAAGAATCCTTCGGTGGAATTATACAGAACCCGCCAAAAATGGTTGTATAAAGGCCCTTTGCCCCAGTTGCACATACTGTCCCTTTCAGATAGGACTAACACCGAGAAAACGCTGGATACCACGCAGCAGTCAATAAACGCCGTACATATACTAACGACTAACTGCGCCGACGTACTTAGTTACGTGCCGTCGCCTGCATTCAGCACGCCCACCCGTCGCCCAGCGCAAGTTTGGCGTGCCCTCTGCCACCGCCAGTTTTGCTATCACTGCAGAGATATGGGCCTTTTTCAGCACTGTTGCCCATATAACGGGTTTTGACGTAAAGAGTTTTCCGTCAATACACCACGTCCACGGACCGGCAAACGGACAGATGACACTGCCTACTACCTCGGAGCCGCATAGTGGGTAACTTGACGATCATTCCTTTCAGCATCGCCAGGGTCCTACTTCTCACCGCTGCGCTAGCAGTAAACTGGCATAACCCGTGGGCGGTCTATAAGCCAACAGAAGGAAAATTAAAAGCTGCCCCTGATGGACGTGCAGTTGCTCTTCGTCGAAAGTATTATATATATTGTCACGGTAATAACAGCACAAGCAACAACGATTCGCGACTGAAGTTTCGTGATTAGGATTTCAGCAGGCTGTTTGGTCAGTTCGAGGAGGCCTGCGGGTGACGCATACTTGACGAGAGAAGAGGATGGACACATTGGTTTCAACAACTCCAAGGGCATTTCGGTCCTTGTCGCTCACTACGGTAACCAGTACACTGGAACGAGGTGGTATGGTCACGGAATCATCAGATACACGCAAAGCTATCTTGCGCAATTTGTATTCGTGCGAGATTGCGTTACGAGAAAATGTTACCAACAGCTCTCGAAGATTTATAATGGCCCCATATTCTCTAAGAAAGTCCATTCCTAAGATGAGCTGCCTGGAGCATTCCCGCAGTATGACGAAGGATCCAATGAAGGCAGAGCCACAGATATGGACTCGGGCAGTGCACCTTCCAACCGGCGTCACGAGATGACCACCCGCATTACGGAGTTGGGGACCATTTCATGTTGTGGTCACCTTTCGGAGAGTAGCGACCAATTCACCACTCATAACGGAGTAGTCGGCGCCGGTATCAACGAGGGCGGTGACCTGGTAATTGTCGACGGTTACTGTAATATCGGCGGAAAGTACTGCGTCGTTATCAGAACATGGCGTGGCGGATAAATCGTCGCCGTGAACTTTTCGTGTCGGAGAGTGTTTGTCAGGACGATCAGCAGCGGCCCCACCCCCGGAGGTCGCTGTCCTCAGTTTTCCTGGCGTGGGCGTGGACTTGGGGACCTGTTGCGAACATCAGAAAACGTAGAGTAACGGCTAGCGAGATGATGCGCCGAGGAGATGGTGAACGTGATTGGCGTCTTTGTGCGGGAGAACATGGCTGTTGAGAGGCCAGGAACTGCTCAATCTCGCGTGGGCGCTCACCATTACTTGGTCAACGCTCGTTAGGGTGAAATCCCTGAAGGCCCATCCTGCGATAAGGGCACTGACGATACAGATGGTCCGCTTCGCCGCAGTGGTAGCAAAGTGGCCGATTATCCGAGGTGCGCCACAAGTTTGATTTGCGTGTGATATCGCGCGGGCCTCATACGAGTTTACATTTGTAGCGGGAAATTGACGTGGCGGCAGAGCTGAAACAGGGGAAGGCAAACGTCGTACCGTAGATGGTTGAGGGCCCCGTAAGGCTTCGGCATATGTCAGGACTGGAGCTTCCGCTCGCGTTGGTGCCAATGGTTGGGTCACGGTTCTGATTTCGTCACCAATGATGTCACCAAGCGCAGTAACAGTCGGCTGACAAGCAGTTTTGCGAACTTCCTCAAGCTCTTCGACGCACAACGCTTCGCACAAGCTCTCGGAGTGTTGCTAAATCATGTCCGCAGGTGAAACATGACAGGCGGCGACGGTGCTTTAGCGATCGTACTGTTGGGATCGTTGCTGCAGCGCTCGCTCCATTGTCGTCGCTTCAGTTATGAACTCGGCGACGGTAGCTGGAGGGTTGCGCATGAGCCCAGCGAAGAGTTGTTCTTTCACCCCTCGCATTAAGAGGCGAACTTTCTTTGTCTCGGCCATACCTGGATCAGCACGTCGGAACAAGCGGCACATGTCCTCGACAAACATGGCCACGCTTTCATTTGGCTTCTCAAACCGACTCTGCAGAGCCTGTTCGGCCTTTTCTTTCCTTTCGGGGCTGCTGTACGTCTCGCGAAGCTGTCGTCGGCAATCTTGCCAGCTAGTGATGGAGCCCTCACGATTCTCGAACCATGTGCGAGCGTAGTCTTCAAGGGCAAAGTAAACGTAGCGCAGTTTCTTAGAGTCGTCCCATTCATTGACTGCAGCGACTCGGTCGAAGTGCTCAAGTCAATCCTCCACGTCCTCGAACACGTCACCATGAAATGACTTCGGAACGTGCGCTGGATAGACGACACTCGGGGTAGAAGTGGATTGGACTGTGTCGCTCTCTTGCGTCTGACACGTACTTGCCCCTGTGGTTGACATTCTTACTGGGCTCAATGGGCCGTATTCAGGGGGTAGTACTTGCAAGCCGCGGCTGTGGCGAAGTGCCCGGTTTTCCTCCGGAATCGCGGGAATTGTGGCGGGGACTTGAAGCGTCGGGAGGTCAAATTAGGGCATAGGATGATACCCAGCACCTCCACCAATTTGTCACGGTAATAACAGCACAAGCAACAACCGGTCACACAGCAGAACGGCTCCGATCGAGCAGAAAGTCTTCTTCGTCGTCTTCGTCTCTCCCGCCCGAATCCTTCGCGGCGCGCAAACTAAAGCGCAAGCAAACTACAACTGCGCAACACACGGAAATGTACTGAATTGACGTGTCAATATATATATATATATATATATATATATATTCGCGACCACATAAAGCCAACAGACAATGACATAAAGGAAGGAAGGACGGAAAACATTTATTGGGTCCTGCAAGTTGTGAGTTCCTTCGCAAAGTGGGCTGCTCCCGCGTTGGGACCGGCAGGCAGAGCCTTTTGGCCGCGTCGTGGGCTTGCTGGACGGCCCATAGTTGCTGGGTGAGGTCCGGGCTGCGAGTCGCTGCATTTAGCATGTGCCGATCCTTGGCGAAATTTTCGTTGGTTCGGTTGCACGACCAGAGCATGTGTTCTAAGTGGTGCATTTCAGTCTGCACACTGTGTGTTAGGATATTTGTCTGCCAAGTAGAAAAGTAGTCTTCTTGGTGTGCGATGAGTGTTTATTTGGAGAAGTCTTAAAGTAAGTGCCTGTGACCTTTTTATTGTGGGGTGTGGGGTGCTAAATTCTCTTCGGCTGTGAAAAAAATGTTTTGTGAGCTCATTGTACGTAGAGGGGGCATCCCTGTTCTCTTGGAGATGGTCTGTACCCTCGAGAGTGGCGTCGCGGAGGGTCAGTTCTCGCGCGCTCTTATGAACCATATCGTTGAGATTCGGGGAGGGGGGGGCTTCTCTATATTGCCTAGGTGTGCTGGGAACCAGCATAAGGAGAGGTAATAGATCTTGCAGTTTTTGATGTTGTGTAATGCCTCTTGTGATATTGTACCTTTCTGAAAAGCTCGGACGGCACTTCGTGAATCGCTGTAAATATATGGTCTACTTCTATCAGTTAGTGCTAGAGCGACCGCTACTTGCTCCACGACCTCTGGTTTGTCAGTCTTGACAGTGACTAAGTTTATGGTTTTGCCTTTGTTGTCTACCAGCGCAACAGTGAAAGCTTTTCTGTCCACATGTGGTGCGGCGGCTATGAAACAAACTCTTTGCTTTTCTTTGCGAATGGTCCGGAGTAGGCAGGCTCCTCTGGCTAGTCTTCTCTCTACATTGTGTTCAGGGTTCCTGTTCCGAGGCAATGGTCGGACTTCATACTGCTTGGGAATGTCCAGTGGTATGTCTGCATATACGGAGTTGATCATTGCTGCGTCGAAGTCTGGTTCTTGGAGTATGGCTCAACCCGACCTGGTGTTTGATAGTTTTGCGATTTGAGTTCTTTCTTGTGCTTTTGCAAAATCGTGGAGGCTGTTATGTACGCCAAGTTGCATTAGGCGTTCTGTGCCTGTGCACTTAGGGTACCTAGCGCTTGTATGGCTGTCTTGCTGAGCTGGACATTTAGCGTTTCTTTCTCCGAGGCTTTCCGTTTGTGCATTGCCGCTACGTATGTGAAGTGGCATAAACCGAAGGCGAGCATTAACCTGAGCAGGTTGTCTTCTTTGAGACCATGTTGTCTGTTGGCCACTCTTTTGATCAGTCTCATAGCGCTGTCTGTCTTGTTGATTAGCCTGTTCATTGCCTTAGTGTTGGCTCCGTTTGCTTCAATTACCATGCCAAAAACTCTGATTGATTCCACTATCGGAATTGTGCCGACGTTTCTAGAGTGAATATTGATGTTGCAATCCTTAGCGCAGAACCATCGCTTGGGCTTGGGTCCGGGCTAGTTGGGGTGTATAGGAGTAGTTTTGATTTTGCTGGGAAGCATCTCAGGCTTGTTGGTTCCAGATATTCTTCAATTGCATAGATGGCATCCTGTAAAGTCGTTTCAATAAAGCCGTCGCTACCACCGGTGCACCATATTGTGATGGCAGCTGCGTGCATTGTGCACTTGATGCGTTCCATAGTGCTGAGTTTTTGGCCTAGTCCTACCAAGGCTAGGTTGAATACAGTAGGTGAAATAACGCCTCCTTGTGGTGTGCCCTTGTTACCTAGGGTGAGCTTAGCGACGTCAGCTCTCCTATCTTGAGCGTTTCTTCTCTGTTTGTCAAGAAAGATCTGACATATGCATGGAATCTAGGGCCATGATTGAGGTCGGAGATTGCCTCTAGTATAAACTCATGTGATAAGTTATCGAATGCTTTTTCGAGCTCCAGTCCTAGGATGAATTTTAGGTATCTGGAGTTGCTGTCGATGATCTGATGTTTGATGAGTTTCATTGCGTCTTGTGTGGAAAGCCCCGCTCTGAAGCCGATCATTGAATGTGGGTAAATTTCATCCTCATTTAAGTATTTGGTGAGGCGATTAAGCATAACATGTTCTGCAGCTTTGCCTACGCATGATGTGAGCGAGATTGGTCTTGTGTTTCTGTGCTGGGAATTTTGCCGGGTTTTGGTATTAAGACTGTTAGGGCCGTTTTCCATGCGGGGGGAAGGATACCCTGCCTTCAAACCGTCTTGATTTCCTCGGTCAGGAACTTGATTGAGTCCGGTTCTAGGTTCTTGAGGATCTTATTGGTAATACCATCCAGGCCCGAGGCTGATTTGCTGTTGAGCTCTTGTAGTGCGATTCGCACCTCTTCAACCTCGAACTCTTGGTCCAGCATTGGATTTTTTGTTCCGGTATAGCCAGGATATCTGTTGTTGTTGTTCAACACGTTGAAGAAGACGGCGGAACAGCTTGAGAATCACCAGCACAAAGACATTTTCTTCGTCTTCTAATTAGCCTGTCCTACTACTCGGAGTCAGTTAAAGAACATACTGCCATCGTCGTTTAAACGTCTAGATAGAGTACGCGTCATTTGCTCTCTCTCTAAAAGAGCATCGCCCCGATGCTAGGCAATGAAGTTCGCTTGGTGAAAATGAAAGTCGCTGGTACAGTCACTCCATGACCTAGAGATTCATGCGTACTACGTGCACAAGTTCAGAACGGTGTTGGCGGCGCCTTGTGCAGTAAGGGCTATCTGGAACGACCTCGTATGTGACGGCACTTAGCCGAGGCAGCACTTTATAGGGTCCGCAATATCGCCTTAGCAGCTTTTCGGATAGTCCCCGTTTTCGTATAGGCGTCCAGACCCATACTCTCTGACCGGTTTCGTAAGTTACAGGCCTATGATGGGCATTATAGCGACCTGCATCGTATGCTTGCTGCTGGTGTATTCGCACGCGTGCGAGCTGCCTGGCTTCTGCACGTTGCGTAAACGCATCTGCATCCGTGTCAATGTCGTCAGGTGCGTGTGGTAGCATGGCATCGAGCATTGTCCTTACTTCACGTCCGTGGACAAGACTCAATGGAGTCATGCGTGTAGTTTCTTGTTTAGCCGTGTTATAAGCAAACGTGATATAAGGCAGAATCTCGTCAAAATCGTTGTGCTCTATATTCACGTACATGGAAAGCATGTCTTCGAGTGTTTTGTTCAGGCGCTCTGTTATTCCGTTTGTTCGTGGATGGTAGGCTGTTGTCTTTTGGTGACTTGTGCCACTGAGCGTCAGGACGTTATCTAAAAGCGCGGCTGTGAATGCGGTGCCTCGGCCTGTTATGACGATGGTTGGTGCGCCATGTCTGAGCATAACATTCTCAATGGAAAATCAGGCCACCTCTGCTGCTGTGCCTCTCTGGATAGCTTTTGTTTCGGCGTAGCGAGTAAGATAGTCAGTTGCTACAATAACACAGCGGTTACCACTATTAGACGTAGGAAGCGGACGCAAGAGGTCCATTCCGATCTGGTCAAATGGCGTTTGTGGTACTTGAATGGGTTGTAGCAAACCGGCTGGTTTAGTTGGAGGTAACTTGCGCCGCTGACACTCTAGGCAGGTCCGAACGTGATGTTTCACGGCAATGGGTAGTCCTGGCCAATAATATCTTTGTCGCACTCTGTTCGGTGTCCGCGTATATCCTAGATGCCCAGAAGTGACCTCGTTGTGGCATGCTTCCAGTACTTCACTACGAAGAGCAGTAGGAACGACGAGCAAATAGCTTGATCCGCTCTATGAGAAGTTCATCTTGTATAGGGCTTTGTTCCTTAAGCAAAACGATGATAACCCTCTTGCGAAAGCTTTCGGTGCTGTCTGGGATCGTCTGTCCAAGAAAGTAATCAGGTCAAGCAACTCAGGGTCGTCACGTTGTTGTTGTGCAATGGTAGACGTGTCGAGAAGACCAAGGAATGCTGTTTCCTTTTCGTCCGTCGAAGGAGCTGACTTAATGGGTTACCGAGACAGGCAGTCAGCGTCGGTATGCCGTTTCCCCGACGTGTGCAGGACCGTCATATCAAACTCTTGCACTCTCAGGCTCCAACGTGCTAATCGCCCAGAAGGATCTTTCAGATTTGTGAGCCAGCAAAGCAAATGATGGTCGCTGATAACCTTGAAGTGGCGACCGTACAAATAAGGGCGAAATTTTGTAACCGCCCATACCACAGCGAGACATTCTTTCTCAGTTGTAGAGTAATTTGCTTCTGCGCGTGAGAGCGTTCTGCTTGCATAAGCGATCACTCTTTCTGTGTCCTCCTGGCACTGCATAAGCACAGCTCCGAGAACAACATTGCTGGCGGCATCTGTGTGAAAAAAATCCACTCACTTTGACACTTTGAAGGCAACAATATTGCCGTAACTTGAGAGACATGGCCGGCAGCAGATCTCTTCTCAGCTCCAGCAGGTCACCAGCAACTAGTCTTTCAGTAAAAGAAAATATTCAATTAGTAATGTCATGTTGCCTTGTTCTGGCTAAGCATCAGCACAATCATCTTATTTTCATGCATATCTACTTTCTGCTTAAGCAGCTCAGCTGAAGTTTTTATAAAATACAGTCTATGTTCATTACATTCGCTTCTCTGGTATGTACAATTTTTTTTTTGCAATTGATACATTTACAGCTCGCTACACGACACGAACGCTTTGACTGCCCAGACATCGTTAGAAGCAAAACGTATTGCTGCACCACAGGCAGTTGCATCAAGGAAAGACACAGCAGAGCTAACAATTTCTTTTTGTCATTACAATGAAAAAGTGCATGCACGCAAGGAGGCAACTATCGCACCTATAGTGCCAGTACAAGCGTCAATACAAATTATGTGCGCAACAGAAAGCACTCTTACTCTACGTTTTCAACGCGCGTGACCAAGAGCTTATACGCGCCACACGAAAAATTTCGATCGCACTACCATGGAGACCGATCTGAAATGATATGTGATCCTTTTTCCCATTCACGCGCCATTTTTCCCCGAAGACGCTGTTTACTGGCCTTTAGAAAAAAAATTGTTTTGTTCGTGACGCAAGCTTACCCCACATCATCTAAACAGCTACACTATGCAAACCGAACAAATTGAATTACAACGGGCTTACCTCAACGGGCTTACCTCATAGAATCAGGGCAACACTTGACTTCAGCCAACCAAGAGAACAGGCTGGCTTCAGGAAGGGATATTCTACAATGGTTCATATCCATGTCATCAATCAGGTAATCGAGAAATCTGCGGAGTACAGTCAACCTCTCTATATGGCTTTCATAGATTATGAAAAGGCATTTGATTCAGTAGAGATACCAGCAGTCATAGAGGCATTGCGCAATCAAGGAGTACAGGAGGCGTACGTGAATGACTTCGTAAATATCTACAAGGATTCCACAGCTACCTTGGTTCTCCACAAGAAAAGTAGAAAGTTACCTATCAAGAAAGGGGTCAGACAAGGAGACACAATCTCTCCAATGCTATTCGCTGCATGCTTAGAAGAAGTATTCAAGCTCTTAGACTGGGAAGGCTTAGGAGTGAGGATCGACGGCGAATATCTCAGCAGCCTTCGGTTTGCAGATGACATTGTCCTATTCAGCAACAATGGAGACGAATTACAACAAATGATTGAGGACCTTAACCGAGAAAGTGTAAGACTGGGGTTGAAGATTAATATGCAGAAGACAAAGATAATGTTCGATAGCCTGGCAAGGGAACACGAATTCAGGATCGCCAGTCAGCCTCTAGACTCTGTAAAGGAGTACGTTTATCTAGGTCAATTACTCACAGGGTCCCCTGATCATAAGAAAGAAATTTACAGAAGAATAAAACTGGGTTGGAGTGCATACGGCAGGCATTGCCAAATCCTGACTGGGTGCTTACCACTGTTGCTGAAACGAAAAGATTACAATCATTGCATTCTACGCGTGATAACATATGGGGCAGAAACTTGGACGTTAACAAAGAAGCTCGAGAAGAAGTGAAGGACCGCACGTTCGGACCGCAAGTCAAGGACCGCAAGTCAAGGACCGCACTAGAGCTTATTGACGCATCGCATTACATTCTAGCACCGCAATCCACGCTCACCGGACGCTCATCTGGTTGACCTCTCTGCCTTTCCTCTCTTTGCTTTCTATATCTCTTTATATACAATGTACTACCTTGTGGCAGAGAAAGCGATCTCCTCTTTCAGAGTTCAATTATTGTCAAGCAATCATTTTACTGTTACAACAACTACAGCACAAACGGGAAAACGAAACCAATTTTGTTTTGTTCTCCGTGCTCCTTACGGTCGCCACTTCAAGGTTATCAGCGACCATCATTTGCTTTGCTGGCTCACAAATCTGAAAGATCCTTCTGGGCGATTAGCACGTTGGAGCCTGAGAGTGGAAGAGTTTGATATGACGGTCCTGCACACGTCGGGGAAACGGCATACCGACGCTGACTGCCTGTCTCGGTAACCCATTGAGTCAGCTCCTTCGACGGACGAAAAGGAAACAGCATTCCTTAGTCTTCTCGACACGTCTATCATTGCACAACAACAACGTGACGACCCCGAGTTGCTTGACCTGATTACTTTCTTGGACAGACGATCCCAGACAGCACCGAAAGCTTTCGCAAGAGGGTTATCATCGTTTTGCTTAAGGAACAAAGCCCTATACAAGATGAACTTCTCATAGAGCGGATCAAGCTATTTGCTCGTCGTTCCTACTGCTCTTCGTAGTGAAGTACTGGAAGCATGCCACAACGAGGTCACTTCTGGGCATCTAGGATATACGCGGACACCGAACAGAGTGCGACAAAGATATTATTGGCCAGGACTACCCATTGCCGTGAAAGATCACGTTCGGACCTGCCTAGAGTGTCAGCGGCGCAAGTCACCTCCAACTAAACCAGCCGGTTTGCTACAACCCATTCAAGTACCACAAACGCCATTTGACCAGATCGGAATGGACCTCTTGCGTCCGCTTCCTACGTCTAATAGTGGTAACCGCTGTGTTATTGTAGCAACTGACTATCTTACTCGCTACGCCGAAACAAAAGCTATCCAGAGAGGCACAGCAGCAGAGGTGGCCTGATTTTCCATTGAGAATGTTATGCTCAGACATGGCGCACCAACCATCGTCATAACAGGCCGAGGCACCGCATTCACAGCCGCGCTTTTAGATAACGTCCTGACGCTCAGTGGCACAAGTCACCAAAAGACAACAGCCTACCATCCACGAACAAACGGACTAACAGAGCGCCTGAACAAAACACTCGAAGACGTGCTTTCCATGTACGTGAATATAGAGCACAACGATTTTGACGAGATTCTGCCTTATATCACGTTTGCTTATAACACGGCTAAACAAGAAACTACACGCATGACTCCATTGAGTCTTGTCCACGGACGTGAAGTAAGGACAATGCTCGATGCCATGCTACCACACGCACCTGACGACATTGACACGGATGCAGATGCGTTTACGCAACGTGCAGAAGCCAGGCAGCTCGCACGCGTGCGAATACACCAGCAGCAAGCATACGATGCAGGTCGCTATAATGCCCATCATAGGCCTGTAACTTACGAAACCGGTCAGAGAGTATGGGTCTGGACGCCTATACGAAAACGGGGACTATCCGAGAAGCTGCTAAGGCGATATTGCGGACCCTATAAAGTGCTGCCTCGGCTAAGTGCCGTCACATACGAGGTCGTTCCAGATAGCCCTTACTGCACAAGGCGCCGCCAACACCGTTCTGAACTTGTGCACGTAGTACGCATGAAGCCCTACGTCATGGAGTGACTGTACGAGCGACTTTCATTTTCACCAAGCGAACTTCATTGCCTAGCATCGGGGCGATGCTCTTTTAGAGAGAGAGCAAATGACGCGTACTCTATCTAGACGTTTTAAACGACGATGGCAGTATGTGCTTTAACTGACTCCGAGTAGTAGGACAGGCTAATTAGAAGACGAAGAAAATGTCTTTGTGCTGGTGATTCTCAAGCTGTTCCGC
>NC_051158.1:68466803-68635976 GCF_013339745.2 Dermacentor silvarum | reverse complement strand
CTCTTTCTAAGTCATTCCACCAAGAGACCGGTGTGCCACAAGGGGGCGTGCTTAGTTGCACACTATTTATCGTAAAAATGAGTTTCCTGCACACAGTCATCCCACGCACTATGTTTTATTCTGTTTATGTCGACGATGTGCAGATAGCCTTCAAGTCATGCAATATTGCCATCTGCGAACGACAAGTGCAGCTTGTAATAAACAAATTGTCCAAATGGGCAGATGAAAATGGTTTTAAGGTAAATCCCCAGAAGAGCACTTGCGTACTCTTTACTAACAAGAGAGGCGTAACGCCAGTCCCAAGTATTGCAATCAAAGGAGATGCGCTCTCTGTGAGCAGCGAGCATAAGTTTCTAGGCATTGTTTTAGATTCGAAGCTTACATTTATTCCTCATATTAAGTATCTGAGGGCAAAATGCCTGAAGACAATGAACCTTTTAAAGCTTCTGTCGCGTACGACTTGGGGCAGTGATCGAAAGTGTCTGCTGAACCTCTATAAATGTCTTGTCCGCTCACGCCTCGATTACGGAGCTATAGTGTATAATTCCGCAACGCCAGCTGCATTAAAAATACTAGACCCCGTTCACCATCTGGGTATCCGCCTTGCGACCGGTGCTTTCAGGACAAGTCCAATCCAGAGCCTCTACGTAGAATCGAATCAGTGGTCGCTTCATCTGCAGCGGTCATACAGCAGTTTTACATATTTTCTGAAAGTACAAGCGAACATTGAACATCCTTCTTATTCAACAATAAACGATGTGACCGCTGCCACACTCTTCCGTAACCAACCTGCAGCGAGAAAGCCGTTCTCTTTGCGTGTGAGGAACCTCAGTGAGGAAATGGGTGTTCCGCTGCTTGAACAATGTCCTATGGCTCCAGCGAAACTATTGCCACCGTGGCACTGGCAACTCATAGAGTGTGACACATCGTTCATTGAGGTCACTAAACACGCGCCAGAGGCACACATTAAAATGCATTTCTTAGAACTCCAATCTAAATTTGTGTACACAGTTTCACACAGATGCTTCCAAGTCACATGCCGGGGTATCTTATGCAGCCATCGGCCCATCCTTTTCGGAATCCGGTGTACTCCACCCGAAAACGAGTATCTTTACCGCCGAGGCCTATGCACTATTGTCGGCTGTGAATCATATAAGGGCATCAAAACTTCAAAAAGCAGTTATATTTACAGACTCCCTAAGCGTGGTGAAAGCTCTGATGTCACTCTGCAAAAGCAAAAATCCTGTACTTACTGAGCTCTATTCCAGTTTATGCAGAGCGTATATATATAACCAGCATGTGACTGTATGCTGGGTGCCTGGCCATAGAGGCATTGAGGGTAATGTGCTTGCAGACCAGTTGGCCACATCAACTACATCGCAAGCTATTAATCCTGCGGCTACTATTCCTCCCGCAGATTTGAAGCCTTTTCTGCGAAGAAAACTGCGAGACCACTGGCAGCGCTTGTGGGACGCTGAAAGAAATAATAAGCTTCACTTGATAAAACCACAGTTAGGTTTCTGGCCACCCGTAATGAAAACACGACGAACTGATGTCCTGTTCTGTCGTCTAAGAATAGGACATACATATGGCACCCACAATTTTCTGCTTACTGGTGATGAACCACCAATCTGTGGTAGATGTGGTGAGAGGCTGACCGTCCTCCATGTCCTCGTGAAGTGCCGGGAAGCTGAAAGAGAGAGAAAGAAATATTTTCCTCAAGCGTACCGATATCATGTCCCGCTTCACCCCATTATGTTTCTTGGCGAAGAACCGATTTTTAATGCCAAAGCAGTCGTCGATTTTTTGAACGATGTGGTCCTGCATGTTATTAGCCAAACCAGTTCGTAGCGCATCCTCTCTCCAGAGGATGCCGCTGTGATAGCTTTTATAGCACATGCCTCCAGGCCCTTGTGGTTCAAGGGCTCTGTTTAGGCAGTAGTGCTTCTTGCCAATTACTGCATCTTAAATATTTTAAATATCGTGTCATTACCTCTCAATGCATTCTTCATTTCATAGTACACCTCATGTCATTGCCATGATTTTAGTACATGTATATTTTACGCACTTTACAGCGATTATTTTTAGGCACTTTTACAGCCACGCTTCATCTACTTCTCAGAATTCATCGCTTCACTGCACACTCACAAACACTGGCATGGCGCTGTTTGGCCATAACTGGCCCTTGCGCCATAAAACACCACACATCATCATCATCTTGGACGGCTGGATGATGTCGCGTAGCATTTCGTCGATTTGTTGCCTTATGGCCTCGCGTTCGCGCGCCGAAACTCGGTACGGGCTCTGACGCAGTGGGCGGACATTTTCGTCGGTTATGATGCGGTGCTTGGCGACAGGGTTTTGTCGAACTTTTGACGACGACGAGAAGCAATCCTTGTATTGCAGGAGCAGAGCTTTTAGTTGTTCTTTCTTATGCCTGGGAACGTTCTGATTGACGTCGAAAGTTGGTTCAGGTATTATAGTCTTCGTTGCGGGTACACTGGAATCCGTGAAGGCGAAAGCACTGCTGGCTTGTACTATTTCGTCGATGTAGTCGACCATGGTGCCTTTGTTAATGTGCTTGTATTCGGGGCTGAAGTTCGTGAGCATTGCCGTTGCTTTCCCTGCACGTAGCTCAGCTATGCCTCTAGCGACGCAAATTTCACGGTAGAGCAGTAAGTGATGATCGCCCTCGATGACGCCCTCCATGTCTGCAGGCACTTCGGTGCCGACGGAAATCATTACGCTGGAGCTACGCGGAACGGTGACTTGTTCTTCAAGCACTTTCAAGACATGGTAACTTATGCTTGTAGCCGGTGGTATCGCGTTGTGCGTTGAGAGGGTTAAATTGACTTGGACCTTATGTCGATGACTGCACCGTGTTGATTTAGAAAGTCCATGCCTAGGATGACATCCCTGGAGCAGTGCTGCAGGATTACGAAGCTTGCCGGGTAAGTGCGGTTGTTTACCGTGACTCGCGCTGTGCAGATTCCAGTCGGCGTTATTAGGTGGCCTCCCGCTGTCCGGATATCGGGTCCTTGCCAGGCTGTTTTCACCTTCTTCAACTTGGCGGCGAACGCGCCACTGAAGACGGAATAGTCGGCGCCAGTGTCGACGAGAGCGGTGACGTTATGACCATCGATGAGCACGTCTAGATCGGCAGACCGGCGTCTGGCGTTGCGGTTAATTCGTGGCGTCGGATCACGGCTGCGTCGGCTTGCTCTGCTGCTGCTACGTCGTGTCGGAAGGTCTTCTTTCTGCGGCGCAGTGCTGTCAAGGCTGTTGCTAGGCGGCATTCTGATATCTCGTCGTGATGATTCGCGAATCGGCGTCGTCGTCGGCGACGGAGGATCTTCGGCATTGCGTCGTAGAGCAACCGCACTTCCATCGGTTGCTGCCTTTAGTTTCCCGGGTGAGGGCTCGGAGTTCGGTCCCGGGTGGGACCGGCGTACTGACGGCGATGTGGCGAGATGTAGCGGCCCGGTGACGGCGAGCGTGAGGGTCGTCGCCGTTGCCATTGGGCTCCGGCGAGGTAGTCGGCGATGTCACGGGGTCGCTCGCCAAGCTGTGGACGCGGCGCGTTCACGGCGAACCCTCGGAGGCCCATCTCGCGGTATGGGCATCGGCGGTAGACATGGCCGGCTTCCCCGCAGTTATAGCAGAGCGGGCGGTGGTCGGGGGCGCGCCAAATGTCTGTCTTTCTTGAGTAGCTACGCTGGGCGACGTGCGGCCTTGCTGGCGGCGGCGGTGGACGACGGAACTGCGGCGTTACGGCGCCCTGGCGCGAGCGTGAAGGGGGGCCTTGACGACGGGCAACGGCGGCGTAGGTCAGCGCTTCCGGCTGGGGTTGTGGCGATTGCGGCTGCACATCGGGATCTCCAAGTGAGCGCTGAACTTCTTTGATGACGTCGGCGATAGATGCCACTTGAGGCTGCGACCCGGGAAAGAGCTTCTGCAGCTCCTCGCGAACGACTGCTCTGATGGTCTCGCGCAGGTCGTCGGCGCCTAGTGCTTGAGCATCGGCGTAGTTGGTCAGGGCACGGCGGTTGTATTGCCTGGCGCGCATTTCAAGCGTCTTCTCGATCGTTGTGGCCTCGGAAAGAAATTCGGCGACACTCTTGGGCAGGTTGCGCATCAATCCGGCGAATATTTGCTCTTTGACACCCCGCATCAAGAACCGAACTTTCTTTTCCTCAGACATATCGGTGTCGGCGTGGCGGAAGAGGCGAGTCATCTCCTCCGTGAAGATCGCGATGTTCTCGTTCGGCAATTGCACTCTGGTTTCTAATAAAACTTCGGCCTTTTCTTTTCGCACGACATTCGTGAAGGTCCTCACGAAGTTCTCACAAAATAGGTCCCACGTCACCAGGGTGGTCTCTCTGTTCTCAAACCAGGTCCGAGCAGCATCATCCAATGAAAAATAAACTTGGCGCAGCTTGTCGTCGTCGCTCCATTTGTTGAACGTCGCGGTCCTCTCGTATGTCTCCAGCCAGGTTTCAGGGTCTTCAGCCGATGATCCACGAAAATTCGGTGGCTCCCGAGGTTGCTGCAGCAGGATGGGGGACGCTAGTGCTGCCATTCTGGTCGTTGACTTGGCCTTGATTGCGGTGGTCTTTTCGGGAAGAAGTCCGAACTCCGGCACAAGTCCTTGCTGCCTACGGCTAGCTCGGTGGTCCTTGGCGACGTTGGTCTTTTCCTCCGGTTTCGGGCTTGGGTCGCGGCCTTGCGGGGGCGTTCGGTGCATGAACAAACTAGCACCTCCACCAAATGTCACGTAGTAGTGACGGTAAATAAAACAGTCGCAAAACTGTGTATAACGAAACTGGTTGTTTATTGGGCGAACCTGTGCCCACAAAAGCAAGCTACACTCAAAGCACAACGATAGCGGCGAACACAGTCGGCGATCGTCGAAAATCTGATCAGTGGCAAAGCGCGTCGGCTTTTATACCTGAGCCATCAAAGGTTGCAGAATAATCCCTGGTACGCGCGTGTCTTCCAGAAAGTTCTAGACAATTCGCGTCGCTCATACAATCAGATAACATAAGCGTCGGTGAAAACAGGCAACGGAAAGAAGCATCGATAACGTTCTAGAAACTTCCGATACAGGCGCGTCCTGCGCCGAGCGATAACGTTTAACATTTGTTAACCGGTGGAAACCGGCCATCGGCGAAAGATAAACATGTATACGTGTCAATATATACCTTCCTCAAGAAGCGCAGCAAGAGGAAGTGGACCTGGAAAAGCCCCAATGGAAAAACAAGGAGTGAAATAGGTTTCATATTCTCTGCCGATCCCAGCATAGTGCAGGATGCAGAAGTGTTAGGTAGGGTAAAGCGCAGTGACCATAGGTTAGAGAGGTCTAGCATTTCTCTCAATTTGAAGAAAGAAAGAATAAAGTTAGTCATAAAGAAACAGGCCAACCTAGACGCAGTAAGGGTGAAACCAGACCAATTCTGGCTGATGCTCGCAAACAAATATTTAGCTTTAGAACAGGACGATAAAACAACATAGAGGTAATGAATGAAACCGTAACTAGGTTGATCTGAGGAGTAGCAATTGAAGTGAAAGGGAAGGTACCAAGGCAACCAGTATATAAACTCTCCCAAGTAACAAAGGACCTTATAAAGCAACGGCAAAACATGAAAGTGTCAAACTCTAGAAGGTCAGTATAGAGTAGCTGTCTGGGTCAGTTGGTACATACTGAATAGTAATAACCAGTCAACAGACGAAGGACAGAGAAGAGACGTGGCACACACGATGACTGGCCGAACAACTGTGCTTTATTGAAAAACCCCGTCTCCCAGGAAAACCCGGCGAGCATGCGCACCTCAAAAGCCGACACCCACACACAAACAAAGTTGATTGCAAAACGCCACGTAGCTAACGCAATTGCGATAGGAAACTAAGTTCCTTCTGCATCAGTGAGAGAGAGGTTAGAATTGATGCAATTATCCCCTTGCAAATTTATATGGTAAGCTTCGAGAATTTCACGCTCCGTCTTGCCCTTGCCCCTACCAAGGATTTTAACGTTGGAAAAAAGCGGGACGCAGCCGCATTCCCGACAATGGCGAGGCATATTTGCTTCATCAGAGGTGTTCCAAGAATTGTAGTGTTCTCGCAGACTCTCATTAATACACCGGCCTGTTTGACCGATGACCTCAGGGTATCCCACAACGTCAAGAAAGTTGGTGCGAGGCAGGGCCTTAACGTTGTTTTTTCTGCTCCCTGCAAACTTTCAGGCCTTTGCTCACGTGTGGCGCGCGGCAGGAATAGACCCCCCCGCGTGTCATGACAACGGTTGCATTTCTTGTGCTACACGTGTGTTGTATGAGCTTCCGCTGATTTGTGAAACAGTTTACATCGGTCAAACAGGCCTGTGTATTATTGAGAGGCTGCAAGAACACTACAATTCTTGGAACACCTCTGATGGAGCTAATCTGCCTCGCCATTGTCGGGAATACGGCTGCGTCCAGCTTTTTTCCAATGTTAAAATCCTTGATAGGGGCAAGGGCAAAACGGAGCGTGAAATTCTCGAAGCTTACCATATCAATTTGCAAAGGAATAATTGCATCAGTTCTACCTCTCTCACTGATGCAGAAGGAACTTAGTTTCCTATGGCAATTGCGTTAGCTACGTGGCGTTTTGCAATCAACTTTGTTTGTGTGTGGGTGTCGGCTTTTGAGCTGCGCACGCTCGCCGGTTTTCCTGGGCGACGCGGTTTTTCAATAAAGCACAGTTGTTAGTCCAGTCGTCGTGCGTGCCACGTCTCTTCTCGGTCCTTCGTCTTTTGACTGGTTTTTACTATTCATCTAGAGGTCAGATAGAATTTGCTGAACTCTCGAAACTGATCCACAAGAAGAAAGTAAGGGATATCCGAAATTATAACGTGGAAAAGATTGAGGAAGCAGTAAAATATGGACGAAGCATGAAATCACTGTGAAGAAAATTAGGCACAGGACAAGGCAAAATGCATGCACTGAAAGATAAGCAGGATAATATCATTAGCAGTTTTGATGACATAGCAAAAAGCAGCAGAAGAATTCTATACTGACCTGTACAGATCCAGAGCAGCCAAGCTAATTTCATTCGAAGTAGTGATGACCAGGATACAGAAGCTCCTTCTATACCTAGCGATGAAGTTAGGAGGGCCTTGAAAGACATGACCAAGGGAAAAGCTGCTGGAGAAGATGGAATAACAGTCGATTTAATCAAGGATGGAGGAGATATCAAGATATAACACATGAAAAGCTTGCGGCCCTTAATACGCAATGCATCACCACTCCAAGTGTCCCAGAAAGGTAGAAGAACGCCAACGTTACCCTCATCCATAAAAAGGGAGACGTTAAGGGATTCAAGAATTATAGACCCATTACCTTGCTCTCAGTACTGTATAAAATATTCACTAAGGGAATTTCAAATAGAATCACGGCAGCGCTTGACTTCATCCAACCAAGAGAACAGGCTGGCTTCAGGAAGGGATATTCTACGATGGATCATATCCATGTCATCAACCAGGTAATAGAGAAATCTGCGGAGTACAATCAAACCCTTTATATGGCTTTCATAGATTATGAAAAAGCATTTGGTTCAGTAGAGATACCAGCAGTCATAGAGGCATTACGTAACCAAGGAGTACAGGATGCATACGTGAATATATTGGAAAACATCTACAAGGATGGCACAGCGACCTTGGTTCTACACAAGAAAAGTAGAAAGTTACTTATCAAGAAAGGGGTCAGGCAAGGAGACACAATCTCTCCGATGCTATTCACTGCATGCTTAGAAGTATTCAAGCTCTTAGACTGGGAAGGCTTAGAAGCGAGAATCAACGGTGAATATCTCAGAAACCTTCGGTTTGCAGATGACATTGTCCTATTCAGCAACAATGGGGACGAATTACAGCATATGATTGAGGACCATAACCGAGAAAGTATGAGAGTGGGGTTGAAGATTAATGTGCAGATGACAAAGATAATGTTCAGTGGCCTGGTAAGGGAACAAGAATTCAGGATCGCCAGCCAGCCTCTAGAGGCTGTAAAGGAGTACGTTTATCTAGGTCAATTACTCACAGGGGACCCTGATCATAACAAAGAAATTTATAGAAGAACAAAATTGGGCTGGAGTGCATACGGTAGGCAATACCAAATTCTGACTGGGAGATTACAACTGTCGTTGAAAAGAAAAGTGTACAATCATCGCATTCTACCGGTGCTAACATATGGGGCAGAAACTTGGAGGTTAATAAAAAAGCTCGAGAACAAGTTAAGGGCCGGAGAAAGAGCGATGGAACAAGAAATGTTAGACCAGTGTGGATCAGTGAACAAACGGGGATAGCCGATATTCTAGTTGACATTAAGCGGAAAAAGTGGAGCTGGGCAGGCCATGTAATGCGTCGGATGGATAACCGGTGGGCCATTGGAGTTACAGAATGGATACCAAGAGAAGGGACGCGCAGTCGAGGACGGCAGAAAGCTAGGTGGAGTGATGAAGTTAGGAAATTCGCAGGCGCAAGTTGGAATCAGCTAGCGCAAGACAGGGATAATGGGTGATCGCAGGGAGAGGCCTTCGTCCTGCCGTGGACATAAATATAGGCTGATGATGATGATGACTAATGCACATTATACATATATGAAATCGACAAATGTGTTATACGATACATACTTCAATGCCAAATTCGGCAAATACACTGTAATAAAAAAAACGGAATTTGTTACTTTTTGGCGGCAAAAAAAGGAGAAGAAAAAAAAGCACAACAATGAAAGTTTGACGGTACAGATTTTGTTTAGACAAGACAGTAATGTAAAGCGGAACATATGGTAGCTGTAATTACTCCTTTCCCGTGGCTTCTCCCAGACTTCACAACTGCGCGTATTCAACTTCCTATCTCTCTGTTTCAAGTTGGAGATAGTATTTAACGCGTTATTATTTCTGTTAATACCTGTCTCATACCTGTGAATGAGTGTTTGCTCATAAATGTCAGGCATAGGACGTAAATTCTGTTTTTTGAAAAGTGGGCGCGTATGTGTGTCGTGGGGAACATCGAGAATACTACGGACGGCTTTTTTGTCTACTGTGTAATGTGGCCATATTCGAAAGTGCCTTAGTATCCCAAACAAGATGACAATAGTTAATTTGACTGAGAAGCAAGGGCTTGTATCGGAGAAGCTTAATGCTTTTAGGGAGAAAATACCTTAACCTGCACAAAATTCCACTCACACGGGATATTTAGCAGCTTCTAAATCCACATGCATGTTCCACGACATATGTTGTTCGAATACAAACCGAAGACATTTAACAGTAGGCACAGTCGGAATAATATAATCATTAAGTTTAAGGTTAAGTCTGTAGCGGCATTACGATTTCTCGGTCTCAACCGAACAGCTGTTGTTTTCTTAGTACTTATACCAAGTGAATTTGTGGTAGACCACGAGGACAGTTTTGTTTGTGCCTCATTTGCGACGCCGATAGCTTCTGTGGAACTCGCTGCGGTAACAAGAATACTTGTGTCGTCCGCTTACATAACTTTTAAATTATTATCTATAGTAACTAAGTCATTATTATAAACAGAAATAAGAACGCTTAGCCTTGCACTTGGACGCGCAACGCTCGAAACAGCGAAACTGGGCGATAGTAGCCCAGCATTTTCCGGAAGTGCACGCAAACTTTTCATCTTATTACTCATTACGATGATAATTTATTTTCGTGCGTCTCGGACTTACGGCCGTCACTGCGCGTTGCATAGCGCTAGCTTGCAACACCGACACCGCATGACAATGCCGACAACGCGTTCCAGCAGACCCGCTCCGTGATCGCGTCTCTCTCTCTCTCTCGCTCTTATAGCGCGCAAAACCTCTTCACCTCGCAGAGCACCAACATGCGAACGCGCCAGCTGTGGACGAAGACGACGACAACGCTCGAACGCAATCACATGGTTCGCATAAATGCTCGTTCGGCAAGCGTGGCTCTATAGCCTAGTGGTTGCGACGTTCGCCTTGGGGCCGTGGGTACGCGGGTTCGGATCGCGCCTTGGCAAGCAAATTCATCTTCTTTTATTTCTTGATACGAACCACAAACCACAAATTAAGGATGGCTTAAACAGCTTAGCTGTTTTAAAAGCATGGGCCCCACGATACTTCCTTGTGGCACTCCCGCGTGAACTCCCGTGTCGAAAGTTCGACACATATCTCTCTATGATAACTTGTTGCGTAGGGTGTTGAAGGTAGGATTGTATTAGATTAGTTCAAGACATACGCCACGAAAACCAGAATGTTCTAGTTTGTTGAGTAGTGTAGCATGATTTATGTAATCAAACGCCTTCGAATAGTCACCAAAATACCCTGAGTACATAATTACTGTTCAAACGACTGCAATATAATTTCCCTTTGTGTAGGTAAGGCAGTTCCTGTCCACTGCCTTTTGAGCAAAGCCATATTGCATACTAGTGATCAGGTCGTGTTTGACTAGAAACGATGTCATGCGGGCATGTACTAGTTTTTCTATACCTTTAGAAAAAATGGGCAACACCGATATTGGTCAGTAGTTAGTTAACTCGTTTTTATCACCACCTTTGTACAAAGCTATCACCTTCGACACCTGAAGTCTTTTTGGGAACGAGCCCCTGGAAAAAACTAAGTTGATTGTGTGTACTAATGCCGGTAGAATCGAGTCTAGGGCATCCTTAATAGGCATGATCTCTTGTCCGTCCACATCACACATCTGCTGTTCTTGATAGACAAGAAGTAGTAAATACCTCATTTTCCGTAGTAGGCACTAAAAATGCAGATTGTTTAGTCCTGCAGCCAAGGTAATTAAAAAAATTACGATAATGAGTACTCTTTACTAAGGTTGTAAAATAGTTATTACATGTATTTGCAAGCGTCTCATTTGATAAAACTTTATCACCGAAAGTGATTTCTTTTATAGTCGTGTTCCCATCTCGTCGCCCAAGAAAACCATTAATACGCCTCCAGACAACATCGGATTTCTTTATTGCGTCATTATTGAACAAATTATGCAAATACTGTCGCTTCTCTCTGCGCAAAAGACTATTTGCTTTGTCCTTTCTACCTTAAATTTATGCAAAGATGTTTCAGTCCTGGTGCCACTAAAAGTTTTGTAGAGGTGGCTTTTGGCGCGAATTTCACGGATACAGTTTTTATTTATCCATGGTTTTATGCCTTTACGTGCCAGTTTAACTACTTTGTATTTGTACCATTTCTCGTAGGTATCCTTAAACCTAGCGCAAAAGTATTCATAAGCAGTATCTAGATCACTGGTACGCATTAGTTCTGACCAATCTAATATCAATATTGCGTCACGAATATTGTTCAAGCTTTGCATATTGATATCACGAACCATTTGTGGGAAACGGTGTTTGCGTACTGAAGTGAACACTGGGTCATGAAAAGAAATATTGGAAGGTGATAACTTAAATGAGCGCTCACAACACAGATAAAATTTTAATATGGTGGATGTTGGTTACGAAGACGTCAATTAATGTCGATGTATCTGTTGAAGCACGAGTCAGACTTTTTATAACATCGAAATATAAAAAGTTTTTCAGTCCTGAAAGTTTATTACCTGCCAAAGGATGACGGGTTCGGGATTTTTGAGGGGTGGTTGTTATTGAGATGCAGTGGTAGGTAAGGGGAGTCCCTGTTGTCTGACTTGAAGGCTGGCATAAACTTCCCTGACAAATATTAGGTCATTTGGACTGATAGGCTTCAGAAGAGACTGTGTGAATAAAAAAGCAAGATCCGATGAATAGATGTGTTTGGTGCTTTCAGAACCTTAGAGTAAAATTCTTTAAGGCCTGCAGCAGATAAGAGCTTTACGCTACCTAGAATTACTGAAATTTCGGCGTCGGGAAATGTCACTGCGGACATGCTAGATGCGTCGTCGCGCGGTTAAAGGAAAGGAGCTCTTCCTAGTTCATGAGTGAAAAGAGATGTAAACGCTCTATTGTAGATATCTCCACATTTTATATCGGAGTTTATTTCTCGTTCATTATTACTTAAAGTCATAGAGCTTGAAAGAATTTGGTATCTCACTATAAAGAATGCTTGACCTTGCACACCGCGGTGGAATATTTAGCTTCATTGTTGCCCTACTAGTCTAAAGTGCAAAACTTTCGCGTTGTTTGGAAATGTTTTTCTTGTTCTTTAGGCACTTCAAAGCTTGGTAAACCATGGTTCATAGCAGTTAGTATACATTGTGACGATGTGTAGAAATATTTTAGATAGTTCAGCTTTCTGTTAAAAAGCGACAAATTTACGTCGATACACTATGATTTAGGGATTGTGACTGATCAACGCCGCTTTAATCTGATTGCATGTTTGAGCATGCTCATATACCTATCATTTCACACAAGTGCTTAGCAATATCACTCTGTCATAGTGTTTTCAGTGTGCTAAATAATGTGCTAGTTTGAAATTACGAGGTGGAAGGAATATTGACCTATGTTTACAGATACATAAGCTCGACCGCAATGTTAAGTGATTCTTAAGTTAAGAAACTGACCTGTTTTCTAAGCATCTTGGAAAATTGCAGTTGATGTTCTTATTTCAGAAATACCTTGGGCAATGTTCCGTCCTCCTTTGTTCAAACGAGGACTTCCTCGGTAAGATATATACTGTCTGCATATATTTTTGTGAGATTAGATTAAGTCACTAATGTAGAATGTGCAAGAATCTGATTGGTTTCGACGCCCGGCTTTTATGGCGCAATGTGTCACTAAATTATGGCTTCTGGGGGAAGGAAGTAAATGTTTTTTTATATAAGCTATATACCTCTAACAAGCAACGGTTCTTGGGTATGCCCAGCAAAAACCTTAGGCCAAAAAAGTGCAAAACAAATATCAAAATCACATCACAGATGAGAAGATCCCTATTGTCAGCAATTGAATGCACAAAACAGCATACCTTCGTTGCCTTATCTTCGCCACGCAGAAACCGGTCTAGCTGCAGAACCGAGCGCTTGTTTACAAAAAAAAAGAACACCGCGCAAGCGCCGCACGTCTGGCAAAGTGCCCACTTGGCAATAACCCAGTGCGTGAGCTATGTATATACAAGGTAAACCGTCTAGGGGGGGGGGGGGCAACGCCTTCAGTTCATCCCAGGCTGCCATGGGGAGACCACGCCAAGTGAAGACTGCAGAAGAAGAGCGGGAATGTAAAGTTCGAAGAATAGAACAAAACAGTCTCGTTGAAGCGCGTCGTAAGCAGGATGCGACATATGCCGCTAGAAATGCCAAGCGTATGCGAGAAGCCCGCCAGGACGACGACGAGCGTCGCGAAGCAGAGAATGCTGCGAAGCGACTAAAGCACCGCGCCGACAAGATCGCCACGTTCAAGGGAGCGACGGCGAAATTCAAGCGCAAGCTCCTCGACGTGGAATTTGGATTCTCCTGTGCCGTGTGTGATCGCCTGTGGTTCCGTGACGACTTGTCGCGTATCCCCGCCGTACAGAACGCCGCAAAGAAAAGCAGTGCCCTCGACGTTCTCGCTCGCGCTCTCCCCGGACGAGCCGTGTCTGCTTTCGAGGTGTGCGAACCTTGGCCAAGAACGTTTCAAGCATCAAAACAGAAATCATAAGCGTATACCACAGGGACCCCAAAGCATTGGTGAATGTCGTTGTGCAATAAAATAAATTTCATACACTGAATTTTAATGCATATTTTTCTTTAATAATTCTTTAGTGAATCTCAACAGCTTCGCTAAAATCCACCTTCACAGCATAGATTGGACCTACATTTTTTGGTGGCTCAAACATCGTAAATAGATTTCGCTGTATGCGAGTTTAGGAGCTGCACTTGCTGAGTACAGTTAGTTGAAAAGTTAGAAGTGTGCCAATTTGTCTATTTTTACACTCTGGAAGGTGAAGTCATAAGCCCGAAACGTTGTAGTTTATGTAAAATTAACTATTTTTGCACACAAGATATATAGTCTTTGTTAACTCTAGCAAGGTAACGACCGCAATAGCCATTGCTTCATCAATTTTAATTGCTCCTGTGGTTAAAATATATATTGTGATGATGCGCTCTTCTAGAATCTACAGCTGTTTGCGCTACTAAGCGTCGCTTATAACAGCTGGACGCTCATAACTTTGACGCTTGTATAGCGCACCTCAAAATTTCACATCGGCACCTCTACAATTAGTAAGAAAATAGAAGTCACCCTATCCTGCATGTTTTCTTTAATGCAAGAAATGTAAAATGTTGCGTTTGATAAGAGTACCAGGATTGGGTTGTGCAGTTGAATCTGAAACGTCAATGTTGCATGCACGAACACCAGCTTGAAAAAGAGCGCTGTCAGCGCATACTCACGAATGTCTCTAGTTAATTTTGACAGGAACAGCTGTTTTTCTTCGTGTCTCCCCTGCAGGGGTATTAGCGTCAGCAGGTGTTTGGTGTGTTGCAGCATCCCGGACCCGAGCACATAAGGTTTCGGACCTTCCTGCGTCTATCTGTGCGTGACTTAGCCATGCCAGGGAAAAAGAGAATTCTGGGGGGTGAGTCGATCCTGAAGGATTGGACATTTAAGGCACCCTGGCGGAGGAAACACATTGGTTTGGGGTCCGCTTCACGCAAACAGCAACCCCGGACTGACTCGTCCAGGCGAAATCGGTCACGGCCTTTTCGTGTCCTCCTTTCGACAGAAATTTGGGTGTTCGACGACATCTTGTCGTCCTCCCAAATCTTCGCGTTTGTCTCTCAGTTCCAATTCGTCCTGTCATCTACAAGCTTACTTTTTACTCCCGACCTTCTAGGCAGCAAGGATTAACCTTGTGGCTCGTCAACAACGCAGGTTATTATTACGTAGGATTGTTTGGATAGGTGCCTGGGATCATTTACTGCTCCTTTCCCTTTCACGCTCCAAGAAACCCGTACCGTCATCTACAATTGAAGAGGCGAATTTCTGTGGAAACAAAAACTAACCTACGCTTACCGCCACTTACTTGTGGGCGCACAAGCCTGCGACGCGATATTCCGTAAGCCCACATGGTTTGTACATATATTTGCCAAACCGCCGTCCTTCTTGCTTCAAACGGCTTTTTAACCTCATTACAAACAGAGTATTGTTTTCTAAATAAACACTTAGCGGAGAAGCTAAAGACTGCTAAAGCGTGGGAATGTAAAACAATTATAACGTTTGTAACCTCTGAACGTCATTGCCGCGCTCATTCTATACACGCATCACGTGACACCACCTACTCCCCATCGATGCGCCGTCAGTTGCCTGACGACGCCCGCACTAGGCCACACCTTCAGTCAGCCAGATAGCTGCGACATGACGTGTGCAATGCCGCGCGCACGCACTAGGCACACCTTTAATCAGCGGCAGCGTAGAGCCGCAGTGGTGACGGGGAAGCGTGATCGCCTCGCACCCCGGAGGCCCGCATTCGATTCCCACCCAGATCAAAATGTGCGAAGTTTTCCTTTCAAAGTCATTAATTTTCTGTGTTTACAGGAACCTCCCTGAAAAGTTTGACGCCAACCTAAGTATTTTTGACGTGTTTTTACACTTTGCACCACACGCCATTTTAGGTAACACCTTTCGGTCGCACCGACGCCGACTGAATTACTTGTAATGGCGCATTTAATGTTTTGGTATTAATAAATCAACACCATTAAAATTAACCGACAGCACTATTGGAACATACGACGTCTAGTACAGAAAGCCGATATTGAAACGATTATGACACGGACGCATGAATCGACAAGCGGCATAGAACACGCTTATGAATTTATCGCTTGCAAGCCTGGGCGTTAGGACGCTTGGTGGGTTTCGACTTGGCCTTACCGACCACGTAGAAAGCATGCAGAAGCTTGCGCAGGATGGAACGCGCGGAAAACATAAGCAACCTGAGAATTGCCTCTGGGAGAAGCTTCTGAAGAGGACGCATTGGAACGGTAGCCAGCATGTCGGCGGGCAAATTATACGAAAAAAAAATAAAGCACTACAACAGCATTTCTTTCATTTATGAAACAGAATATTAGTGGTAAAAACGAGCCTACTGGGGAGATTGGCATAGTCTGCGTGGCATTCTTTGTAGTTTCTGATCTCTTAAAATATGGTCGTCTTAAATATGGCTGTCTACGCGAGTGCTACGGCATTATCTCTTTATCTATCTATCTATATACATATTTGTCTATCTATTGGATGCGAAGCATTGCTTGGCGAACATTTGCCACTTTGACAGTATCAATCTATCTACCTAGCCGCCTACGTCTTGGTGCTCTCACGATCATTTCGTTAACTTGGTTGTTACAAAAATTTGCATAGTATGACGAGAGTGTATGTCCAACATAAATGATAGGCCATGACATGAATAGCATGACATCTGTGTCATGTCGCTCATGAAACAGCTGGTGCGTCTTGGTGCTCTCATGGTCGTTTCGTTAACTTGATGGGTACCAAAATTGGCATAGTATGACAACTGCGTATGACGCAGATAATGATAGGTCATGACATGAATATCATGATATGCGTGTCATGTACGTCATGAAACAGCCTCCAAAAATACCATTGACCCAGCGAAAATACATTAACACTCAAAAAGCACTGAAATGGGTTCGGACATGTGTACTAAGTGAAGGAAACACTAAAGGATGGTGGTAGAAGCCATCGTGATGAGCATGACTCATCTTTCTTATTTTGGAAGTTTTACGCGCCAAAATCAGTTCTTATTATGAGGCACGCCGTAGTGGAGGGATACGCATTCATTTTGGCCACCTGGGGTTCTTTAACGTGCACTACAACGCAACCACACTGGCGTTTTTGCAATTTGCCTCTATCGAAATGCAGCCAAAAGGGAGAGAGAAAAAATTATTTACAGAACAGCAGAGAGGTCGGCTATATATATAGCTGTAACTTGCTCTGGCTTGCATCTATACACTGGGGAAACGGGACGGGGAGAAAAATGGTTAATGAATGATGATGATGATGATAAGAGGAGGAGGTGTGTATATACAAGTTTACAACGTTCTGGCATCTCTAAAGCCATGCGTCCAGCCCAGTGGCTTGTACAAAGGCTAAAACGGCACTGGTTATCAGGGATTGCGCTGTTTCCATTGGGCCAAGGACCTAAAAGAAACTCGTCTGATAGGGGCCTCGTATCGCCTTTTGCAATTGAAGAGACCAGTTTCTGCCCTCCTTGCGGGTACACGGGACAAACGCAAAGTATATGATCAAGTGTTTATGGTACCTGACAGTATTCACACTTGGGGCTAACGTCACTGCAACCAATCATATTGTTACGCGCGATGCGTTTACTTAAATATGCAGGGCAGATAAATCGGAACAGTTGGCGTGTTTCGAGCCCGGCACAAAGCAGCCAGCCGAACGTCGTATTCCTTCTCTACCACCAGTCCCCGTGGTCATTAGCGCTCATTTCCGTCGTCTTTTACGATGGCACGGTGACATTTCGCCATTGGCAGACGAAGCCCGCCGGGCTAGTCAGTCAGTCGTTCGTGGATTGCAAGGCTTCAAGCGGGCAACGTGCGTGACTTCGCTTTTGGGCGAGTGTCGCCCAGTGTTCGTGAGGCGTGCAATGCGATAGTTGACCTCGCTGAGGTGTTAAATTATAACGTATGGCCCAACATATTGGGCCAAGAACTTCTGGCACAAGTCGCGCTTCCGTAAAGGCGTCCAGAGTCACACAAGCTCATCAGGATCAGAATATACATGTAGGCGACCACCGTCGTAGCGGATCTTTGACCGGTCCTGCCAGTCCAAGGTGCGTAGCCGAGCAATGCGTCGCGCTTCTTCTGCTCGACAGAGGACCTTGGCAATAGAGTCATTATTATGAGCTAAGTAGGGAAACATGGTGTCGAGTGTGTAAGAGGCGGACGAGCATAAGAAGGAAGAACCGTGAGTAACCGGTGGTCTCGTGTCTCATGGTGTTGAAGGCATAGGTGACGAAAGGTAGGATACTGTCCCAGTTCTTATGTGCGGAAAGAACTTACATCGACAGCATGTTGGCAAGCATTCTGTTTGTGGATGGTATACATGGCGTCGAGTAGAGGAAGCTAGATGAACACAGACGAAAGGGCTCTTCGACAACGTCTGCAGTAAATTGTCTCCCACGATCGCTAACTAAAATGCGAGGAGGCCAATGTCGGAGAATAACGGAATATAACAAAAAAGAGAAACTTCTGTTGCTGTTTCCGATTTCAGCGCTGCCGTCCCACATAAATGAATGAGGTGGTCGACACACACAATAATTTAACGAGTGCCATTGGAGGATCGCGGGAAAGGGCCTAGGAGATCTATACCAACTTGTTCAAAAGGGGCGCTGGGAGGCGGAACTGCTGAAGTCGACCATGTGGTGTGTTTGTAGGCCGTTTGTAACGCTGGTATTCAATGCAACTGGCGACGTACCGTACGGTATCGTGACGTATCTTGGGCCAGTAAAAACGTTCTTGAGCATGCTAGAGTGTTCATTTGGAGCCAAGATGGCCTGAAGTTGGGTCGTCGTGCATGGCACATAGTACTTGAACTCGGAGGCTCTTGGGGACAACTAAAAGGTAGCGCGCGCCAGTGGTAGAGTTACTCTTCTTGTACAAGACGCCGTCACGTAGGCGAAAACGGCTATTTTCTAAAGGCTCGTGTGCGGCCGCGAAGAGTTGAAATTCATACCAGGAAATTCGGGAGATACAAAAGCGCTGTATTGGTCGAAGTTGTCAGCGTCGCATTGAGTCGTCGGCAGTGGCATCCGAGAGAGACAGTCAGCATCAGCGTGTCATCGATAGCTCTTGTAGGAAACAACACAATGGTACTCCAGTAGGCGGAGAGCCCACCACGGAAGTCGACCAGAAGGGTCCCGCAGATTCACGAGCCAGCACAGTGAATGATTATCCGTGACCACTGTTAAGGGGCGCCCATAGAGGTATGAACGAAACCGTTGCACCGCAAAGATGACCGTCCAGAACTCTTGCTCGCTAACAGTATAATTGCCCTCTTAGCGACTCAAGGAACATCTAGCGTACGATATCACATGCTCACTTTCGCCGATGCGCTGAACAAGCACAGCGCCGATGATAACACCACTCGCATCGGGGTGAACCTCTGTTGGTGCTGAGACATCGAAGTGGCGAAGAATAGGCTGCGACGTCCAGAGGAACTTTAATTTACGAAACGATGAGTCACACTCTATGGTCCACTCAAAACGAACGCCTTTCTGGAGAAGGCGCGTGAGAGGATGAGCCTCGTCAGCAAATCTGGGAATGAATCGGCAAAAGTAGGAGCATAAGCCTAAAAAACTTCGCAATTGTTTGACACTGTGAGGTTCTCTAAATACCTCTGCAGTCTTTTGTGGATCTGGTCGGATGCCTTCTTTAGTTCAGCACCAACTACAGACGCTTGTAATGCGCACTAAATGTTCGTTCGAAGATCACAACGTCGTCCAGGTAGCACATGAAAACTTCCCATTTCAAGCCACGCAGTATAGTGTCTATGAACCGTTCAAGCCTTGCGGGCGCGTTGTACAGCCCGAAAGGCATGACGTTAAATTGAAATAATCCGTCAGGCGTTAGAAATGCAGCTTTTTCTATATCCTCAATGTGCATAGGAATCTGCCAGTAACCTGACCGCAGATCAATCGAGGACAAGTACGAGGCCGCAAACAAAGCAATCAATCGCGTTGTCTATTCGCGTCAATTCGCGGAAGCGGGTACATGTTTTCTTTCGTAACGTTGTTTAGGCGTCGGTAACCAACACAGATTCGCCACGTACCGTCTTTCTTTTTCACCAATATCACTGGTGCTGCCCAAGGGCTAGATGACTCTTGAATGACTCCTTTGGTTAGCATTTCTTCTACTTGATCACTGATGATCTTGCGCTCTGCGGGCGACACGCAATAGGCTTTTTGTCGAATCGGTTGAACAAATCCTGTTTTGACACGGTGGCGAGTTATAGACGCAGGGATCGATGTCGGGCCGTCGTGCTGCGCGAAGTCGAATACTGAGGAATGTTTCGCAAGGAGCGCCACCGACGCGTCACGCTTATGGTCACTCAGCGATTTAGAGACCATGGAAATAAATTTTGAGTCCACAGGGTGCATGTCATCGGCTTCTGCTGTGTCCAGAAGTTCTGTAAGCACTGCCACGGGTATCGGTGATTCTTCTTGAAATGTGGCAAGCTTTAAGCCTTGAGGCAGCACCACCGCTTCAGTAGAGCAATTTATCACCCACATCCGTGTGCATCCATTCAGCACGGGTGCCATGTAATGAGGAAACAACACATTTTTCTTTAGGCATGTTCACATGTGCAGGGTCCACTGCAGCGTCGAACGGGTTGCGAGAAGAACAACCAACAGAAAGACCCATCGCGGATAAAGCGGGCTCAACTGTATCCTGGGAGACACAAATCACACTCTCTTGGTTGGGTGAGTCTTCCAAGATCACAGATGAAGCAGTTCCGCCCACACTGAGTTCTCCCATACGGCAGTCAACATTGGCACCACACAACTGCAAAAAGACGATCACTAGAATCACATCGTGGGTGAAACGAGGAAGGACAGTAAACTCAGTGTTAAAAACTCGACCGCCCAATGACACATCCAAATTACAAACTCCGACCGGGTATAATGAGTCACCACCCACTCCACGAAAACTTGTGCTCTGGTCCCGATGAAACATGACCTTGCGTTCCAGAAGACTTTTAAACAGCACACTCATGACGGAAAAAGTTGCGCCCGTGTCGACTAAAGCCATGGTTAGAGACACCGTCAATACGCACATGAACCCTATTCTCCAGCATAAAAATAGTTGGAGGTATCTCAGTCGGCAGCAAAGATTTTTCAGCGACCTCACCCCCATCGGTCACGCTGGCTGGTTTTCCGGTGGGGGTGACGGGAAGCGGCGCCGGGGAGAAGATGATGGGATTCGCCGCCGGGGAGATGGTGATCGATACGCTCGGAAAGCTGGTGGTGGTGTCAGGGTGCGGTCGGAAGCAGGCAAAGTTACGTGACCTTTCTTCTCGGAAGTGGCTTCCTAGAGCGGAGTTCCCTGGCCGCTGTTTGTCCATGATACGACCATTGTGCGAGGTAGACGGCGTCGATTGCACATAGCTCGATGGTTGACGTTGGGTGCAGTATCTAGCTATGTGACCTGGTGTGACAGAGCTGTAGCACACAGGCATAGGGTGAACGTCGGGTTGCTGATGACAATGTTCAGCCATGGCCGTGCGTTGAGAGTAACGAATATTCTCTCCTGGCGAGTCGTAGGCAGTGGATGGTCGCCGTGAGCGAACGTTGCGTGGGCGCTGATCAAGGCTTCGGTCAACAGAATCGTTATAGGACGGTTGGTTCAAGTAATTATCTGGACCGTCTCTATAGCTGTAAAAGTCCGCTTCTTTTACCGAGCGCTGCCAATAAGTCGAGGGGGTTGCACAAATGGCGTCTCGGAAAGCGCAGGAGCTGAAACGTGGGGCCACATAACGTGCTTGTTCTTCGTGTCAAAGGAGTTCCTCACGGACAATCTGCCAAATGGTGGACGACAAGTCTCTTGGAGAATTTGTGTCCACATTGGCTACAGTCGTAACGTTATCTAGCCGTCCAAATTTAGGGGCAATTCGACGAGTATTCAGTGTTTTGAAGGTGCGGCAGTGCCGTATCACATCTGATAAGGTGTCCAAGTTACCTTTTCCAATGAGGAAGTTGTACACATCTTCCGCGATTCCCTTCAAAAGGTGTCCCACCTTATCCTCTTCTGAAATGCGAAGGTTTACGGTCTTACACAGTTTTAGAACTTCCTCGGTGAATGTGGTGATGTCTCCCCAGGGTCCTGATCCCTCTGAGCTAACGTTAATTCCACTCGTTTCTTCGTAGCGTCCGAATCGCCAAAACACTTAATCTCGTCAACGAAACAGGCCGAAGTAGTTAGTGAGTCCGCATGGTTGTCATACCAAACCATCGCTGTGCCACTCAAAAAAAAAAAAAACGTGTTTCAGTTGGGACGTGGCATTCCAATGAATGTACTGGCTTACCATTTCATAACGTGTTAGCCACTCATCGATATCTTCTCTTGCCTTTGCGGAGAACGTGCGTGGCTCTCGGTAGTGTTGAATTGGAGCTGGTCCTGCCGATGCAGTACTGGGAGCATCTTCCTCTCTAAGCATGGTGGTGGCCGATGACAAAAGTCCGGCAAGACGGCGGCTTCTACGAAGGTCTTGTACAAACGATTTCGTTGTCGGTCGTGGGAGGTACCCAGCATAGCTCCACCAATTGTTACGCGCGAAGCGTTTATTTAAATATGCAGGACAGATAAATTGGAATGGTTGGCATGTTTCGAGCCCGGTAGAAATGCAGGCAGCCGAACGTCGTCTTCCTTCTCTACCGCCAGTCCCTGTGGTCATTCGCGCTCTTTCCGTCCTCTCTTACGAGAGCTCGAGACAATATGTCAATAACGATTCGTGAATGCGACACCAAGGCGAATCCGATGCACCATGCTTGTTTGGCTTCTTTTGAGCTTCTGAGGAATGCGGGGGTATTTCATTTCTGGGCCCATTCATGCACTCGCTTCTGTTGACGATCTGGTTGGGTCCAGTGCTCCAACGTAGAATTGCGTATTACGCAACGAAGTAGGGCATTTATGTCTGTTAGTGACAATGGAATGCGTACTTCAGTTGCATTATTTAAAGCAGCTTTCGCTTCAGCGTCTGCCTTTTCTTGCCTATCACGACGCAGTGTAAATGTATCCATTGAAAGATGATAATATGGCCATTTCTATTTGCATGGTCAAGAAGTTCTGCGATTTCTATAGCCATTGAATAATACAGGCCCCGCCTGAGGACACAGTCAATGGTTTGAAGAGCTGGTTTCGAATCGCAGAAGATCGTGCATGCGAGAGGAGGCTCCTTGGAGAGAAACTGAAGTGCCTCCCGGATAGCAGTAAGTTCTGCGGCAGTTGATGTTGACAAATGGTCTAGTTTAAGCTTCCGTGCGACGATCATATGTGGGATGACGAAGGCTGCAGTGGAGGCATATGGTGTACCCGAAAGCCCTAGAGCCACAATTCGTGGTTGTAAAGTTGGTAAGGATGCTGCTATGTTTGACAGTGTCGAAGGTGCCTCTGAGATCGAGGGCCACAACGGCTTTGTCATTGCGGCGCATAGTATTAGATATAATGATGTTTTGCTCGAGTTGGAGAAGGACGTCTTGTGCCGACAGATGTGGGCGAAACCCAATCATCGAGTTAGCAAAGACGCCTTTCCTTTCCAGGTATGCGGAGAGGTGGTCACTGACCATGGTCTCCATGAGTTTGCCCACACAGGAGGTGAGCGAGATGGGGCGCAATGCCTCAATGCTGACGGGCTTACCGGGTTTGGGAATGAATGTTATCACCGAAGTGGTCCATTCAGTGAGGAGGGGTTCTCCCTCCCATACTGTGTTGATCAAATGTAACAGCGAGAGGTATGCTGAGTACGGAAGGTTGGCCAGGATAGTTACCGTAATGCCATCCCGGCCTGGGGCAGTACCTCGTTTCATTTTGGCCAGCGCCGCCTGCATGAAGGGGGCGTCGAGTTCAGGGTTGGGGAGCCTGCAGTAGACGTACTCCGGGCCCTTGTGGTGGACGGTACGACAGAGATAGCGGTCGCAGAAGTCGTTCGCCTACTATGCCTGGTAGGAAAAGTAGGCTCGACGAAGTTGGCTTTGGGTTTCCCCGCGGGTGGTGGAGGGATCCAGAAGGCTCCTAAAGAGTCGCCACGCACTCTTGGAGCTTATCTGACCTGCGGCATTCATGCAGGTATCGACCCAATTTGTGTCCGCAAACTGTGCAGAGTAGTCAGCAGCTTCTGCGGTAATCGCCCCTATGCGGGAGCGAAGCTTACGATTTAGCTTGGATCGTCGCCATCGGCGGGTAAGGTTGTGGCGTGCCTCCCAAAGGTGCAGGAGGTTGGGATCTACTACGGAGGCAGAGGTGTAGGTGCAAATGCATCGGGTGTATGATTGTTGTGCATGGAGGGCGTATGATACCCATGCCTGGTAGTCCTGTGGGGATGGGAGCAGGGGGAAAGGCGTGGTGCGAAAAGCTGGCCAGTCCGTGATGTGGGCTGGGCCCCGGCATTGGCACATTTTCTGCGTCTGGAATGCACTCCGACGCAGGAAATTATCACTATCGAGAGTGTCTTCGAGGTTCTCCCACGTAACATGTCTAATGTTTCGTGTGAGCGAGAGGTCCGGGCAGGTATCTCGTGTCACTGAATTTCCCTGGCGTGTGGGATGCGCTGGGTCGATGGAGTGGAGATAAGCTCCTTAAGCTTGCGGCCTCGAGGCTTTTCATAGTGGTACCCCCAGTGTGGGCTAGGACCGTTGAAGTCTCCAAACACCACTAGGGGTTGCCGAGCCACCACTTAGAGAACCCGATAGAAGAGTTCCGCGAAAGTGACCCTTTGAAGGTGCCGGAGACAGTACATGTTGAGAATATGGATTGACGGCAGCCTGCGTTTCTGGGGAAGAACGGAGATCATGCAGTAATCATAGGGAAGGTGAAGGTTTAGATCGACCTCAACAGCCATATATGATTTGTGAACGCGGAGAGTGGTGGTGGTGCCGCCTATATTGGAGTAGTAGCCCAAAAGTGTAGGGCTTTGACCGGCTTCTTGGAGGGCAAGAACGGCCGGGAGAGAGCCCCGAGATTGAAGGAAGAGGAGAAGTTGCGAACGCTTTCTCCCGTTCCTGAAGCCCTTGGAGTTCTACTGTATGATTTGGAATTGAGATGGCGAACGTGTAGATGAATGAGTCGCCATAATGTGAATCCAAAGTTTTATGGGTCATCCTCCATGCCCTGCCTCTGGCCTTGCGGAGCAGGAAGGGGGGTGGAAGCCGGGTTGAGGGCCGGGGAAGAGGAACTGGCAACTTTGCGTCGACGCGGGGCAGAGATGCTGCTCGTAGAGGCCGAGCGCGAGCGAGATGATGTGGTGCGGAACTGGGTGAGAGCCCAGGCCTGAACCACCTGAGCGATCTCAGCTGCAATGTTTTGTACAATAATGGTGGGAATTTGGTAGAAGACTACATTTTCGAGACGAGTAATACGATCCTCGAGCGGCAGGGGGTGATCTCTACGAAGAGGGCTATGAAGTGGCCCCATAGCTGGTTGAGCAGCCGGGACCGTGGAAGAAGCCGGTGAAGTGGGGGCATTACGCGGGGTTGGCGTAGCACGAGGGCTAGGCTTCTGGTCGACGGGTTAAACAACTGGGGCGGCAGTGGGGGGTCCTGCCAGTTTCTGTTGTTGCAGTTGTAAATTTGCCACCTGCTTAGTGGGAGCTGTGATTTGCCGCTGAAGAAGAGCGTTCTGTTTTCGTAGAGCGGAGAGCTCTGGAGAAGGAGGGCGGAGGGAGGGAGCGGCTGAGGAGCAGTAATCTCTGCCCAGCTGCTCACCTGAGGTGGTGCCAAGACAAGCGGTGGGTACCGCACTGAGGTGGTCTGTGGTTTGTCCACCGGGGTCTGCAGACGTGATCCAGACTTGGGTTGGGAAGCCACTTGCGTGCCCGGTGACGGGGGTGCAGGTGGCTTTGGGGTCGATGGTGGTGTAGGTTTCCGTATTTCCCTGGACATCCACGAGCGCCGGTTTCATGCGGGCCGGAGCAGAGGAAGGCATGTCGGGTTACATTCGTGTTGAGTAGGCCTTTCTGAGTGACTTGGACTTGTGTGCCACAACGGGTACAGTGACCGGGAGTGGGTCGCGGGTAGGCCGAGGTGCGAAGCCCAATAGTGCCGCAGAGGGAACATGCCGGGATTGTGTTCTTGTACGGGCGCACGTAGGCCACGACACTGTGGTAGAAGATGAAGCGGGGGAGCTTCGTGCCTTCGAAGGTCACCACCGCTGCAGTACAGTCACCAATTTGCATACCGCCAGGATAGCGCCTTGCGACCATTCGAGTTCTGACTCGATGTGCTGTGGGGTTTCAGCCGGGTTGATGGTGATGACACCCAGGCAGATGCGCTGTGGAGGTCGCATGCTGGGCTGTGATAGTGTAAATATTACAATTCGGCATAGCCTCAAGAGAGCACTTGGAGCTGGCGTCTCTGTCGGCAGCCGTGGTGGTGAAGCACGCAGCGCTGACATAGGGCGCTGCCGCGTCCCTGTGTGAAACGTCCGAACACCCTTCTCCAGTAGCCGAACGCGTAAGAGCAGTGCCCTTGCTGACTAGCCATTGTTGACGAAATGTTCTTCTGTACACTTCTGTCGCGATGCGATGTGCCATAAGAGGCAATGATAATGCTCAACCTCCTCACAGATAATGAACAGTGACACACTACAATGCCTCAAGCAAACACGTCTCTCTCTGTGTTCTGCGGACTACACAAACAGCAGTGATGCATACAAGGTGACGTTTAACATCAACACACCACTTTCGTATTGCACTAAAGGATTAACAAATTACACATTCGCCGCCAACGTCACTTATAATTAATCGTTGATCAAATGAAAAAACAGCATAGAAATCTTCCACAACATTCATTCCCACAGTGCATGTGATCCGTATATTTTTCCGTTATCCCAGCCATATATATTGCAAAGCAACAGAGAGCCGACCGTACGCCAAAATGCCTGGTTTACTTCTCTTCGTCTTCTTTTCACGCGCCCGCCATGTGAGTGCCTCTTTGTCTTCGTGCGATACATTACACTCGGCCACGCTGCCGTTTGCCACGCTGTGACGTGACACGCTGTCGAAGATGGTTCTGGCGTTTGTGAGGGTAGTGAGAATCATGGTCGACAAGACTGGGAAATCGTGGTTGTTGAGCCATCCAGTGCATGCACTACCAACTTCTCTGGCAGGCGGCACTGAGGGTTGCGCTCTGGTCTCGGAGACGATTAGCCCGTCGCTCTTGAAAAAATGCGGCATGAAACCCTTGACGCTGATCCGCTGTTAGTAGCACTTAACGAGGTCGGTCGCATTGATTGCGTTCGGTCACAATGCATAGGGGTCGTCTACGACATGGCTTCTTCAATAAGGAGGAGATTATCCGTGCTTGTATGGGACGCTTTTGCAGAGTTGCCGCGAACGGAACAAGGCTCCTCAAGGTACTCGAACCGGGAGATCTTGTTAAAACGCCGACTCCGCCTTCCTTGTCAGTGTTTAAGCCATCTTCACATGACTGGCCTTCCATCTGCATTGCGGGATGCGTACTATCGGAAGACCTGGGCCGCATGGGAAGGTGATCAGTGATGGTGACCTCGGCCACGCTCCGGTCTAGAGTAATATTGACCACAGCCGTGTTGGTCTGCCTGGCTCCCTTCAGCGAGACGTCGCTAGGCGAGGCGTGAACGTCTCGGCATTCGGACAATGACTGCTATGAAGTCCGGAGGTGTGCGTCCGACTGTTCCTGACGTATGTTGTTCTTAGTATGCGTGGAGAAATACCGCGTTGTCCTTAAGTGCTAGCTCTCCATCATCACTGCTTGATGACCCGTTGTCTGCAGTAGAACTGTCCAATATTGAGGCCGAGGTAATAGGTGGTTCTAGTGGACGCGGGATACTAGCGGAAGCGGTGGTCGTCATGCACTTCCCATCGTCAGGGGTGAAGCAGACGGCGACCCCCGGTGAGCGGACATCTGCGGCGGGGCAGCCTGCGGACCTCTATGTGGAGTCATTGCTGGGCACACCTGCCGCAGGATCGAAACAGTAGCTCTCCGGAGCACCGTGCGCAAAAATTCGCTGGTTGGACTCACCACAGGCATACGGAAGCTGGCCGAAAGCAGCTATCTGAGCTGCACTTCATTCAGGCCAGGACCGCTGCTTGATGCCTGCGTAGTTTTCCTATGCCTTGGCGGCACCGCAAAGTCGTTTTGCTGCAATCAGCCATCTCTTTTGTCCTGGTCAGGCATGACGATCACCTAAGCATTGATAGTTTCAACCCAATGGGTGACGTCGTCTTGAAAGCAGCGGAACGCTGCTATTTCCACGAAATCCGGCTGCAGGGATGCCTGGACGGCGCTGCCAGGCAGGACGCAACCGCTGACGGATGCGAAGGCGCTCGTCATAACCTGTAGCTGTTGTGTCAGCTTGGCCATAGCGTTGACGATGTTATCGGTACATCTCTGTCCTAGAGCCGCCGAGGAGGCTTCGACGCTGTCCCCGGATGGTGCAGTGGGTACTTGCGACGGTGGTAGGGTGGCGGGCTCCGTACCTGAGGAAGCGTGTACGGCGTTTCTGGGCAGGAGGGACCCGGTACGACAAAGAACCGCGCCGGGAAACACTTAAGGCTGGTTCATGGCAGACTGCGCCATTGTAAAGGAACAGAGAGCCGGCCGCACGCCAGAACGCCTGGTTTACTTCTCTTTCTCTGCTTCTCACGCGCCCGCCATCCGAGCGCCTCTTTGTCTTCATGCGATACATTACAATATGTCCATTTAATAACTCAAATGAGCAATATTTTCATTACCGAGAGTGTTTCCGTCATCACGAACTCAGGCAATAACTGTTGTAGTTGCAGCTGCATACGATGACGCTGCATGACAACATTGCGAATACGATAGTAAGCTATTTGGAATGCTTCTGACACTTGATTGTTAATTCCTGCTGTATGCAGTGCAATAGTTGACCTCCATGTTCACAGGAGCCTCGCTGAGAGATGCACTACATTTTCTTTGTATGTTCGAAAATACTGGGAGAATCCCTTTGATGCGGAATCCGCAGTGTCGTCGACGTTTTCTCCGCAATGTCCGTACGTCTTCTCAAATTGGCTTGAGCGGCGAATATTTGCTCAGGCGAGGGTGTAGGCATTAAGAGGCTGAAAGGTCGTGAGCTCGCAGCAGAGGGAGCAGTGCCAGAGATGTTTTCAGATGATGGAAATGAAATGCCTCCGCTTTGGAGCCAAACACCATTGGAGCTGGGCTGGCGCAGGAGACGATAAAAAATGCCAGACACAAAACATTTGAAACTCTCGACGAACTTGCTTAGAGCATCTACGGCATAAAGTCTCAACACGTTGCTAGAGGTTAACAGTACCATCCTGATGGCTGACCACGGGAAGTATATAGCCTATAAACCATCCGCTGAAGTACAAGGTATTTTAGAAATAAGATGTAAACCTGGGAAAGAAACGCGTACGCCAGAAACAGGGAGTGCGTAGGGTGATGCTTGACCCATCCTTAGACGCGGTTCTTCGTAGACTGCACTGCCTTGCGGATCAGTCTATATTGTTTGTAAGACGGATACGTACAAAATTTGTCTATAACGCTATCCCATTAAAATGACCACGTGCATCAGATTAGTTGTGTGCGTGGGTGTGCATTTCCGCCTGGTGCGAAGCCTTATCAATTTGCCTTCGACGCGCGATGCTGTGGCCGTAGCTCATATGTACAAGGGTTGCAGAGTCGAAGGTTTAATTCCAGTCCTACTCAACTGGGGAGGGTGCAAATTTCCGTAATTCTACTCCTTTTAGCTCATCCCGATGGTGAGAGTTGGACCATTCTCAATCCAGAAATGGTTGAGCTTGACCATTCAATTTAATTCAGGTATGTTCCTGTTAATGTTCCAGCGACAAGAAATAACATTTATGACGCCGTAACAACCTAATTAGTAACGTAACCTACTGTTTTGACGTGAAACGTCTTTCAATTTAGACATGGGTGGTCGCTTGATAAAACTGCATGTCACAAAAACATATAATATTGTTGCAGGAAGAAAGCTTATAACGTTGCAACAGTGCTTACGTGCCTTGCTTTCCTATCGTTGTGCACAGCAAAGAAGCCATTACTGGACCATTCATGTGTCGCTTGCACAGATGGCGCCGTTTGTCGCGCTACGCAGAACGCAATATGAGCTAGATTTAGCCTCGCGCGCCGCGTCGAGAGAGCCGAAGCTGGGCATTGTTTGTCGACACGAGCCTAAGCTCAAACCGGTTCTCATCCGGACTTACCAGGCCTACAATCGCGCAATTTCTTGCAGAAATGTTGCGCTTGCTCGTCTATGGCACCCCCGCATTGAACACTGATGGCCCATAAATGGCATATAGAGACTCGGGGAGCAAGACAGCGAAATTTTTAACACCTTAGACGGCGGCGGAGCGTGTCCGGCTGCGTGGGGCGCGCAGGTGGAAGAGATTGGGACAACAGCTGAAGCCCCAATCACCCACAAGTCTGCCAACTCGGGCTCAACCAGCGAGGGGACCTTTGTGATACCCCAGTGCGCAAAGGCCCTCTGCAAAATTATCCCCCCTGCAAATGGGGAGTGAACAGAACTACAAAATTTGACAGCAAGACCACCGCTAGCAGTAACGTCAATTAAGCACGTAAGATTTGTAATACGCGAATAAATGTAGCCTGATTATCTGGTTACGTCATTTCTCTACCCATACACCCTCTGCAACCAGCGCAAGGCGCTTCTCTACCCCACTGCGACTGCGTCCCTGATACAGCCTACTGGACATTTTTCGGACAAGAAAAAACACGCTTTTCGGCCTCTTATCAAAGCGAAGCTTTCTATGTCTCACTGATTTGTCCGTGAGCGCCGAATACGCATTGTAGGAAAGCCAACTTACACAATCGCAGATGCGCAATTGTTCTATTGTGTGCGTCTGCGCACACAATAGAACAATATGCGCATTTGCGCACACAATCGTAGAACACTACAGTTCAAATTGGCAATTGTCCTGATAAGAATAATGGGAACTGCACCGTCACGCTACCCAGACGAAATGTATATATCCGCATTGCATTATACGCGCGTCATGCAATGCATTCCCTGCCTACACCATGGGCAGGCCTCGGTTGCAGGGCACGGCAGAATAATAGGCTGCCGTTCGCGCCCTTAAGATCGATCCCGTGTATCGGCAACGGCATGGTGTACGTGAAAGTGTGAGTGTGTGCGTGCAATCATATACTACAAGATCTGAAATAAAGGCTATGCAACTTAACGAAAAGTGTCTTCATTCAATTTCAACGTTCAAAAAACTGCCATCTTATACAAGCAATCAAATCACATACTGATCGCATCGGGTCGCTCAACATTTCTTGGGTTCGTTGCGTGGTCCTTGGCTTTGGACTTTGATATTAATTCAGTTTGCATGGGCGAAAGCTTCGCGCTCAACCACCTTTATTTAAGAAAAGGGCTTTGATTTTCTTTTAAGGACGTTGTTGCCTGTAATCTGTCGAATTATTATTTAATCGAGTAATGCACAATAATTTTACATCGTGACCCCCGCAGTGAGTAGGGGCCACGGAGGAAGATTATTTAGGAGTAGAAACTCCCGTCAGCGCGGGCGCTCGCGTGCGTCCAGATAACGTCACATTAATGTGGGCCAACGGGGGCGCATGCAGTGGCGGCGCCTTGCGGCACGTCATGCAAGCAGCAGCGAAAAAAAGAAAGAAGAGCAGCAGCCGGGTGGTGCTGCTCGGGCGCGGTCTCTTCGGCGGCGCCCGTGTCTCCCGCTCAAAGCAGACGACACGGGCGTTCGCTTCAGCGTGCACGTCGTAACGTTGTTTTTGTGGGCTTTTAAGTGAAACAGCAACTGTTCTTGTCGGTGTCTGTTCGAGGGCCGTTACACTTACAGCGCTGCTACATTCAGTGTACCCTTGTTCGGAATTTGCTAGCCTAAGATGGGACGCAGGTGGGACGCGTGAGTGCCCTCAGTAGAACTTGTGGAGGCGCGCGGCCGAATGGGAGCAACGTGCGCGGCCACGAACGGGAGTAACACACGTGAGCGGTTGCCCTGGCAACAAAGACGCCAATAATTTCTTTCTCGGCCGCCAGGTGCCGCCAGCATGATAGTGGCTCCATGGGCTTGTGACATTTTCTGGTTGCCGCAACTGGCGGAGTTTCCACTCCTAAAGGTTTCTCGCTCCGTGGTAGGGGCCCATATATGAGTAGAGACTCGGCAAGCAAAAGTTAGATGGAGATCTTCACTGTATAAGAGAATGTTGCTGTAGCCGTAAATGAGCTCAGATCCGATGGAATCGCTGAAGTCTGCAGCCCTTTGTTCTTTCACATTCACAGGCACGTTAACCGTCGTCGTTTGGCAGTATACATATCTGCCCTCCTGCTATCGTGTCTTCTGGAAACTCCACAGTACAAGAAAAAATGATGGCTCGTTTTCCAAATCACCGTGGAATCGGGCCGGGTGCAACCGCTTGCAACGTGGCGATTTTTTGTCTGCACACGTTTTCCATATTTTCAGCATGCTCTCGCTAAATTGAAAAATTCTTCAGTACTTGAGCCTATGTAAGATGACCATGTAAGACTTGTAAGAAGTTTACTAAAATTAAACAGTTCGATATCTTAATATGTTGACAGAAAGTTCAGTATTAGACACTATCTAGAAGTTGCTGTATTTATATGCCCTCATACAAATACAAGTTACCGAGTAATCAGAAGTGTATAATGTGTAGAATATCATGCTGTTTATAAGTATAGGCACCTAAATGTCACCTATAGGTGGATGCTCAAAGAAGCGTATTGAGTGAGAAGTTAGAAATGCAACAAATTGACCAAGGGTATAGTTTAGCTTACCGGTTTTGCAGTGGCGCCTAAAATTAGCATTTAGCGCTTCCGGAGTATGTTCCGCAATCTCAGGCTCACATTTCATTCCCATTCCATCTCAACTAATGCCAGTATTCCATTTCCATCGCGTTTCGAGTGCATGAAAATGTGGAATGATTCTGAAGCATTACAACTCTGAAGTTGCCACTCCGCCACTCTGGTCTGGAGGCACCTCTCGCGCGAGCATGGTGAGAGGATTCACTCTATTTACCTTGCGACAGTGTTCGCATGGAATTATAAATACACAGCACACATTGAGAGATTTCGCATCTGACTTTTCACCTTCGCGCTTCATTACGATACCACGAACGATAACTGTTTTTTTTTTCACGTAGCGATAAAAACAAACCATTTGCTCTTCATTCCATCGCATCATCTATGCCTGCGCCCTCTCAGCTGATCACCTAGATCGAGATCCAGTCATCTAGGCCAGCGCTACTCGAAGGCTCCTGAGCTTCTTTGCAACAGTTGGCAGTCTGCCTCCATTCTCTTATTGCTTCCGCGGTAGAGATCTGCTCTTTCCGAAGAAGAGCAAGCGCGGAACCGCGGATTTCTCGTCAAAGTTTCGTGGAAACCTAAATTTCGCGAAATTTACGGACTGCATGCAGAGCCCGTAAACGCCATTCAACGCCTTTTGAACGCCATTCCAAGCTCGTTGGTGGTCGTGACATGTAATAGAATTGGTGGCGCGCGAATATTCCTAATTTTGGATATATATCGAATACTTCCTGTTATTCGATTCAATTTTTATTCGTGAATGCAGTACATGAAGTTCCCGAATGTTCAGTACTTTTAAATATATTATAAGGCGAACACAGGACAAGAGCGCAGCGGGCAGCGTTCGCAGCGTGTCTCAACCAGAGCAGCCCAGGCAATCTCTATCTCGTGTATGACGTAATAAATCAGCGGAAATCCGCTAGGTGCAGATAAGTAATTGAAGGGAAACTGAGACATCCACCCAAATGTAGCAATTTGCTACAATGGAAACCCAACCAGGTTCCTCGATAGAAAGCCTCGCACCAGGAGAAATTTTTCTTCAACTGCGAGGCTTTCTTTCGAGGAACCCGGTTGGGTTTCCATTGTAGCAAATTGCTACATTTGGGTGGATGTCTCAGTTTCCCTTTAATCTCTATCTCTCGCTTCCCGGATGACTGGCGATGCGGCTGCAGCGCCGGGCATTCGTCTTCACTACAATCACTCGCATCGGAAAAGGAGCCATCCGGGCGACTCATGGTGAACATAGAATCATGGGGTCGTAATACGGCTTCAGGCGTTGGACGTGGACGGTTTCACGACCACGACAGCGTTGGTCCGTAGGTGGCGTGACAGGCTCGACAATATAGTTCACAGGCGATGTTTGCGCTACAACACGGTAGGGTCCTTAATATTTGGATACAAGCTTGGATGAGAGGCCAGCAGGAACGGCAGGAACCTAAAGCCACACAAGGGAGTCCGGAAGAAAGTGACAATGCGGGTGATCATCGTCACGTCGAGATTTTTGTTGCCGTTGGTCGACGGCTGTAAACGAACGGGCGAGTTCACGGCATTCCTCGGCGCGGCGCGCAACTTCAGAGATGGGTGTACATTCGGATGAATCGGGTCTGTACGGAAGAATTGGTGTCGAGGGTAGTCGAAGGTTCGCGGCCATACAAGAGGAAGAATGGGGAAAAGTTTGTGGTCGCCGGTGGTGCAGTGTTGTAGGCGAACGTGATGAATGGCAGATTGAGGTCCCTAATCAGTGTGATCAGAGGCGACGTATTTGGAGAGCAGGTCGCCAAGGCTGCGGTTAAATCTTTCCGTCAGACCATTAGTTTGAGGATGGTAGGCGGTGGTGGTGCGATCAACCATGCGACATTCAGTAAGGAGCGGGTTTACGACATCGGAGGGGAACACACGTCCTCTAGTGCTCAAAACTTCGCGAGGTGTACCGGTACGGAGAATAAACTTTTTCAGTAGGAAAGATGGGATTATCACGAGCTGTGGCAGCAGGGTGAGCGGCTATTTCTGCGTATCGCGTCAAGTGGTCGATGGGGACGACTATCCAGCGGTTTCCGGAAGCCGTGCTCGCAAGGTGTTGTAACGAATTGGGTTTGAGGCTTATTTAACGGGCCGAGGTGTTGCCTCGGGGCAGAAAGAAACAAAGCCAGCTGCCAATTAACAAGCACAAAAACCACACATTACATAAAAAACCACAACATCAAGCAATACAGAGCAGGAACATGACATTATTTCATTGAACCTCAACGTGAGTTGGCTGATGTTATTGTAACCAACTTTAAGTGCAACCCTGTGCGCGCATCAAACAGTGCGAGGTTCAACAGAACGCTCTTAAACTGAACGCAGTGGACACGAAGGCTATACAGTCCGGGATCTACTCACTAAAATCGTTAAAGAAAGTTCACCGGTGTTAAGTTCCTTCTGGCAATGGTCTGGATGACGAAGGTATAGGAGCGACACTCACAGACGCTCGAGGACGGCCTAGCCGTGCAGCTGTCTGGTCGTCGCAACGCCGCCCCGTCTCCGCAAACCAAGAGAGACGCCTGGCCGTCAAGCCCGTACCACCGCACCCCAGCAGCCTTCCTCGAACGGTCCCTGCTTAAGTCGGGCCCGGTAGACACCAGGCCATCGGGGAAACATCGATGCGGTTGGGTGAAGGCCTTGTACGCTCGGGTCCTTCTAGCCCTACGCGCGTACACATCCGCACCCCAGCAGTCATTCTCCAACCCCGCTGACGTGTCTTCCGTCCTTGTTCTTCTTCACTTCTTTTTTTTTTCTTGCGACACTGGGCGCGCTCGCGTCAAAGCCGCGTGGCACGTCGTCGCCGTCGTCTTCACTGCACACAAAGCTCGCGCGGCGCCGTAAATTCGCCACTCCTTGATGATTTGTCGATGACAACTAAGCGCACATCATGACAGGGGTCCATTCACGTCAATCCCGATGCGATCGAAAGGCCTGGCCGGACACGGGATTGGCTGGAGTGGACCAGAGACATGCTGAGCAGGAACCTTGCGGCGTTGGCACTGCGGGCACGATCGAATGTACTTGCACACAAAGGTGTACATGCCACGCCAATAAAACCTGGATCGAAGCCGGATGTACGTCTTGAAGGCACCCGCGTGTGTACACTGCGGGTCAGTGTGGAAGGCAGAACATATTTCACCACGAAGATGTCGCGGTATGACGAGCAACCACTTGCAGACGTCAGAGACGTAATTCCGGCGATAGAGAAGTCCATCCCGCATTTCGAAGTGCGAAGCTTGAGGGCGTAAAGCTCTAGAAGGTGGAGGAACAGTCGACGGGTTTGAAAGGAAGCGGATAAGGGCACTAATCCAGGCATCTTTGCGTTGCTCCGAAGCCATCTCGCAACCTGCTGGGAACGAAAGTACTTGGTCAACGGCAGAGAGGCAGGCATTGCTTTCGGTTGACACGGGTTAACGGGAAAGCGCGTCGGCGTCGGTGTGGCGGCGGCCAGACCTGTATACGACGCGCACGTCGAAATCTTGCAACCGCAAAGCCCAGCGAGCTAACCGACCTGAGGGGTCCTTCAATGTGGACAGCCAAGAAAGTGAATGGTGGTGTGTAATTACGTCAAAGGGGCGGCCATAGAGGTAGGGTCGAAATTTACCAAGTGCCCAGATTATGGCCAAACATTCCTTCTCCGTAACGGAATAATTGGTCTCTGCTTTGGTGAGGGCACGGCTTGCGTATGCAACGACGTACTCGTCGAACCCTCATTTGCGCTGCGCGAGCACAGCGCTGAGTCCAACACTACTGGCGTCGGTTTGTACTTCGATCGGAGCACCCGGGTCGAAGTGACGAAGTATATGCGGCGATGTTAATAGACGACGCAGCTCTTGGAAGGCATCGTCACAGGCAGGGGACCAGGCGTAATTGTTCAAGTCGCTCCGTAGAAGCTGATTCAAGGGAGCGGTGATGGACGGCAAAATTCCGAATGAAGCGGAGAAAGTAAGAACAGAGGCCAAGAAGGCTGCGAAGTTCTCGTACGGAGGAAGGTTTGGGAAAATCAGCAACTGCACGGAGCTTGGCGGTGTCAGGAAAAATACCGTGTTTAAATACGACATGGCCAAGGATGGTGAGGTGACTTCGCCAAAGTGGCATTTCTTCAGGTTGAGCTGAAGGCCGGCGGCAGTTAGGCGATGTAACACAACCACATCATCTAAGTAGCACAGGCGCGTTTTCCACTTGAGCCCACGCAAAAGGTTGTCCATCATACGCTCAAATGTTGCTGGGGCCATGCAAAGCCCGAAAGGCATGACACGAAATTCATATAGGCAATCTGGTGTTACAAAGGTCGTTTTAGGTTGGTCTTCGGGTGCCATGGGGACTTGCCAATAGCCGCTACGTAAGTCGATAGAAGAGAAGAACTCCGCGCCTTGGAGACAGTCAAGGGCGTCGTCAATTCTCGGAAGAGGGTAAACATCTTTACGAGTTATTTTGTTAAGACGACGGTAATCGACACAGAATCGAATCGATCCGTCCTTCTTAACAATAACAACAGGAGATGCCCAGGGGCTATCCGAAGGCTGAATGACGCCTTGCTTCAGCATGTCAGCTACTTTGTCATCGATGACACTGTGCTCTGTCGCCGATACACCATAGGGTCTTTGTCGCAGTGGCGCACTAGTACCCGTGTTGATGCGATGACAAACCGTTGACGTGCGGCCCAAGGGAACATGCTGGCAGTCGAAAGACGAACGGAACTTGTCGAGAAGGCGTAGAAGCTGGGCGCGTTGGGAAACAGTCAACGTGTCGGCGATGGAGCTATGTAGAACATCGGGCGAAGTCGGCTCCTGCGCGGGGTTACAGGTCATTCAGGTGACCTCATGAGTGGCCATTGAACCGGTTGGCATGTCAATGATGGCAGCCGGGTCGACACACTGGACGCGGCCAACGCACTCCCCACGAAGCAAAGTGAGAGGACAAGACAATCGGTTGGAGACGAGCAGTCTGCTGACGCCGGCATGAACGTTTAAAACAGCGAAAGGCAGCGGGGAACATTTGCGACGAGCGAAAATGGCGGATGGTGTGATGACAGGTTCTTTTTTTATGGTTTCAGACGTTTTCTGAGGCGGAGCCTCCCAGAACCCTAATTTAGCACAAAGATGTTTGTTGAAAAACACACAAACTTTTATTAAATCTGGAACGAAAATTAACCCAGAAAACAAACACTCAAAAAGACTATCACGGCATGAAACGCACTTATGGCTAGGATGATACTAATAGCAGTCAAGTTCGGACAGGAAGCACGAGTGTGTGCCTGCTATAGCCTCGACGCGGAGCAGCGGAGACGAGACGACGAGAGAAGCGGTGTTGGTCTCACCAAAAGGTCGCTGTATCGGACCGTCGTACAGGCTGCCAGAGCGTGGCAGCTCTGGCTCGGCGGGAGAAGACAGGCGGCTCGGCAGCACGGGCAGACGGCGGTGGCGTTCTGGCCGGGCAGCTGGTCGTGGCACTCGGGCTCGTAGCGCGACAGCTCACTTTCTGCCCCCGGGCGCAGACGCTCACCAGCCTCGGGCAGCAGCAGTTCACTATCGGGCAGAGTGGCGATGCCCAGGAAGGCAGGCGGCTTGGCAGCACGGGCAGGCGGCGGTGGCGTTCTGGCCGGGCAGCTGGTCGTGGAATTCGGGCCCATAGCCCGACAGCTCTCGTTCTGCCCACTGGCGCAGACGCTCACCGGCCTCGGGCAGCAGTTCCCGAACGGATGGAGTGGCGACGTCCACGAATCGGTTGAGAGAGAGAAACAACTTTATTTCGGAATCGGTTGACAGGAGGCCCCAGCCGGGTGAAGTCCTGGTGGCTCGGGTCCGGAACCCGACAGGCGTCTTCAACCCCCGATCCGGTGGCCGAGCTTCTCCTGGTGTCGCTTCTGGAACTCTTCCACCCTACTGCCAGCGCGGCTCGCTTTTCTGCCGCTCTGCCCAATTTGTCATTTATTCATTGGCTGCTTGTAGCTCCGTGGTCTTTTGCGATGGGATGCCTTTTTCTTTTGGTTCCTTTTCTTGTGCCGCGTGTCCACGCGCCGGACGGTCTTCGGCGTTGTCGTTTTCCATCAGCATGGAATTCGCCTCGACGCGCGTACTACTTGTCGTCTGCTACTTGTCTCCAACCACCGCACCGCGTCGTGCACCACACATATCACCGTCTACCACCGCACCGTGTCGCGCACTACACATCACAGATGGCGTAAAAAGTGTGCTGGCATCAGCAACAATGTTGCATGAAACTGTGGCTAGGGCAGAAGAGTGCGGTGGAATTGTAACGTCTTCGGCAACAAAAACTGTATCTTCAGGTTCACGAGCGTCAAGGAGCGGGTCGTCGCACAGCGTTTGAAATTCCACCTCAGCACGAGAACAGCCGATGACGGCCTTATTAGCGTAAAGGAAGTCCCAGCCCAAAATAAGATCGCGGGAACAAGAACACAGCACCTAAAATTCGACGATGTAGAGGAGGCCGTTGATCACAATACGAGCAGTACACGCAGCTGCAGGCGTGATGGAGTCTGCGCTGGCAGTACGGAGGGATACGTTTGACAGTGGCGTCGTAACTTTCCTGAGCAAACGGCAAAGTGTGGCACTAATGACTGAAACTGCGGCACCAGTGTCAACGAGGGCCAGTGCAGCGACGCCGTCCACATATACATCAATAACATTAGTCGGAGAAGGGAGAGGCCTTGGTCTGTTCGTGGGTGACGCAGTTCTCGCCTCTGGAACTGCGGCGATTAGTTTTCCCGTTCCGGCGCAGAAAGACGACGACGCAGCGGCGAAAGCGAGCGACGTCGGGGCGATGGCGAACGGCGGTCAACAAGAGGGCGGTGGTCCGAGTAAGAAGACATCTGGCCAGGGTTCTGAGGCACGGAGGACGACGTGTATGGTGAACCGTATGGTTCGGTGTCGAAGCTACGGTGGTAGGATGTTGGGCGGCGACGGCAAAATCGTGCAATGTGGCCAGGCAGACCACACGCAAAACTATTTGGGCGGTTTTCAGGAGTGCGCCATTGTCCACTTCTGTGTGGGTACCGCGGCTGAACGAAGTGAGGGGCTGGACGCAGTGGCACGGCTAATAGGAATGGCGCAAAGGTCTGAGGTGGTGGCTGTGCGAGAGCCTCGGCATAGCTAAGAAGTGCAGTCACCTCGGGAAAAGCAACGGGAGTCGGCACCGGTGCAGTCTCGCGGGCAGAAGGGAGAGCCGCGCAAACTTGCTCTTGGATGACCTGGCCAAGGTTGGCTGGCAAAGGTGAGGGTGGTGACGTGGCGGAGGACAGCAGCGAAAGCAGGCGAGCGACCTCAGCACGGACGAACTCTTTAATTTAGCAAAGCAAGGAGTCCATGTCAGGAGCCACGGCCACGCTCGCGAGGCTTTCATCGGACATAGGTGGGCGCCGTCTGAGAAGACGCTGCCTGGAGAGCTCGTCGAAACTCTGGCAAAGCTCAATGACCTGAGAAATTGTGTCAGGGCTTTTTGACAGCAGCATATGAAAGGCATCGTCGGAAATGCCCTTCATGATGTGACGTACCTTGTCCACCTCCGCCATCGTCGGGTTGATATGCCGGCAGAGGACGACGATGTCCTCTATGTAGCTGGTGAACGTTTCACCAGTTTGCTGGGATCGGCTGCGTAGGCGTTGTTCAGCGCGAAGCTTGCGCACGCCAGGGCGGCTGAAAACGTCTGCGATGCTGGTTTTGAAGCGAGCGCACGTGCGGAGATCGGCTTCGTGGTTTCGAAACCACAGCTTGGCGACGCCCGATAGATCCAACATCGCGTTGTTGAACTTGTGGGCGTCGTCCAATATGTTAGTGTTGCTGGCGCGTTCATACGATGGTATGGTATGGTATGCCTTATCTGATGGCGCATACCCACGATTTCCGCCAATCTTCAACGTCTTTCTCATCGGTGCCGCTGAAGATGTCAGGATCCGGCTGACGCTGGGCACCGGCACATACGATGGCTGGAGTAACCGGTGGGGATGTGGGGCTGGGGTCGTCAGGCATGACGGACGGCATAGTTCGGGTGCGTAATTCCAGGTTGGGGGAAACAACAGGACAAGAGAGCAGCGGGCAACGTTCGCAGCGTGTCTCAACTAGAGCTGCCCAGGCAATCTCTAGCTCACGCTTCCCGGATGACTGGCGATGCGGCTGCAGCGCCGGGCATTCGTCTTCACTACAATATCAAAAATAAAACAGCTGTTACAGTAGTGAGGGAGATAGAAAGATGAATGTGAGGGCTGTTTCGGATGATTGTTCAGCACTATATGCGGCCCTTGATGCACAGAAGGCTCCCCAGTTCCTGAATGAACTCATGCTGGACGCAAGTCCTTGTCAATTGTTTCCAGTCATTTAATTAGTATTGCTTCCGTTCAGGACGCCTATGCACGAATTCGTTCCGACATTTCATTTCATTATTCTCACAAAGTTTGCAGCCCTTTAAAACAATTTGCGGTGTTCTATCACACTTCCCTCCTTTCTGCAAGCACAACACTATACGTGCATATGGTAACATGCTGTTCCCTTGTTTCATTGGTATCCTTGTGGGGGTGCCAAAATCATTAAAAGAAGTTGTCCATTATTTACAAACTCCTCGGTTGCCCGGTTGGGCGACTGTGAATGGTATCACATGCACACGTCGGTGCATGTAAGGTGGATTTTTTTGCTACCAAACGGACTCCGCGCGAGCTTCAGAGTTCTTGTTGCGTTAGAAATGAAATAGCATGATATATTTGATTCGATATACGGTGGTCATGTTTCTCCCATACTCATATTCGATTCAATTCAGAAATTCGTCCATTATGTGACCCGCATTTGTGGTGAATGAAAACATGTGCAATCGTTGACTTAGTAACAATCGCATTCTTGAACCATGGTACACTTTACACCTTCTGCAATAAAATACCTTAATGTACAGTTATCGTCGCGAGTCGCGACAACTTGAGTTTGTCGTCCACATAGTGCTGTTATTGTTCGCAATGATGTCTATGCTAATGTTTCATTTTGTACCCATGTTGGTGGTCTGTCACTTCAAGTGCGGTGGAATGACAAGCATTACATGTAAAATAGATTAAAATATCGTATGATTAGTGCTGTATAAAGTTGTGAGCACTTCAAAATGCATTCTTTCATAGGGCTTGTAATAAGAATTCAGCAGTAAAATGAATAAAGCGAATGCACGCGAACGTTAAAAAAGCCGCATTTCCCCGAAGGGGATTATGAGGAAGGGCGAAGCACGGGGTGATGCTATGAGGGGGCGCGCGCGACTAAACTGCAGAGCCGAGCGAAGGAGACGGCAGCGAGAGAGCACGACTGACGCGCCGGCGCCACACACACAACACGTGACGGCGGAGCGAAACACGCCAGGCGGTTGGAGAGGGGGTGAGCGGTGGGGAGAGTACGCACACGAGGGGCTGTTACCGGGCGAGGAGGGAGCTGTCAGCGCGAGGGGAGAGGCGGCGGCCGAGGGTGAGTGCAAACCTAACGGGGGGAGAGGCACACCAGCTGCATGGCGCCGTGACGTCACGGCGCGGAGAGGGTGCGAGGAGCCGGCGCGGCGCGCGCAGCCACGGCGCGGAGGCGCTAGCTGCACAACGCGCCGTGACGTCACGGCGCGGAGAGCGGTGCGGAGCCAAAGCCCCTTGATGTTAGAAAGTAGCGACACTCTCCCCCCCGCGCGCGCTTTCCTCCTCAATTCTCCTCGGATTTCTCCCCCTCACCGGGCCGGCGCGGCGCTGAACCCTCCAGTGGCTCGCTGCAGCCGCATTAGAATCAATGCGCGCGCTTGTTTATTCGGCCCTTTCAAGCGTTGTATGGGAATTTATCCCTTGTGAAACTGTCATGACGAAAGTACGTTTCCGATAGAACGTCGTGACATATTTTTTTTTGAGGACGCTTCGATAAATAGAAGCGGAAGCGCTCCGAAAAAATGAGTACCAAGCAGTGGCTGAGCTGTTTACCTCTACGTCGCCACTTGGATAGTCCGTAACGCGGAGGTGTATTGGGTGCATACAATATAAGTAGCGTAGAGTATAAACTAGAATTTGGTTCACAATATTCGCTCTTAAAATGCTCAGAGAAGGTAACCAAGAAGAAATGTGATAGTTTACTTAAAGTGAATTCGCCAAAATGAGTGGGCCAAAAGCCTTTGTACCAATGCCACTGTGCAAAATACGTGCTGTGTTTGCGAAACAGCCAACATAGAACTTTACACACGCGCCTGTATTCCGTCACTATGAAACGACGAGAAATTACATTCCATCACCTCTGGGAGTAACCTAAGTCTCTCTCTCAAAAAAACAACAACAACAAAAGGCTGATTGCTTACACGGAAACTGCTAAGACTGGTACTTGATAATTAACTTACAGACTTCAAGATGGCAAGTTAATCAGAATTGAGGGAGATTATCAGAAGCGCGTGGCTTGTACTTAATGAGCATGCGCGAATAATACATAATACCACTTATCTACATATATATTGCGGTTCATGCCTTCGCAACATAAAGTACGTAAAGAAAAAGAAATGCTCGCAGTATTGAAACTTTGCAAAGATACAATAAGCACGCAATAAGAGTAAAATAGTTCCTTGGCTTCACAAGTATCAGGCGCAAGGATCACACGCACACACACACACACGCGCGCACACACATACACGCACACACGCACGCACATACACAAACACGCACACACACACGCACACAACTACAAAATATGAGTTACAGGCATTAACTCACAAATTACATACATTTGAAAACTAACGCACGCGCGAAAACACAAAAAGCTTTGTCACGGGTCGAAGAGTCAACAAAAATTTGAGCCGACTCACTTTAAGAAACAAAACTATATGCACAGTTATCGGTGCTCTGTATTGAACTGAACGAAGAGTCCGGCTATGCGAAGAGCATTAAAATCTTCATACAACTTCATCTGCAAATATGAGGAAAGCTGCAACATTCGCCTCGCAAAGAACGGCGTGCTTAGAAGGGGCGAAATCCCTTCTCCAGATGTTATGGAGCCACTGCTTCCGACGCACGACATTCCGTTCACCTCGGGGGATATAAAATAAGGCTTGCCCTTTCTCTGACCTGCTGCTGCATTGAAACGCGCAGCAGCAAGGCATTTTCACTGAAAACGAAGCTCAGATTCCTACGAAAGGATGGAAAAACTTGGGAAACACACGTTCGGAGCGCCAGGGCGACCACTACTTGGACTGCTCATGGCGAGCGGGAGAAACCAAACGCGCGCGAAAGCAAGTTCCGCGCAGTTTTCGTGACGTCAGGGTCACCTGACCGGGTAGTCTCGCGCGCCGCAGCCATTCAGCGTGGCGGATGCGCTGCCTCCGCGAAAGAGGGGGAGAAAAGGAGGAGGTTGACCGCACCGGCGAGGGTGTGGCGGCGTAGATCAAAGCGTGTCGCTACTTTCTAACATCAAGGGGCTTTATGCGGAGCCGGCGCGGGGCACGCGCAGCCACGGAGCGGAGGCCGGAGCGCGCGCAGTCACGTGGGGCGTGACGTCGCTGCGCCGTTGCTACAGACGCTCCTCTCCGCTCCTCGCGCCGTTGCTAGGGGAGAGGAGGAGGAGGAGGAGCGCGGATGCCGGCGGAGTTTTCGGGGTCGCTTAAGAAGTGCATTCGCACTTACAAAAAGATTATCGGGTTTTACGTGCCAGAACATGAAAGGATTAGGACGCACGCCGTTGTGGGGAACTTTTACCGCCTGGGAATCTTTAACGTGCACCTATTGCAAATTGCATCCTTACCGCCCTCATCGTAATGCGGCCGCCACTGCCGGTGTTTCATTCTTCGATCTCGTTATAAGCAGCGCCACGCCATAAACGCTAAGTCCCACCGGTGGGAAGCACGTGAATGTTTGACCTTGATGTAAAATGCATATCTATTTCTCATAGGTTCATACAGCAGCAGGATCGCATAATTTGAAACATAATGCGTACCATTTATTGCCATAGCAATTATAGGGGCACTACAAGCGGATTTTCGCCATCGCCGTGGTGTTCCGTATAAAGTCCAAGGGCGATAACACCGTCGCCGCGCCCCGTATGCTGTATGTAAGAGTGAAAGCGCGCCAGGAGAGCCGCCGATGGCGGCTCAATCTAGCGCTCGCAAGAAAGGAAATGCGCCGTCTTCTGTCGTGCGAATGACCATGGGGGCATGAAAGGAAGGGAAGGGGTGCGGCGTTGTTCTCCGACAGCAACTGCGCATTTCGCGACCACGCACATGGGAAACCGACGATCGCGGCTCAATCTTACGGAAAGCGGGGACGAAAGCGGCTAGCCAGCGCGGGAGGGAAGGAGTGCGGCGTTCTACTCCGGAACCAACTGCGTACGTTGCGCGGTCGCGCGCGCCTTATCTTGGAAGCGATCTGCAGGTGGATCATACCTTTGCGCATGGGGTGTTCTAGCCGCTCAGTTTGCGATGAAGCGATACACCGCACGAAGGTCACTTTACTCGCTGCTGCTGCCGCGCTTCCTGATGCCACCGCTTTGAGAGCGAGTGTCCGCGGTCATCCACTGTGATGTGTTCATGTTTGCGTGTGCACGCTGACACTACGCTTGTTAATTTAGTTAGTAAGTGAACATTTCCAAGTTTATACGGCCGATAAAACTATTTTCCTTACTTCATAGCTGTGTACTAATTTGCTATCGCAAGCAATGAATCGCCTTTCGGGCGATGCTGTGGCTTTGTCATCACCATGTGTTACTATACGTATACAGGGTGTTTCGGCGAACACTTTCAAAATTTATTTAAGGTTGCCTGTGGCAGATAGCCCAATTCTATATAATTATCTGGTCTACTCGAAGAGCCGGACATTACGAGCACAAGAAATTGAAATGCATAATGAACTAATCAACAAAAAATGACTAATTACCTGATGGCCAATATTGTAATTTACAAATTGTAGCCGTGGAGTTCGCAAGACGGAACCACTTCGAATTAATTCTCAGGATGACACCAGTTTCGAGATAATAATTCCCGAACTTTGCGGAGAAATGCATTGGGCGTTAAACACCTTGTATATACAAAGACACTTTGAATTTCATACACATATGTCTGTGTGAGATACTACACGTATCCGTGGCTAAAGCTCTGCAGGTAAGATGCTCGACAGCTCAGCTCAAGGTTGCGTGCCTGGTTCCTAGTTGTGGCGCCCAGATTTAGACGGGGTGATAAGCAAAGCTGCTTATTTGATTGTATTTGTTTCATGAGAAAGAACCAAACAAGGTATGTTGTTTTAGGCCAACGTTTAGATCACAAGGGGACTTCTCTTCTGATAAGCCCACCTTGTCGAAATGTTAGTTCAAAGCGACCTTCCTTTGTTGGACTCCTCCTCATCATTTCAAGGCTACCATCTTCCTTTGAAGCTCTCTCTTTTTTATGCTTGTTTGAGCGTTCAAGAACAGCAAGTGGTTGAAGTCAATTCGCAGCTCTCTAAAAAGCCATCGCACTTAGCTCACTGGCAGCTTTTGGACGTTATATACCAAGTTAAGATCTCTTAAGAACTACTCGTAGAAAAATATTCGCGGGTAGTTTACATTGCGTTCTCTAGGAAGTGTCGTCCACTGTGAGAGTGTCCTTGAGTGCATGTCTGTAATATAAGCAATTAGTACTTTGTGAAAGTACTTTGTTTCAGTGAAAGCACGTGGTCATTGTAGATGTCCTTTTGGTTGCAGTTCCCTTAACTTTGGTGCTCTCGGTGGGCTTATTGCTCACGAAATACTCCATGGCTTCGACGCAAGCGGTGAGAATGAGCTGCATTATTATATGTTTGGGGTGTGGTACGGGGATTATTCATTCGGAGGCCAGTCACAACCAAGGGTGCAGTACGGAGATGGTAGTTACGAAGTATTTAGCTTGCAGCTTTCTAGATAGATATGCCTCCAAAGAAGAAGATGAGCTGGCTGTGCCTTATCGGTTAGCAGCGCTATAGCGTAGTCATGGGTAACCTGATCGCGATAGCGCAGAAGAATGCTGAGGAAGGCAAAGGTGTATTTCGTCTAGAAAAGATTTATGTATTCTTAACATTCGCGCAAAGGAACCAATAGCATATTACTGCCGTCTTCCGGAAACGCAGTAAGCTGTAGTGGAAAGACAAAACAAAAACTGCTGAGACATGAAAGCAAATAATTTCCGAATATTTCGAAATACCATTACACTTTGCTATGCTGAAGTGTTGGGCTGGCTGAAGGGTGTTATTCACATTTAAGTGAGGTTTCATGGAACGACAGAAATCTGAGCTAGTTGGCAAGAACTCATAATGCAAAAAAGTTAAGGCATGTAGATACAGACACAAGAGAAGAGACGTGGGCAATAAAAACTGCGTTTGAGTTGTGCACTTCTCTTCACTTGTGTCCGTATCTACAGGCCTTACCTTTCTTGCAGTTTAGTTTCATATAGCGCTCAATTTGAAGGCAGGTAGAGAAAAGTTAGGAACTACGTGACAGACTTCCCAGCAATGGGTAATAACCGGCGGAGTCGTGGCTAGTGCTCGGAAACGAATATGAAGATTTAGATCCGCAGGGTTGTGAGCAGATAAGAATATTACTAATAAAGAGAAAATTGTTGGCTCCAGATAGCGTAGTTATTGCAATACAGGACAACGATGAAAAATTCCACAGGCATGACAATCTCTAACTTCAGATCAGAGGTCAACGTGCTTACGTGTGATAGTAATTCAAATGAACTAATTGACATTTGAATGTAACGCGTTACATTATGTAACGCGTAAGTGAAAGCTTACCATCGCAATTTCAGCAACACCCGCCGCGATGGCTCAGTCGCTAAGGCGTTGCGCTGATGAGCCGGAGATTGGCGGGATCGAATCCCGGCTGCAGCAGCCGCATTTCGGTGAAGGCGAAACGCAAAAACGCCCGTGTGCTGGCGTTGTAGCGCTGTTAAAGAATCCCAGGTGGTCAAAATAAATCCTGAGCCCTCCACTACGACGTGCCTCATAATCAGAACTGGTTTTGGCACGTGAAGCCCCAGAAAGAAGACGAATTTCAGCAACATTTCCGGTGATATATAAAGGGCATCAAAGGAAGCCTATATAGAATATACAGTAACTAGTACGGCCACATAACCTAAGTAGTAGCAAAAAGAAAACAAAATGAAAAACTGTGTCTCTCTGTGTAACTACCTATGAGTACACCGCAGCTTAGAAACATATGATCAAGCAAACAAGTCGAACAACTAACAAACACGTCGAATAAGAGTCGATATAATAAAATATCGCGGGTATATCCCACTTAAGAAGCACTGCAGCACACTCAATGGATGCGGAACTAAACTTCGCCAGGAAAGTGAAATAACGCCATGTTTCTTTAGCTTTGTGAACAAACACCTAAAGAACGGAAGTATTACAGACAAATTAGCTTTCTTGTAGTATGTTAGTCAATGTTCACTAAGGCAATTTGAGACAGTGTCAAGGCAATGTATCAGATTGCCAAAGTAATGCCATAGATGCACTGAACATGGTGAGATACACTTGAGGGATACCTATTTCTTACGTCTATTGGATGATGTTATGCGGCAAACGGGTGCTGTGACGCATGCGCATGTCGGAATGCACTTCGCAAGTAGACCTCACTCTCCCTGTGAGATAAGACGAGAAGCATGCTGATGTATTAACTTTCTCTTCAATTATGGTTATAACAACAGGTAGGCTGTGGCCTACCTGTTGTTACCAACACTAACAGTAGCGTTAGTATTTCAGTGTGAAGGGTGGTACTGGGTGAGTTCCGTTGCATTCTTCTTCTGTGATGTGTTTAAACTTACCCATCGCAAGGGCGATGTAGTGCTCTTCCACGTGCTGAAGGGGGAGCCACTGCGCGCGGCCGTCTATCGCGTCACCCCTCGCGTTATGGCAGTAGGTGGAGCCTAGGGCGAACCTGCACGCGTTATCTGCCCTTCAAGATGGTGCAGTCACCCGGATGACGCATAGACTCCCATATATGTGACGAGCTACTGTGGATCAATAGGATGGTTGGTGGAACCAGTTTATTCATTATCCAGATTCTCTATCTAGATCATTATTCATTATACAGATTCTCTAAAATTCCCTAATTTATTATTTTGTTATTGCGTTTTTTTGTGCCAAAATTGGTGTTTGAAGTGGCTTTCGTGTTTTGTGAGACAGGCTGGACACCTACCTACCTATACAAAAAAGTGCGGGTAACGCTCTAAAGAAAGTCACAGGACTGCGGGGCACACGCAGCACAGTCTCAGCGTAAGCTGGTGGAGCGGCTCAAGAGTAGATCCAATTTGGGCACAACGCACAACAGGGTCTTCGCGACAGTCTGTTCGCCTCTTTTTGACGAGGACCTGAACTCTCCGCCCGGCGTCAACGGCGAGCTGAGGCTTGTAATGCTCTCTGCCCAGCAGTCTGCTGAGCCCGATCATGCCTTACAACTGAAACTTACATGTCGGGCGCGCCGCGTTTGCAGGCACCTTAACTAGATGGCGCCACCACACTGACGGAGGCTCGGCAGCGCGGGAGCACGTTGATTGCGTGCCTCGTCTGAATTGCATATCGTGTTCTATGCCTGCGGACGCTGCGTTTGCAGGCATCTTACCTTGATGGTGCCACCATACTGGCGGAGGATCGAGTCGTCTTCCCCTGCGTGCTTGTAGTAAGGGTATTTTCCGTGGCCTAATAGCAAGCGCTTCCGTGGCTCAGTGGTCGAGCATCCGGCTCCCATGCAGCGGACGTGGGCTCGATCCTGACAGGAATCAAGTACTTTTTTCGCGTTTCCGGCGATAGCGGTTGTGCGGCGGGAGCCGCCGGCGGCAGCATCATCGCGATCCGAAAGGGCTATTGGAACGAGCCCCTAACAGCTTACGCTGTAAAAGACATTGTGCTTAAAATCTCCAGGCATACGGTGGAGTCCGCAGATGCAAGGAGGTATAGGTGAAGATGGCTAGGAGGGGCCTCTTTCTAGCAGCAGACATCCATAACGTTATGACGAAGCTGAGTACCTGACATGGATTCTTTTTCTTTCCTAGCTATGACAAACAAAAATGCTGGACCAAAGATACAACTGGATTCTAATGCTACAGCTGCGTTTCAAAATAAAACGAAGTGTTTTTTGAGTCAATACAAAAACGTCAGCAAAACGTTGTGGAAGGTGAGTATTTAGCCGCTTTCAGTTCGACAGTGACATTTGTACCATTTCGCAAAAATTTAATGGATCTAGATAACTCGAAGAGGTTTACCATAGGCGGGTAGTTTTCATTATCCCCAGGGGGGGGGGGCGGCTGACGCTCAACGAGTCCGTCCCCTCTCTTATCCCTCTTTCGCTCTTTGTGTCAAATGTATAGTGTGTAAATTATGTTATTACAATAATGTCATGTAATACTGAATGTTCAATGGCTTTCTGCCCATATTCATGCGTTTGTGGGTACACAACTTTTATGCGTCCACACGAAAGACGTAACAATAACTGCTTGATTGCGGGAGCGCACACAGTTTATATCTTCTGTCAGGCGAGAGTGTTCGTATCACGCTGGCGCTCGGTTTCGTAGCGTCGAAGCTGCGCGCAGGCGTATAAGACGCCCCCCCCCCCCCCCCCCACGCAGAGAGGTGCCCTCAGGTTTGAAGAGCATTGGGGACGCGCACCTGGCGCCCAAAGCGCGTGATGTAGGGCACGGGCTGAGGCGTTGAAGGCTGTTGTGGGTGATTTACGGGAGGCGCGCAGGAGTTGGTAGTTTCCTCGGAGAGGATGTATGACGGCTTCAGTCGATCGATGGAGACGCGAACGTCCCTCCCGCTGATTTGAAGGGTGAATGTTTTGTCCTCACGGCGGATGACTTTATAGGGTCCGGAGTAAGGTGGTTGAAACGGCACACATACGGTGTCGTCGCGGAGAAAGGCATGCGAGCACGTTGCCAAGTCCTTAAACACGAACGGGGTCGGCTTGGTGTGACGTTCTGCTGGAGACGGGCGCAGTGACGCCATTGTGCGGCGCAGCCGGGCGATAGTCTGTAGGGTCCGAGGTGGTGATGTCGGGAGTTGAAGCGGAGAGAAGTTCCCCAGGTAGGCGAAGCGGCTCCCCGTAAACGAGTTCTGCGGGCGTTGCCTCGATGTCTGGTTTGAAAGTGGCGCGCAGACCAAGAGCGACGGCTGGGAGAGCCTCGAGCCACGTTGAGTTAGGGTGGCACGTGATGGCTGCCTTGAGCTGTCGGTGAAACCGCTCAATCATCCCGTTGGCGCAGGGGTGGTAGCTGGTAGTCCGTGAGCACTCGAACCCGGTGGAAAGCCCGAGGAGCCTGAAGAGTTGGGACTCGAATTGCCGTCCTTGATCGGTTGTGACCCGGCGAGGATCGAGTGCCGAAGCGGGAAATCCAGCCGGTGAAGAAGGCCGAGGCGACGTCGTCTGCGGTTATCTGTTCGAGCGGCAATACTTCGGGCCATCGAGCGTACCGATCGATGGCGGTGAGGCAGTAGCGGTAAGGCCCGACTGGTGGAAGGGGGCTAATGATGTCGATGTGGACGTGTTAAAACCGTTCCGATGGCAGGGGGAATGCCCCGAGCGGTGATGTGACGTGCCGGGTGATTTTGGCGCGCTGACATGGAATGCACGTGCGTGTCCCAGGTGCGGCAGTCCCGTTGTATTGAGGGCCAAACATAGCGGTCAGTCACAAGGCCTGTAGAAGCGCGGATGCCGGCGTGGCTGAGGTTGTGTAACTGGTTGAAAACGCTGCGGCGATGCGTCGAAGGGACATATGGTCTTACTTGTCCGGTGGATATGTCGCAGTAATGAGTGTCTGTCGAATTAGGGATGGCGACTTGTTGAAGTAGTAGAGAGGAGCCGTTTTCGAGGAGCTGCTGGAGTTCGGCGTCCGTTTTGTGGGCGTTGGCGAGGGTGTCAGTCGTAACGGGTGGCAGCTCGACAGCAGAGACGCGTGAAAGTGCGTCGGCGACCACGTTATTCTTTACGCTGAAGTGTTGGATGTCGGTGGTAAACTGGGTGATAAAGGACAGTTAGGTTCTGCTGGACCGGTGGAAGTTTTTCGCGTCGTTGGGAGTAGGCATAAGTGATAGGTTTCTGGTCAGCGTAGATGGTGCAGTGTTGTGCTACGAGAATATGGCGAAAGTGTTGAACCGCTTCGTAGATGGCGACGATTTCTTTGTAGTAGGCTGGCCATGTTGTCTCCGCAGGAGCGGAAGTTTCATCGGCGATGCCTGTAGCCGAGGGTGTTTTTGGGCTAGAGAGTTTCATTGAAAAAAAAATGCCAACGGGCACCAGTTTTGGCCCACTCGCTGCATCAGGGAGGCTCCGATGGCGGTGCTAGAGGCATCTGTGAAAAGGCCCAAGCTTGGGATGTGAATGTAGGGTGGCGTTGCAGAGGGCAGTTTTGCAGTCTTCGAACGTTTGAGTCAAAAGTAGTGTCCAAGTGACAGGGTGGTTGCGTCGTAGGCCAGCCAATGCGTCATGAAGAGAGGCCTGATATTCGGCCGCTTTAGGCACGAAGCGCCTGTAACAGTTGAGCATGCCCAGGAAACGGCGGAGGTCTTTCGCTGTGACAGGCCGCGCGGAGTTCTTAAGGGCCGAGATGCGGTCAGGCAAGGGAGTCCCTTCTGAAGAAATTTGATGGCCAAGAAACGTGACGACGGGGGCGCCAAGCGTGCTCTTCTGGACGTTTATGAGTAAGCCATGGTCGTCGAGGCGTTGAAAGAGTAGGCGAAGGTGTTGGCGGTGATCCCTTGCGTTGGGGGAGAAGACCAGGATGTCGTCTAGGTAGACGAAACAGAAGTTTAGGCCGCGGACGACGTCGTCGGTGAAGCGTTGGAAGGTTTGTCCCGCATTGCGGAGGCCAAAGCTCATGAAAGGGAATTCGAATAAGCCGAAGGGCGTGATGATCGCGGCCTTCGGGACGTCATCTGGGTTCACAGGAATTTGTGTGTAGGCCTTTACCAGGTCAACAGTTGAGAATACGGTGCTGCCGTGTAAGCGCTGGGCAAAATCATGTATATGACGAACGGGGTACCTGTCTGGTATAGTACGGGCGTTGAGGGCGCGATAATCTCCACAGGGGCGCCAGCCATTGGTCTTCTTCGGCACCAAATGAAGCGGTGAGGCGTAAGGCCCCTCCGAGCGGCGGGCGGTACCCTCGCGGAGCATCGCTTCAAACTGTGCTTGGGCGATTCGAAGGCGGTCCAGAGCTAGGCGACGGGCGCGGCAATAGACCGGGGGGCCTGGAGTAGTGCGGATGTAGTGAACGGTAGAGTGGCGTACCTCTCGAGGACGCCCGCTAGGTCGTGTCAGGTCGGGAAATTCTGCGAGGATGGCGATTGATCTTCAACGGCGAAAGCTTTAACGCTGGGCTGTTTGGTGGTCGTTTGTTGGCCCGGCGCGGAAAGGCCTGTCGTGACGTCAATAAGTTGGTCATGCCGGCAGTCGGGTAAAAGATGGTAGTACGCCAGGAAGTCGGACCCGATGATCGGCTCTGAGACGTCGGAGATGACGAAATTCCATGGGAATTCACGGCGTAGGTTTTTGAGGGTGATGTTGAGGCGCAGCTCGCCGTAGGTCTTAATGCTTGAATGGTTCGCCGCACTTAGCTCGAACGACGTGCAAGGGCGCTTGTCGTGCTGGAAAGCTCGGGGAAAGCAGCAGATGTTAGAACCGCAGTCGATGAGGAACCTTCGCTTACTGACTTGGTCGGTTACAAAAATGCGACGGCCTCTAAGTTGGCAGCTCGCGGCCGTCTCTACGGGCTGCCGTTGAAGTTTCCCTGACGTCCAACTGAGCAGGGTGGTTGGCATTTCCGGGCTCTGTCACCGAAGCGTCGATGGTAGTAACAGCGGCAGCCGTCGTTTTCTTGCGATGCATCGGTGTTTCGGCCTCGGCTTTGGGGGCGTTTTTCGGGACGCAACGTCGGGCGTTGATCCAGATGCCTTTGAATAGAATCCACCTGACGGGCGATTTCGTCGATACGGCTAGCGAGCTCGGGGGTGGGCTGTGGGGCGCCGGCGGCGTGGACGAAAAGGGGTGGTGGCGGTGGAGAGGCTTCGACGACTCGGTCGGCGATTTCGGCGAGCTGGTCCAGTGGCAGATTCGCCTGAACCTGGAGGATGGCCTGAGCGTGAGAGGGTAAACGGTGAAGCTACATTATTCGGAGGAGGGAGTCGTCAACAGAGGTGCTGCCCGCGAGGGCACGCATAAAGCGCAGGAGCTGCGATGGCTTACGGTCACCGAGCGCTTCGTGCTGAAGGAGTTGACGTACTTTCTGATCTTCTGAAGGTGAAAGCCGCCGAATTAGTTCCCTCTTCAGGTGCCGGTAGCAGTCGTCAGCTGAAGGACTTGCGAGTACGTCGCGGAGCTCAGCTGCGTATCGATAGTCTAGGTGGGCAACGACGTAGTCGTAGCGCGTCCGGTCCGTGCCAGGGAAAACTGCGCCTCTACTTGAGCGAACCACACCTCGGGTGATTCTGCCCGAAACGGTGGGAGCTTGACGGCGACGCGACAGACGTCCGTGTTGGCGGTGGCCGCTGGAGTGGTGGCGCCCGCTGGAGCAGAGCTTTGGGGGGCGTGGCCCGAGCGCAGCTGTGCAGAATTGTCAGATGAGTGCGGTTCATTTTGGGTGCATTGCTGCTGTTCGTGGAGTTGCTGCTCTTGGTTCTTGATTACCTGTTGCTGGGCCTGAAGTTGCTCTTGAAGATGTTGTACTTGTTGGCGAAGAGCGGCGAGGGCTTCCTGGTCGGCCATGGCGGTGCGGCAAGTTCGTTTTCCGGGTCACCAGATGTGGGTACAGATAACTTTAGTGCGTCCACACGAAAGACGTAGCAACAACAACTGCTTGATTGCGCGAGCGCACACAGTTTATAGCTTCTGTCGGGCGAAAGTGTTCATATCACGCTTGCGCTCAGTTTAGTAGCGTCGACGCTGCGCGCAGGCGCAGAAGCGGCGCCGCACCGTGCCGCCACATGTTCTACAAGGTACGCTATGTTTATCTGATAAAAAAAAACCTGTGGCAGATAGTAGAATTCTAACCCCTGATGTAAATTGCTCGACGAGGCGGCCATAAGTTCCACTTGAAATCAAAATGCTTCATTAAATTATTAACAAAATTACGCTAACCTCTCTAATTAAAACTTTAGGGCACATATTTCAATCTACGGATTATAGCCGGGGAGTTCGCAGGGCGTATCTACTTGGAACAAAATCTCAGGACTGCACCAGTTTCGAGACATTAATTTTCAAAGGTTCCGACGAAATGCATTACGTTCCAGTTATTTTTGTGCTTCAGGGCAAAAAACAGTAATTTCTGAAAAGAAGTAACTGGAAAGCCAACGCAATTCGTCGGACATTTCAGCGGCATTGCTTAAATCTATGGTTCATACGTTGACGCATTAGCACGTGTAGTGACTGAGAAACCTCATAAATAACCAGCACACAAACACATAGACCAAGAAAAGGAGCGGGACACTTCGCTGGCCTTTCAACTAAAGCTTCATTAAGAAAACGATAAAGTGTTGTGTTGTTTTTCTTGGTCTGTGTGTTCGAGCACTTTATTTTAACAGCAGAGCTATTTAAGGCCGAGGTTGAACCGTGTCGACCGCTGATTAGTTTTGCGAAGCACGCACCAGCCACAGGTGGTCGGAGAGGGGCGAGGATGAGAGAGGGAGGACGAGCGCCGAGTGACAGGTGGACGGAAGCAATGAGAAACCGACAGAGAGCGAGATAAATTAATAAATAAATAAAACAAAATGAACTTCCTTGGCGAGGCTGGATTCGAGCCCGGGTACCCACGGTCTGAAGGCGAGTGTAATAACCACTGCGCTCTACACACACGCTTGCCGAACATGCATTTATGGGAACCATATGGTTGCATTCTACCGACGATTGAAACACAACTTGCTATGGGCGAGAGAAAGAGAAAATTAGAGTGAGAGAGAGACAAAGAGACACAGAGAGATAGAAATAAAGAGAGAGAGAGAAAGAAAACATTACACCATCGTCCCGTAGGGGAACCCTGAGTAGTATGCGAAGCAGCCATGGGGTCGACTCAAGTTGCCATTACGCGAGCCCTCGTTGCATCAATTACTAGTAGCTTCTCGGCGGCGTTGGCGTTTCCTTTCGGCTTCGCGAGCCCGAACTTCGGGATCGGCCTGTCGCCGCTGCCGTTTCGTGGCAGCGGCTCGAGCCCTCTTCTCAACACCGCATATCCACGAAGTGAATGATGATGAGTGGGCGAAGCACCGGGGGATCATTCGGGCAAAACGCCGGAAGCGTTCTCCGGAAGCCGTAAGCTGGCTTCTGGAACCAGAAGCGGAAGCGGAAGCCGGTGTCTGGTTCCGGTTTCCCGAAGCCGGAGCTTGGCGTACATGCGCAGTAGGGGTGTGGACGCCGCACGGCGGAGGAGGGAGGGAGGGAGTGACATAGCCCCGACCATAAGCTGCTTCGCATCTAGAAAACAATATAAACTTTCTTGGTGAGGCGGGACTTGAGCCCGGGTACTCACGGTCCGAAGGCAAGCGTCATACCCACTACGATATATACCAACCCTTGCAGAGCTCCGCTGTTTCATCAGATTGCACAAGCGTGGAATTGGCTTACTGTTTTAGGATGCAAACATACCAATTCTTCCAGCTCACTGTTCTTCTGCGAGTCGGGTGTAGGCCTAGCACTCTTACCTAACTTGCTTCATTGTAGGGCAGGTACCCACGTTTCACACATGGTATGCTGAGCTGACGGTACCTGAGCAATGGTGCTCACCACGGTGTCTTGCATGTTTCGCTATCCGGCTAGTCTGTCTACTGAATGTGCTGCACCAGCTCTTGCTTAACGAATGAGGACTTGTGCTCCACGTTATAGTTCTTTGGACATTCCCTGTGGCAACAGTTGAATACAGTATTGTATCGAATCCCGGCCACGGCAGCCGCATTTCGATGGGGCAAAATGCGAAAACACCCGTGTACTTAGATTTAAGGGCACGTTAAAGAACCCCAGGTGGTCAAAATATTCCGGAGACCCCCAATACGGCGTTCCTCTTAATCAGATCGTGGTTTTGGCGCGTAAAGCCCCATAATCTTTAATACAGCAGTCCCGTGACTGTTTCCTTTAGTGAATTGCGCTTCTCCAACGGGTTCTTTAGAGAGAGCGTATCTGTGGTAGCTCTCCAGTGGTGGGAGCGAGTTCAATAACGCGCTCGAAAAGGCTTTACTGGTGCCATTACATATGCCGCCCTTTGTTTACACAATCTGGCAAAACAAATACACTTCTTTTTTTGCCAGATTAGCATATAGAGTTGTCTGCCCCACCTCGTCAATCGCACCCACTGAGTCCGTGAATGCAGTTGCTCGCGTGTTCGGCATCAGTGCGCCTTGTATAGCTTGCTGCGTAATATATTCCACAGCTATGTTTATTTCACGCAACTCAAGGTCATACGTCATAGTGTTGTCGTAGTCCTCGTAGTGAGACGACCGGTCCATGATACCAGGGCACTGCAAATGACGACGCAGAAAGAAAAGCACGAGACAAGTATTGAAACGCTTGCCCGTCTTTCACTTTTTGTGTCATTGATCAATGTGCGCCACTCTAATAGATAAGTTCCAACCCTTGCAGCTGTCGGGCGAAGCCAGGAAACCTTTCATGTTAGAAGGGAACGGGACAGTTGTGTTAGGCAAACGTCGATCACTGTCAGTGTTAACCAAGCACATGGCACAGTACTATCACTCCAGCTTTTGTTTGCGATCATGATTCCTTATACGTTTCCCCCGCTACTGTTTCATTTATATATATACTACGTTTTTCACAATAACATTTTAATTAAGAGTGCAGCCCATGTCCTTATTGCACATCCTTCTGTATTTGTCTCAGCGCTGCCGTCATAGAATGAGAGTTTCAATTCGCTCGGTTCTCCATCCCCAAATTAGCCGGCCATGGGTCATATTATGGTCCGGGGATGCATGACACGGCTGGTGCAATTGGTGGAAAAATCTCATTAAGCGCCGGTGAATATTACACCAAGGGTCCTGTGGCACCTACTGGAATGAGCAGTCTGGTAAGGAGCGGGGGCTTCCTTGTTTCCCTTTGGCGTAGTATTTTGGTCATCAGGATCCTTTCATATTCCAAGTGTAGGACTTTCGGTTGTATATTGGGGACCTTGTTGGACAAACAGGTGTCTAACTAGAATAGTTTAAGTCCGCCGCCTGTTCACATGCTAAATATTTCGGAGTTTCCGCTTTCTCCTTCAATGACAGCTACCAACCGAGGAAGACCGGAGAAGCGATGAAGTCCTTATGTGTCTAGGAAGGTGCGTTATACGCATGGATGTATTCCTGATGTAAAGTCTCTAGATTCATTTTTCGTGCCTGCATGAGAATAAAGCACACTGAACCTTAGCAGGCACGAGATGTGAAGAGCACTGGGACGAGGGTGCTGGCAGTCTTAGTGCGTGCTACTTCAGCTCGCTGGGCGATCTTGAATAGATTGAGGTACTTCCTCACACGTTTCACTTCCTTCAGCAACACGGGCAGGCTTCTCCATGTTTGTGAAAAGGCACACCGAGATGGCGCGTGTGACAGTCTTGCGGCTTAAACATGGTCTTGTATTTTGAGACACACCTCGTTCTGCTGCTCTTTATGTGGGCCGTCAAGTATTGTATGTTGGGTCTTGTTAGATTTTGTTTTAGTGTTCAAGTCTTCTCCGAGTTCTTTAGAGGGGTGTAAGGTGGCCTGTAGGGCTACAATTGCTCTTTCCGTCGTAGCATGAAGTTCGTGTTCTGTCCACAGTGTGACAACGTTCGAGTACGTCGAGAAACGGATACGTTCGACTTCGTGCAGACAATTTCCATGACTAAAGCAAGGTTATAAATGACGGGTGACGCGTTGGCGTGGTGACATGACGTACCTTGCGGTATGGCAACACAATGGCCCATTGCCGTGTATGCAAAGCGACACTGCGTATTTCGAAAGTTCCCTCATTTAGAAATAACTGCGTTAGCGAGTTCAAAGCCTGGACGCGCTCCTTCCGGTGCCTTACGGAGAGCGTCATAGCTAGCTGTGTCAAATGCATTGCGAAGATGAACTGCCAAAATATGCCTAGGACTGTGTTTTGCATATCTCTTTGTCTGCTGGCCATCAACAGAAGTAGGTAGTGACTGTCCTCTGTGCATAGGTCTGGGCGGCTGCCTGTTTGAGCCTAATGCATTTAGGCGACTTATTTAACGAGTTCGAACGTAAGACGCTCGAGGCTCATCCTTTGAGATGTTGCCGAGTGAAGACGTTAGCTGTAATGACCGCAATTTTTTCCTCTCGGTTGGGATGTTTCCGGATTGTGGACTCGGAATTACAGATCAGTGCTTCTATTTATAGGGAAGACTCCAGACAGCCACATCTGATTAGTAGTTGAGCTGTTGCTGCTTGTCCTAAGCGTCAACTCTCCATAGCATTGGCAATCGATGTCGTTTCGTGGTGCCGCGTGGATTCTTGGCTTCCAAAACAACGAGCAATTTTTCCATCGTTAAATTAGCCTCTGCACCTCCGTCGTTATGAGGTTACCTGAACTCTGCAAAAAAGTCAGGCCATCTGCAAAGTTACGAAAAAATTCCTCCGTAACAGTGCGCCTATTTGAGCAGTGGATCTAATAAAAGTCAGGCAGGTGTTACACTTTTGTAGCAGAAAAAATTATTCTTGGCTCTGCTACCGCAAACACCAGAGACCAGCGGAGCTCTGGAAAGCCTAGTAAAGTAGCGGCAAACCACACACTTAGATTACTCGCGCTGAGAATTTTTTTCGCGATGTTCTGCATAGTATCGCGATTAATTCAACCGGCCATGTTCACAAGCATCAGGATCTTCATTTGTTCGCCTACGCGAACTCTCGGCTTCCCTCAATCTCAACTCGGGATGTTTTCTTCTGCAACGCTTGGTTTGAGCTTCCGTAGCTCTCGCTGCAGTCTTTCAGAAGCAACTAATGTACAGTTGTCTGGTCGAAACCTGCCGAGTCGCCGCCAAAGGCCGGACGCTTCGCGTGCTCAACCTAACCTGCTTCGCATTATCGCGCGCGGAGCCGCAGGTGTTGATTTTGCCCGTTCTGACCGGTCCACCTCGCTATCGCCCCAGGCACTGTGCCGCAGATTCGAGCCCTTATCAGCGGGACCCTGAGGACCCCACTCTCAACCAGTAGGACCATCCCACCTCCTCCTATCGGTTCGAGAAGAACGAAGCGGGCGCTGACCCGCTAAGACTCGCAAGTAGGCCTAGCTCGCACTCGGCGAGCGATGACCTGCTAGCCTCCTTAACCCCATGGATACACCACCTACGATGTCGGGTCTGCAAGCCGGACAATCTCCGGCCATGCAGCCCCTTCTAGCCCCCCCGACGCCCCAGCTCGTGGACCTACAGAAGATGGAGGAACTTACCTCGGCCAGTGACGACGACCGAGCGTCCTCCCCGCTGCTCCCGCAGGCTGCCCAACAACAAGGGACACAGTCCGACACAAACTGGGAACTGGCGCTCTCCCGGCGCCAGAAGCAAAAACAAAAGCGCCAGGACCGAGCACGAGAACTGGAAGGCCAGGCTACCGGGCCGGCCGGAATTCAGTCCCCGCCAGGCTCTGCCAGCAACGCCCAGGCAAACAACTCGCCTCCTACCACGCAAACGGCAACGACGCCCGACGCGTCCGCAGCGAATGCCAAGAGCTCGCCCGGAGAGACGCGCCGGCCGCGTCGCCGGCTACCGCCGCTACCTCGGAACGACTTCAAGATTATTCTGCGCCCCAAAAAGGGCCTAAATATCAAGACACTCACAACTCACCAGGTGTCTCGGGCCCGTGGTGGCAGCCTGCAACTACCACCCCAAGTGCACCGGCAACGACTTTATTGTGCGGATCCGTACACGGTCGAACATTATTATCGCAAGCACTCCACACATCAAAACCGCTGAGCTCCTTCGTCGAGTGTCCACGCTCGCCTTCGGCGGGAGCAATCTTGACTTCAACACCTACGTGGTGGCCCCTGACAACACTCTACGGGGCGTTATACATGGTTTGGATGATCTGGTACTTCTCCAGATGAACTAAAAGCTAACCTGCGAGTGCGGACGCAGGGCGTTACTATCCATAGCGCCCGCATGCTTGGGACGTCGAAGACGGCCGTTATAACTTTCGAAGGCTCCGTTGTTCCCCGCTACGTTCTCTACTACGGCGGGGAGGTAGCGTACCACCCGTACCGTCCAACCCGACAAGTGTGCCAGGTGTGCTACCAGCCTGGTGGTCATCGCTCGGACGTTTGCCCCACTCTGGACGCTGCCGTGTGCCGCCAGTGTGGCATTTTGAACCCCACTGAGAACCACCCCTGCACACCTCAGTGCAAGTTCTGTGGGGAGGGACACCTCTCAGGGGCCAAAGAATGTCCTCAACGTCTCAAAACTCTTCGCCGTAGCAGAACCCCTCAACGCCAGCCGCCAAGCGCGCGCCGCCGGTGGTTCAGTAACGATGACGACTCCTCAAAGACCCCTTCCCGGTCCCGCTCCCAACCACAGTCCTTTCCGCCGCTCCCCCCAGCCGGCCTGGACCAGCGCGAGCAACGCAGCTCCCGCGCCCAGCCGGAACGCCAGGCCACCCAGGAGCAACGCACCGGCCTGCAAAAGAAGGGCTCCGCTGCACCAGCCGGCCGGCCTGCCGCCCCGCCGCCCGACAGGGCCGCCAAGGTAAGCTGGTCGACTGTGGCAAAGACCCCCGTCACTCCGCGCTCAAACCCCCCACCCGCACTTCAATATGAAGAACTGGCCCAAGAGAACCAGCAGCTTAAGAAAGAACTCTCACAACTTAAAGCCGAACACGCCCGTGAAATGGCTGAGCTACGCGCCCTTATCACCCAAGCCGCCACCCCCCCACTCCACCCCACACACGAGGCCCCTCCTTGCGCGGATCCTCCTGTATCCCCCCAGGAACCCCCCCATTACATATACCGTACTACACGAAATGTTGCAAGAACTCACGAAACAACTCACGCAACAACAACAGAACCAACACCACCAACTTACGCAGAGCTTCTCTGCCCAACTCTCCCAACTGGGCACACGCATCGCGGATGTCGAAACACACCTTGAAGCCCGCTTTGCGGAAATAGGCGGCTCCCTCCGCAAGAAACGAACGCCCACTCCTACCTCCTACCCCCCGATTCAGCTCAACCCGGTCACCCCCGCGCAGACAGCTACCGCCCCTACCCCCCACCTACTCACTCACCATACCCCCCACCTCTCGGAACTAACATGGGCAGCACCACCGCATCTCAGCAAAAACGTTTAGAAATCTGGCAATGGAACTGCCGTGGCTACCGTCGTAAGCGGAGCCTCCTTCAACAATACATAAACACCCAGCTTGAACCGCCAGACGTCATCGCCCTACAGGAGCCAGGTGTCTCGCCAACCCTGTCAGGTTACGAGGCCTATGAAAGCCCGACCGAGGGCAATACGGCCATTCTCGTTAGTAAGGCGCTCACTGTCATTGCCCGTGACGTCATCCCAGACACTCATATTGAGCATGTCATTGTAGAGATCGTGCTTCGGCGCCGGAAAAAGGCAAGCAAGCACAGCCTTTTCATCCTCAATGCCTATAGTCCCCCCCGGCAACGCCACACAGACGTTTATACCCTCATCCGAGGTGCTTGTACACTGGCCAAGGGTAAGGATCTCATCCTACTCGGGGATTTCAATGCCCAAGACACAAGCTGGGGCTACAGGGTCGAGCTCCTGATCGATCCTACCACACCCACCCGCATCGGAAACAGTGTTTGTCGTGATACCTGCCCTGACGTTACCTTCATCGGAGGCAGCTCCACGTACACTTGGGAAAATCTCATGGGAACCCTGCGTAGTGACCACTATATCATTCGCACTCAACTCACTGAGGCTGCTCTGCGGCGTCCCATCGGGAAAGCCAAAATCACGGATTGGGATGCATTCCGATGCGATAGCGAGCAAACCCTCGACGCTAACACCAGCCTTACGGACTGGTGCAAACAGCTTCGCCGCACCCAAGATCGCCATACAAAACACATCACCCGCACCACCCAGACCCCCGAGGTAGACGACCACCTGCTCCACCTATGGGACGCACGTCGTAGTCTACTCCGCCGCTGGAAGACTCAAAAACATAATCGAAAACTTAAGGTCAGAATTGCCTTGCTCACCACCCAAGCAGAGGAATACGCCACCTGCCTAGCCCAACTCAACTGGGCGCAATTCACGGACACCCTTAAGGGCTCTTTGGGGACGGCGCGCACGTGGCGCATTTTGCGGGCTCTCATCGACCCCACCCGCAGCAAAACTGAAACGAACAAGGCCGTCCATCGCCTCATTCACACATTTGACGGTACTGATGACGACCTTCTCGACCAGCTCCGGAGAAAATGCTTTGGCGATCACAATCCACCCCCTGCCAACACTGTCTATCAAGGCTCCCCAAACGCCCATCCTGGACCACCCCATAACGATCGAGGAAGTGTATGCGGCCGTCCGCGCAAGCACACGCAACACTGCTGCCGGAGCTGACCGCATTACATATTCGCTTATCCGTAACCTCAATGACACTGCCCTGCAAGATCTCACGGCGTTCTTGAACACCCACTGGCAGAACGGCACCATCCCCCCGGAGTGGAAGCATGCCGAAGTAATCCTTATCCCGATACCAGGCAAGAAGTTGCAAATCGAGAACCTGCGTCCAATCTCCCTTACTTCATGCCTGGGCAAGCTATTCGAACGCGTGATCACCTTCCGCCTTCAGACCTACCTCGAAGATGGCAACCTACTCCCAGACACGATGTTCGGGTTCCGTGCGCATCTGTCCACTCAAGACGTCCTCCTCCAACTAAAAGAGGAAGTCATTGAACCCGTACCCCGCTATGGTGAAAACGTCGTCATGGCGCTTGATATCAAGGGAGCATTTGACAACGTTAGCCACCCAGCCATTCTCGAAGGCCTTGCAGCCCTGAACTCCGGCCACCGTGTCTTCAACTACGTCAAAGCATTCCTGACCGATCGCACTGCCACTGTCGGGATGGGGACGATCCGATCAGACACCCTCGTAGTCCCTAATAAGGGTACGCCGCAGGGTTCGGTCATCTCCCCCCTCCTTTTCAACGTGGCCATGGTGGGCCTGGCACATCAACTCCAACACATCTAGGGCGCTCGCCATGCCATGTATACGGACGATATTACGGTCTGGGCTACCCAGGGCTCCCTCGGCGAAAAAGAATACAACCTCCAGCAAGCCGCCACTTGTGTCGAGCAATATGCGCATGCCCGCGGGCTGGCCTGCTCCACCGAAAAATCCGAGCTGCTCCGAGTTCGCCACTCCACAACCCAGCCCCGCCAGACTGCCCAGGAAAACCCCATCCGGGTCCTCCTCGCTGGCAAAGTCGTCCCCGAACGCTCCATCATCAGAGTGCTAGGTGCGTGGCTGCAATCCAACCGTCGCGCCACACATACCCGCACACTCTTGCGCAACACAACGCTACAAGTGGCCCGCATGATTGCCCGTGTCACGACCCGCCGCCATGGAATGCGGGAAGAAGATACTCTCAAGCTCGTTCGAAGTCTGATAGTGAGTCGAATCGTCTACGGCCTCCCCTACCATCACCTAAATCAGCAAGAACGCGACCAAATTGACGCCATGATGCGTCGGGCCTATCGGGTGGCCTTAAAGCTCCCCCCTGGTGCCCCAACAAGCAAACTCCTTACCATGGGGGTACATAAAACCTTCACGGAGGAATGTGAAGCACAAATGGCCACTCAGATCCAACGTTTAACGCTCACACCCACAGGCCGCGCCCTCCTGCAGCTCCTCGGACACACTGGTACCCTTCGGGAGGCAGCCCGACTCCACCTAGTCCGAGATCATGTCCGCTCAACACTCACCGTTGCGCCTATCCCCCGCAACATGGACCCCCTACTGCACCAGGGTCGACGGGAAGCACGTGTTGAGGCCTTAACCCTCAGGTACGGTGAGAACAACACCACTTGCTACACCGACGCAGCATTGTATGACACCACCCGCACTCGAGCAGTAGCGGTCGTCCTCGACCACCACCACAGGGAGCTAGCCAGTGCCTCCCTCCACTGCCAGAACATCACGGAGGCTGAAGAAGTTGCCATCGCACTTGCCATCGCTCAGGGCAACAAGCTAGGACGGTCGTTTCACGTTCTCACGGACTCCCAGGCCGCCTGCCGCAATTACCTGAAAGGACGCATTTCTCAACCTGCGCTCAATATCCTACTAAGGGCACATGACGCTGGCGAACAGCTTCACATTGAACACCTCCGATCAGGCATAAGATCATATGGACACCTGGCCACGCAGGGCTGGAGGGAAACCAGGCGGCGGACAGGGTCGCTCGAGGGTATACAAGCCGAGCTCCCGATCACCCTGCCCCTGAGGCACCCGTTCCAGTACCGTGTGACTATTCGTCCATTCTAAATTATTATAAGGGTACCCGAAGAAAACACTCCCCCCCCCCATCGCTCCCTCACCAAAGAGGAGGCTACCAGCTGGAGACTTATCCAGGCAGGTACCTACCCCAACCTCCACCTCCTCAGCAAAATCCACCCCACGGCATACCCTTCACGCTGCCCGTGGCGTTCCGAGAAAGCCATTCTATTCCACATTACATGGGCGTGTCGTGCAATTACTGCATTACCCCCCATCCAACACCCGAGCGCGGAGCGGTGGGAGTCGGTGTTGGCCAGCGAGGCCTTGGACGATCAGCTTAGCCTGATTGACAAGGCACGCAGGGCGGCGACGGCGAGCGGAGCCCTGGACTGAGCCCCCCCCCCCCCACCGCGAGACCAAGAGCCTGCGATCTTCGAAGACTCACCGCGAATCTTACCATCGCTCAATATAAGTTTCTATCCATCCATTCATCCGCCAGAGATATAGGCCGCAGTCACGGACACCGGGTGCGTTCGGCGCGAACGCGCGGAAACGCGATCGGTGTCGGCAGCAGCTTTACGTGATGATAAGTGGTTCTTGAGGGAAAGGGAAAGGTTGGCGCTAGCTTCTGCAGCCCTTGAGGGAGCACGGCTCAGCGCCAACGGGGAGGGGTAAGTGGGAGCGAAAGAAGTGTCCCACTACCACATGGCTTCACTCCTCCTCTCCACGTCGCATCCTCTATGCTGCGCGATGCAATTTTTATACTCCGCTTTTACCTACTCAGCTCTCTCTCACCCAGCTCGGCGAAGCTATCGCACAGCTGGTATGGGGTAGGGAGTTTTGTGTTTGCGCCACGAAATTTTCCGACCAACCAGATACAGCTTCGCTGTAAAAGGCGAACGCCTGCTGCACATTTGAAAATACATTAAGTTATGCAATCGGGGCTAGACTTCTTGTAAGACATAAGAAGCCGCACTGGGAAATATACGTGAGGCACTAAGGTGACCTCCTGAACGCCACATGTGAACACTTAACGTAGTACCTAAAGTACAGCGTCTCAGTCGCCAAAAGTGTTATAAATGTGTAACGTCAGCCGACAACTTGTTAAGCCAAATAAGGCAGCACCACGTATCATTGCTCTACACTAACATCCGTAGTCTAATGCCTGAACGAGATTCGTTTGCAGCCTTATTTCCTCGTGGTCCAGTAACATCGTACTACTAACGGAAACGTGGTTTAATTCCAGAGTGCATGATTCCGAAAATCTTCTTTCTCTACCCGAGTTTGACATTTTTCGCAAAGACGGGCACGATTGCACCCGTGGCTGTGGTGTGGCTATTGCTACCCATCTGCAACTTAAGTGCTCTTCAGTAAATATAAGAACGCCTTTAGAAATGATTTGGACGTGCTGACATACCACTTCACGCTCATCGGCTGTTGTTATCAACCACCCAGCACTTATCGCTCCTTTCTTTCGTTTTTTCACGACGCGTTGTTATAACTAACAACGGCTTATCCTAACACCCCCATCTTGTTACTCGGGGACTTCAACTTCCCAACTATAGATTGGAGTAATGTTGCGTCATGTCTAACACACAAAAACATGGCTAGCGAATTTATAAACACCTACTTACTTTTCGGTCCCTCGCAGCTGGTTAATAAACCTACGCGAATAACTCAACACTCGTCAAATATCCTAGACCTCGCCTTGGCGTCACAACCGGATCAGATGCCTCCCCTTACGTACGTCAGTGGTCTTAGCGATCGCACCGTCATCCATGCCACGTTTCCTTGCAATATACTGAAAAGTAAAATATCAAGGAAAGTACTAACGGTATATGATAAAGCCGATTATTGCAGTATTAATCGTGAACTTTCTGTCTTTCACGAGGAACTTGCCCTTACGTATCAACAGTGGTCGACCGAGAGTAACTGGGCGCTTTTCGAAACATAAATGCTATGTTTAATAGGCCTTTACATTCCGACTATCGCGATAAAAGAAACAGCGCGTTCCCCCTGGTTCAACACTAGTTTAAGCGCGTGAACAATAAGAAAAAACTATTATTTCGCGTAGCCAAATCTTCATCTTCTCTTTCGGCCTGGAAAAAATACAACGAAGCCACTAAACAATACAACTCATTAAAAGAACGTACAAAACGTGGTTTCTTTTCTACTACCATTCCAAACATGCTGCACTCTAACCCGCGCCGTTTTTTTGGAAAACGATAAAACCTGATAATGATAGATCTATTTCACTATGTCATAACTCTGGCTCACCCATTTCTGAGTCGGATATTCCGGAAGCCTTGAACCTTGCATTTTGTTCCATGTTCACGAAAGAATCTACGAATGAAATGCCAAGTTTTCCATTTTTCGATTTTCCACCAATGGACGGTATTGATTTTAGGCCAGAAGGAATCGTTAAGGTTGTAGATTCCCTCAAGTGCTCATCATCCTGTGGTATAGACGGAATCAATGCCAAAGTGTTAAAAAATACGAGGTACGTGTGCAGTTCGATCCTGTGTATCATTTTTCAGCAATCACTTGTCACAGACACAGTTCCAAGAGACTGGAAAATAGGGAAGGTCATTCCGGTCTTCAAGAAAGCTGATCGGTCTTCCCCAGGTAACTACCGTCCCATCTCCCTCACCAGCGTATGCTGCAAAATCATGGAACACTTCATCTACTCTCATGTTGCTAACTTCCTAACTTCGTCGAAGTTCTTTCACCCAAATCATCATGGCTTCCGGACAGACCACTCATGCGAAACACAGTTAACCTTATTTTCTCATTATATTCATTTAAACCTCGACCGTAACATTCCAACTGATGGCCTGTTCCTAGATTTCGATAAGGCTTTCGATAAGGTTCCACATTCTCGTCTTTTGCTAAAGTTTTCACGCCTAAACATTCATCCATTTGTTTTTAACTGGATCCAGTGTTTCTTAACTAACCGAAAACAGTTCGTATATGCTAACAACCTTACATCTTCTGTTTCCTGCGTTCTGTCTGGTGTACCTCAGGGCACTGTTCTTGGGCCGCTCCTATTTTTATTCTGATAGCATTTATATGGACACTCCAAAGCAGATTTCTGCCGTTGGCGTCGCCGTCGTCGTCACCGTCGCCGTGAGGTTCCGTGTGACGTCAACGGCGACGAAATCGTCGCCGCGCTCCGGACGCTGTATGTGCGAGTGAAAGGGCGCGAGGGACACGCGCTTTCACGGGGAGCGAACGCACGTCGGCGAGCAAACGCGCGTTCTGCGCCGTGCTCCATGAAGGGCTGCAGAATTAAGCGTCTCTTTCCTCCTTTCCATATATAGAGAGCAAACGCAAACCCAGCGAAAGGCTGTGGGCGGACGGGAGGGAGGAAGGGGAGGCGACGTTTAGCTGCGGCATCAAATACGTCATTATATAAAAACGCCGCGCGCGTTCGGTGCGAACGCGGGCAAAACGCCGACGTCGTCGTCAACAGTTCTGCGCGTTGCTGGTGCTGCTGCATGTCCAAGTATATACAGCTGATAAAACTACTATCCTTACTCCGTATAGCTCTCTACTAATTTGCTATCGCAATTACTGCTTCGCCTTTCGGGTGAAACTGGGACAAATTTTTATTCTACATAATGACTTGCCATTCTTGCCTTACTGTAACTTCTGTAATACGTCTTTTTGCTGATGATTGTGTACTGTACCACCCTATCAATAACCTCGCTGGCGTAACTTTCCTTCAAGAGGATCTCTTTCATATTCAAGACTGGTGTGCTACTTGGCTCATGTCCCTGAACACTAGTAAGACTCTATACATTTCATTCCACCACCGACCTCACTACATACCCCTGCCTACAAGATTAATAACAGTACTATATCTACCACTGACTCATTCAAGTACTTAGGCATTAACCTCTCCAAAGATTTGTCCTGGACAAATCATGTAACCCACATAATCAATTCAGCTAAGAAAACTCTTGATTATCTTCGCCGTAATCTCTTCATGGCACCGCCACCAGTAAAATCAGTTGCCTATAAAACGCTCGTGCGACCAAAACTTGAATATGCATGTGCTATCTTTGACCCTTACCAAACTAATCTCACTAAAGCTCTCGAATCTGTTCAGAATCATGCTGCTAGATTTATTGTTTCAGAATACTCATATCACACTAGCGTTTCATCGTTAAAATCAAAACTAAACTTGTTGCATCTTGTCTCTCGTCGTCGTATCTCTCACCTATGCCTCTATCACAGTTTTTTTTTATTCCATACCTCTTGACAGCGAACTGATCCAGCTGGCTCATCGCGTTCGTCGTCGTTTAACTGGCCATCTGAACTCGGTAATCCCGCCGCGAGCCCGCACCACTACGTTCCTGCAGTCATTCTTCGTGCGAAGTACCCGAGACTGGACTCGCCTTCCTAGAGAAACTGCACTCATTCGCGATACAGCGCGCTTTAGATATACCATCGAGAGTTGTGACTCATTTTTGTAATGGGATCATCATCATTTCCGCCTTCTCCGCGTCCACCCCTCATGTATTGTCCTGTGAGGACCTTTGAGGTATTAATAAATCAATAATAAATAATAAATAAGCTGTTAAGTTACACAATCGGGGTCAGGCTTCTTGCACGGCTAAGGAGCCGTAGCCTTAGGCTGACCGTTTTGTACGATAAGGGAGCAGAACTTGAACAGCACCATGTTCGTCGCCAGCCCAAACCAAATGGTTCTTTTACCAGCGAAGCTGTTTAAGCCGGCCGTAATTTGTGGTTCGTGGATCGTGTGAAGAAACTATCAAGGAATAAAAGAAAGTAAGCTTCCTTGCCGAGGCGGGATTCAAACCCGCGTACCCCCAGTCCCAAGGCGAGCGTCGTAAACACTAGGCTATGCAGCCACTTTTTTTTATTGCGATAGCAATTATATGGACGCGTACACACTTCTTACATAGGCTTCACTATCTTGAAAGAATGATTGTAGATCGCGGGCTTTCGGCATGGCGATCACACATTTTATCTCTCCATAGGCTACACAAACCCAGTACTATGAACATGTCATAGGGAGGACCGCCAGTAATCTTAAATGGTAGGAACCTAATTCCGTATGGAGTGATGTGAATGTCCTTATTAAGCGTCCGTTGAACAATGTCCCAGAAAAATATAGCATCCGTACAGTCTATGAAATAGTGCTCTATGGTTTCAGCACGTGGACACAGTCGACAGTTCGTGGACCATGGCAGGAAGCAGCCGCTCGCGTTCAACCAGATTTTAACAGGAAGTGTTTTCTTCTGCAAAAAAAATGTTTTAGCTCCAGGAGGTATACACATTTTGCGGACCCGCCTCAGTACATCCTGATAAGGCTGATTTAAATAAGGTGCACGATACAAAGGATCTGGGAAAATCGAATCCACCTGTGCAGCAGAAACTATGCATTGTGCATATATTACATACATACTAGGCTATGCAGCCACGCTTGCAGAATATGCATTTATGCGAACCATATGATTGCGTTCGAGCCTCGTCATCTTCGTCATTAGCTGGCGCGTTCACACGCTCGTGCTCTGCGAGGTAAAGAGATTTTGCGCGCTATGAGAGCGAGAGAGACGCGAATTCACGGAGCGGATTAGCCGGAACGCGTTGTCGACATTGCAACGCGGTGTCGGTTTTGCAAGCTGCTCTAGGCAACGCGCAGTGAGGGCCCTAAGTCCGAGATGCGCGAAAAGAAATTATCATCATCATGAGTAATAAGATGAAAAGTTCGCGCGCACTTCCGGAAAATGCTGGGCTACGAACGCCCAGCTTCGCTGTTTCAAGCGTTGGCGGCCGAATGCAAGGTTAAGCGTTCTTTTTAGGGGCGAAGCTCCTTAAGGCGGCACCCGTTCGTCCCTCGTCGTAGTAGTAGTGTGTAACCAGTCTGAGAAAAATGAGAAAAAAAATTCCGAAGCTGTGTCCGTAGCGCGGAATCGAACCAGGGACCCGTCGCTTCCGAGCGCGCGGCGTTATCCCACTACGCCACGAAGCACACATAGACACAAGCACCACGATGGCAATAAATACCCAACATTAACGAAAGGCCGCGTTTATAGCGCGTTTCTAACGCGTTTGTGCTAGCGCGTTACTGGCCCGTGTAAGAAGCTGGTGTAAGACGCTGTGGCCTCCCCGCCTTACCTTCAACGCGTTTGGAACGCGCTGCCCAAGGCGGTGGCAAGTCAAGTTCAAGTCGAGGAGCGTTTATGAATACGGGGGGTATACTCTCTCAGCAGTCATGTGATGGCGTCGGGAAACGCGGTGCACGTTCCGGCATGTGTAAATGGCTGCGTAAGACGCTGTGGCCGCTCCCCCTTACTAGAGAGTACTGCACGTCTCTAACGCGTTTCTGCTAGCGTCCCCTTAAGCGGGAGATCCGATGATTCCCTCCGGAGCTTCGCCCACTCATCATCATTCACCCCGTGGATATGCTGTGATTTTTTTTCTAAAGATGTGTTGTAACTGTTTAAGCCAGCCGTAGTTTGTGGTTCGTATCAAGAAACTAATATCATCAGCAATGAAGAAAGACATAAAAGTAAATATATTTTCTTGCCAAGGCGGGATTCGAACCCACGAACCACGGTCCCAAGGCAAGCGTTCTAAGCACTGGGCTATACAGCTTCTTTCTTATTACCTTCTTCGCAACAATGCATACACCCGTACAAATACAAAGCAGGTCACTTGGCGCTACACAAAATTAATACTTAATTTGGCTAGACTGTGCTACTTTGAAAGGCCTTCAAAGAGGCCACCACAGACACCAAAACGTCAAGCTCCTGAATCCACTCTGGTGGTTCAATCATATGCTTTAGGGCATGCGGGGTGTACGTGAGCCACGCTGGCAGAACGTGCACAATGGGAACCATATGATTGCGTTCAAGCGTCGTCGTCTTCGTCCACAGCTGGCGCGTTCCCACGCGCTCGTGCCAATGTTCTGCGAGGTGAAAAAGAGGTTTTGCGCGCTATGCTCGGGATAGAGATAAAGAAAATGACCACGAGAGAGAGGAAGACGCATTCAAGGAGCGGGTCTGCTGGAACGCGTTGTAGGCATTGCAATGCGGTGGAACGCGCTGTCGGCATTGGAACGCGGTGTCGGTGTTGCAAGCTGTGCTATGAAACGCGCAATGACGGCCGTAAGTTCGAGAGAGAGAGAGAGACACGCATTCAAGGTACGGGTCTGCTGGAACGCGTTGTCGGCATTGCAATGCGGTGGAACGCGGTGTTGGCATTGGAACTCAGGCCCAGCCAAGGCCGAACCTAGCTACACGAGTATAGACCTAGCTACAGCCAAGTTTAAACGTCGACATAATCAAGCTCAACCTACCTACAACCAAGAGACGCAATCAATCGGCCAGCTGCGCTGTGTCTGGAGCTTTGCCTGGCCTAGTGCAAGCTTTCGCCTTGTTTTATTGAGCACACACCGTTTCCAGCTTGGTGCCCTCAGAAGGAATGTCTTTCAGTGCTGGCAAACGAGTGCAACTGTCGTGGAAAGGACGCCACCGCACTGCCTTCGCGTGCATGTGTTTTTCACTCGTTCGCAGCTATTACTACGCGCAGCAGCGCTTAGGCGTTTTTTCGGCACGGCGCAGTTTCGCCTAGATCCCTGCTATAGGCGCCGCCACCATAGACCCCTAAGGCTTTCGCATAAAAATAGTTCGGCAGACACTTAAGTGGCGGAATTAGAATTAGCATTATACCGTTTCTAGACCTCGGAACGTCATCAACGCGCTCATTTTATACACTCATGACGTGGCGCGACCTCCCCCGCATCATCACGCACGCATTAAGCCAAACCTTTAGTCAGCGAGATGGGGCTGCGACGTGGCGTGCACAATCACCCATGCAATAGGCACACCTTTAGAAGCCCAGAATCGTGGCACAACCGTGCCTTCAGGCAAGCATGTTCATCTCGCACCCCAGAGGCCAGGTTGGATTCGCGCCTAGACCCAAGTGTACCAATTTTCTTTTCAAAGCCACTAATTTACATCGTTTACAGGAACATCCCTCAGAAATGTGATATCAATCCGAGCATTTTTTAGATGCGGGAGCATCTTATGCTCGGGGCAGTGTCCGTTCTGCGGCGTCCGCACCAATACTGCGCATGCGCAACTCTTCCTCATTCTCCTCTCCTACGCAGGTGTGCGCTCTCCTCTTCCCCTCTCCCCCTGTCCTCCACAGGTGCGGCGCAGCAAATCATTGCATATAACCACCGTGAAAGAATATTTAGGTGTTGACACTGCGCGCGAGCGAGAGACAGATTATGTTCGGCCGCGCGCGGGCGCACCGAATAGCTCTGCGGCGAGCAGATAGATGGCGCCGCGACCAGCGGTCCCTGCTTAGCGGCGCCGGCGGCTTGGCATTCCTCTGCCTCCGCTAAATTTTCGTTCATAGTGGCGCCAGTAAAACTCAAAGCGCGAAGCAAGTTCGTTATTTCAGATTAAAGTGATAAGTGTACCAGCCTCAATGCTTTGCTAACATGAACGTATATTGTGCAGGGCGTGAATGACGTGAACACGGATCGATCGGGCAGCACTCCGCGCCCACTCACATTCCGCTCACGCGCACATTTTGTTGCGGCCAATCTAGTCATGCATGCAAGCATAAAAAAATTAAAGCGTAAGCCCGCGTGCTACCCCTCGATCAGAAGAAAATAGTGACTGCACTGGAAAATTCAAACTCCGAAAACCGTTCAAGAATCGTCACGCGAATTCAGTGTGGGCGAGATATAATTTAAGAAATGAAACGGCGCAAGCTTGCGATATACAATGCACTAGAGCAAAGTGGGTGTTCATGGCTAGAACCTATGATGAGAAAGCACATAGCTATGTAAAGAAATCTTTCAAAAGAGAATTTATCAGGCGGGACGAAGGCATGCGTTTTATCTTGGATTACACTATCAATAGTATAGTTTACTAGTGAAAATCTTTTTATTTCAATTCCACTTAACATAGACTGTGAATATTATTCATTTGGCTTTCGTCGTTTGGGGAGCGAATGACTGTTGCAGGATCTAAAAGGTGACTTTGTTTTTTCTTAAATTGCGTATGACAATGTGCCAATGTAAGCGTATTTGAAATTGCATGCTACAGCCTGTCCACAAATACACCTATACCCAGCACACAATAATCTCATACACTTTTTATTTTTTATTTTGCAAAGACAAAATGATTAAAAAATTGTGCATGAAGCACCTCGATAATTTTAATAGAGGATAGCCTTCCCAGAAGCTTACGCTCTCATACACTCCCACAATGCAAAAATGTTGAATAAAAACATGCAAGCGTGTAATATACACCGCACGCCCATTGTAAAAAACATTCAGTATCCAGGATGGCACAAATATGAAAATCAGGCACACATCGGCACTGAAAACAGTATTATACAGGGTTCACAAAGATTTAAAAACATGTAAATGTCACGTAGCTGAACAGAACCAAGGTAATGTTGTTTTCCGTCCCTTGGAGATACTGAGATTATTTTTTACATTCGGCCTAATTACATGATTAGTCTTAATTAATTAATCAACTTCTCAAATATTATAATTATAATAACAGTTTCAACGAGAAAATTGGAGAGCAACATGAAAGACTCCCGATACAGCTTTCGATTACTCAATACATGCTACGTAGAAGTATTTTTCCGAGCGTGAAAGAAGCCCACGAATACACGCAAAGTGCCTCGAGGCAATTTGGAGTCTATTCGCGGGTTCCTTTCACGCTCGGAAAACACTTTTATGTATCACGTCTTGAGCACCAGAAAGCTGTATCGGGAACTTTCATGTTGCTGTGCAATTCTCTCGTTCACACTTTTTTATCTAATTATAGCATTAGAAAAGTTTATTAATCAGTTATGAAAATAATTATGTAATAAGGCGGAATGCAAAAAAAAATAATCTGAGTATCTCCAAGAGACGACAGACAACATTGCCTTGCTTCTGTCCAGCTATATGACATTTTCATATTTTTAAATCTTGGTGCATGATAGTTAAGACACCCAGTATATATCTTATACAAGCAGCAAAATTTGCACAGACTGTTGTGGCACACAGCAGTTTTTGTGGCACACAGGAGGTTCTCACTTCCGCAGCGGCTTTCGAGGTTTATTTGACGGTGTGAGGTTCTTTGGACAGTTCGGAAATAAGATGGGAACTGTATTTGCAGACAGAACAGGGCTCTTTGGTACGTCAAGTAGCACCATTTTATCGAGCTCCACGTAATATGCCGTCGATATCATATCCTCTGAAAAATGCTTGGTGTAGAAATGGTCAGTAGGCATTAGAGTTCGGTCGGCCCTCAGATTTACATGGCGCCACTGCTCTAGACGACCGGTGTCGGACGGCGCTTTGAATAGAGGCACACGCTCCACACAGGTTCGGTATCCAGAATTGCAGTTCGTGACGAAGCACTTTCTACCCATTTCAAACTCTCAGAAGGCCGCTTCCACCTTGGTCGAGGGCCCGTGGCGACAATACTCAAGCACAAGATGATGAAAGGCGCGTGAACAAAAAGTGTGCCTTCAAAACAGCACGGCCGCACATGCAAGCACAAAGCGCACAAAGACAGGGAAGCACGCGCCTTTCCGCCGAGGCTGGGACCGCATACCGCAGCGCCCTCTACGACGGCACCGAACCAGCTGCAACCAAGCCGAACATAAGCTGGACGCGAGCGAGCGGCGCTCTCACGCGCGTTGGGGGGAGAGTGTCAGCACCTCTCCTTATTCTTTTACCGTGCATATAACTCTCTCTCCCTAAGGGTACGCCGGTAGGCGGCGCAAGTGCCGCGGCACAGTATAAAGAGCGCGTTCGCGGTGCTTCCGTCACTCTGGTGGTGGTGGTGGTGGTGGTGAAATGTAGCAACAGGCGGGTTTAGCCTGGCGATCAAGGCCGGCAATTGCTCCGCCTGAGCGTCTCTTACAATATCGCTGAATAGTTTCACCATATGTCCATCAAACCAGTCTCGCTTAAGAATTCCATAAGGAGATGGGAAGTTTCTGCGCGGGCTATTACTGATCCGTCGGGAACTACAAGGTGTTGCAGGCATGCATGCGGAAGGTCCTTTTTTTGCAGATTCTCCAGGAGAGCGTCCCTTTCAACTTGGAATTGCTGGCATGACCCCAGAAAGTGTTCAATATCTCTGGTCTCGTCACATGCCGTACAGTTCGGAGAATTGATTCGTCCCTTCTTAAATGACCAGGCCGGTGTACTAGCAGATCCTGTCCTGATTCGATATAAAAGTGATGCTTCCTCTCGATGAAATCTCTTAGTTACGCAGGGCATATGTGGTGGAACCCAAAGCGACCCAAAGTGATTTCGCATGTCCAATTTTTTCACTTGATCACTCTTTGGAGCCTTGATTTTGGGAGGATGATAGAGCGCTGCGTATGCAAGCGCATCAGCTTTTTCGGTGCCAGTAATACCAATGTGGGAGGGTATCCACTGAAACTTTACCGTGAAGCCTTTGTTCTTGAGTTCTTTCACAAGGGCTAATGATTTGCGTGGGAACTTGGTGGATGGCGAACCGCGGTATAGTTGTTGTAACGCGGCCTTTGAGTCCGCAAGGACAACCACCTTCTGCAAAGGCAGAGTCTTTAGTTTGCGCAGAGCAAAAGCTGTTGCTACGCCTTCCACAACTGTCGACGAGGCCGTACAGTCCAGACGGCCAGACCATGTATATTTCAGAGAGGGAATACAAAATGCAGCTGCACAGCGGTCTTCGTCTACTTTGACAGAGCCATCTTTGTATACTTGTAGGTGGTTCGGGTAAGTGGTGTGCCAATGTTGTAGGACTAATGACTTGGCTTCTGCAGATGGAATGCAGCTCTTTGACTGCAATCGTGGTATACTTAAGTCGCATGTGATGTCCTCGAATGTCCAGGGCGGTTCTATCTTTTCCCTCTGTCTCGAGCAGCGCAATCCTAAGACCCGAAGTGTGTTCAGTGCTGCATAAAAATGTGACCGTGGCCTCTTACTTATACGTCTTAACAGGGCTTTGCCGGGCGTAGACTGACTCAATCGTAGTAACTGGATCATGGGACTCTAGGAAGCCTGAAGTTGCAGAGGGCGTGACTAAGCTTCGTAGAGCACTTTCTTGTTCGACGCTGGCTGAGGGACTCCAAGGCAAAGTCGAATACCTTTTCTGTGGATGGCTTCTAAGCGCTCGTATTGGCTATCTGAGGGTGACATCAGGGGTAGCTGGTACAGGATCCAATTGGTAACCAACGCTGTATGTAGCCGTAGCATCGCCGTCGGGTGGTTGCCCCATCGTATGCCAGCGACTCGCTTGAGCACATGTAGCCTCTGTGACGATGACGCCACAACGTGGTCAACAGCGCGGCGCCAGATTAGCCTGTGGTCCAAGGTAACGCCAAGAAATCGGACGTTGGTGACTTCTCGAATGTGGTATCCATCCATATTCAGCTTCAAGCGTGTAGATTTTCTTTTAACTCCAGGAAATACTATGAATGATGATTTCTCTGCTGAGAGTGATAGTCCAAGCGTTGCCAAGTGGCCCTGAATGGCATTTACTGCTCCCTGGGCTATTCGTGCGAGGCGCTGATGCTGGTAGCCGGAGACCCATATGCAGATATCATGGGCATATATAGATATCTTCACTGGTGTTCGATGGTTTAGTACTCTTGGGAGGCCAGCCATGGAGATGTTAAACAATAAGTGAGATAAAACACTCCCCTGTGGCACGCCGCGAAATATACCTATTTCATCGCTCAAAGTGTTACCAAGACGGACTCTGATTCGGCGATCATTGAGAAACGTATGTATGAAGTGCAAGAGATGACCCGTGACGCCTATAACTTGTAACTGGCTCATGATGGCTGTTGGAGACACGTAGTCGTAAGCCTTGGAAATATCCATAAAAACAGCAAGTGTCGACAGGCCATCCGCACTGTAATGTTCTATGTGGCTTAGCAGGTCTAGCACATTGTCTTGAGCACTTAGACGCTGGCGAAACCCAGTCATGCACGGCGGTAGTTTTCGACCCTGCTCGACAGACCAAGTGAGTCTTGTGGACACCATCTTCTCCATTAGCTTCGCTGCACAGGAAGTCAGCGATACCGGTCTGTATGAGTCCGGAGCTGCAGGATCCTTTCCAGGCCTCAGAACCGGTACCACCCATGCTACCTTCCATAAATGTGGGATATCCCCTCTAGCCCACACTTTGTTAAAAAATGCCAGCAAGCCACGTCGTTGCTCAATCGGTAGGTTCGTCAGCATCTGATTACTTATGCGGTCAGGTCCCACCGCACAGCGACGTCGGAGGCTGCTCATAGCTAGCTCCATCTCTCTCAGTGTAAAAGGAGCATCCATCGGAGACGACGATAGCGGCGGAGGCGGGTTGGTTGTGCCGGCTGACCTTCCAGAAGAGTATACTTGGGCAAAGGCATTCGCAATACAATCGAGCGTCTTGCCTAACTTCAATGCTAGGGCTTCAAATGGCTTGTTTCGTCGAAAATTTCCAGCAAGGTTATTAACGACCCACCATATCCTTGGAACTGGCGTGAAGACCGATAGGCTTGCACAAAATGCTGCCCATTGATCTCGTCTTAGTTTCTTCGTGTGACGTCGAATCACCGCGTTAATTATTTTGTATACTGTCTTCATTGGTGGGTCGCCCTTCGTCCTCATCAGCCTCCGTTCCGCTCTTCTACGAGCAGCGCATAGATTTTTTTAGCTTTAGATCCGGAGCGGGAAAATGGTCGGGTAGCTTCAGCTCAGCGGTAGCTAATCTCTTGCTACGTAGCATGTCCGCGAACAGTGAACCAGATGATTCACTTAGGCCGTCCCTGTATGTATCCCAATGCGTCACAGGACAGGATTTTCGGCCGTTGGTTCTATATCCAGCAATGTTGACGAAGATAGGAAAATGGTCACTACCCATTCTATCTTTACTCGTCGTTGACGATGCGAGGATGTCTGCTGAGTATAATGTCAAGTCAATGACATTGTAAGAGGCCGGTGGTCGAAAAAACGTTGGTTGTTTGTCATTCGCCACGCAGAGTGCCTCAGTGTCTAAGGCACTAACAATTTGCTTCCCATGTGCATCAGTCACCTTGGCGCCCCAAAGAGTATGGTGTGCGTTCAAGTCCCCACATATAATCCTCGGAGCCGGGCAGTGGCTGCAGAGGTCTCTTATGATTTCTCCCATCGAGACCTTCTGGCGAGAGATCACATACACGGACGCCACGCTGAGGCTTCGGTTTCCCAGCCGCACTTGTACAGCAGTGACCTCCAAGGCACTGCTGCAAAAGTCTTGAACTGGGAGAACGTAATGCGGTATTTCACGTCTCACATATAGCATGGCGCTTCCATTCGGAAATGTCGGAATACTTTGGTTTCCATGTGCGACGTACCCAGCAATTGATCTGGAACTTGGAAGACCAGCCTCGGACAGGGCCAATATTGGCACAGGCATGTTGCGTAAGAAAAGCGACAGTTCAGGTAAATGACACGCAAGACCCACACAGTTCCATTGCATAATAAGTGGCACCTTTGGGCGAGATGGTGAACATTGTGTCCTGACCACATCCATAATGTTAGGTGCTTTAAGAAGAGGCAGAGCTTAGAATCACTGACTCGAGAACCAGGACTACTTCGAGCATGTCCTTCATCGAGCTCGCTGGCTTCTTCTCTATGTGTGATCGCAGGGCCTTGAAGAGAGCACGTAGCACCTGTTGGCAGTCCTCCTGTGGTGTTTTTTCATCGCAACGCGATTGGGGTCGCTGCAGTGCAGACATATAGCTTCGCTGTTCCGGTTGTTCAGCAGTCTTCTCTAATATGGTGTCTCTGTTCACTGATTTGACTGCTTTAGCCGGTCCGCTGCGCGATGGCACCACTGTGTTCTCGGTTCCTGAAGGAGGCTTCAGGCTTGGGAAATCAGTTTCACTCTATTTGATGTCGTCTGACTCTCTGCGACTCTCCGTCTTTTTCTTCGTCTTATTCTTCTCATCCTTTGCTGTTGGCCCCAAGATAAACGTTTTCTTTCGCTTTATTGCCGCTGCCCGCGTAGGACACTTGCTATAACTAGCTGGATGACCACCACTACAGTTTTCACAAAGAAAGTTCTCCTTGCACGTGCATGTTTTGAAATCATGCGGTCCTCCACATCTCTTACACCGCTGATCACCACGGCAGTACTTGGCCGCATGTCCATAGCGCTGACACTTGAAGCACCGCGGTGGTGTCTCAACGTAGTCAATGGTCTCGTGTCTTGTGAAGCCCAAGTTGATCTTCTCTGGGCAATCTGTGTTTGGAGCGAACGTTAGAACCACGGTGCTGGTTCGCCTGGACTCCCATTCGGATTCGGAAGTTTGGACGCGTCGCGTGACTCTCCTTGCATGATAAACACCTTGTTGTTTTAGGTAGTTCAACAGTTCCTCGTCGGTGTACCACTTCGGCACTCCTCTAATAATACAAGTGTTTTGTAGGTACGAATTGGGCACTCGTGCTGAGATTGCAGTCCCTGAGATTGACTTGCAACTGAGAGGGGCGTTCACATGTTCTTCTGTCTGTACATCTAGGAGTAGCGCCCCTTGAGCAGTAAATCGGCTCCTAAGTGGTGATGCGCCAATAATTTCTTCAATTTCCGTAGACACAGCAATGGGATTCACCTTTTTCAGGTCGGCTCCTTCTGTGACAGGTGTAATAATCACTGGGATTCCGACGGTCCTCTCCTTGCGGTGACGCACAAGCCTGAAGCCTTCATCGTCCAGATCTGTGATGTCAGCTATGTCACAGTCATCAATAAGCGTAGACTCGTCGTCTGTTTCTGTAGCCTTATATCGCTTACATTCACAGTTGCTCTCAGGGTCAATTGGTTGCCTCTGTCCCGGTGTCAGGTCAGGCGTAGTCATGACGGAGCTCCCGTTGCTACCAGATGGGGCTTTTCTGCAGGCTCCTATCGAAGCGGCGAGAGGCGAAGGCGTCCCCGGCCTCCGGTAGGGAAGGTATCTTGGCGAGTCGTCCGACGTCTTCGACAATTCTGGTTGACGAAACGTCGAAAAAAAAATCTAAAACACTAAGGAGCGAGACAGCAGTGCAACTGTTTCGAACCAAACTTCTTCTTCCTTCCGTCACTCTCTCTGTGCAACGATGTGCGAAACGCCATGACCAACGTGAACGTCGGCGCTAGTTGCAGCGGCAGCGCCACCGCCGCGGAGCAGAGGAAGGCTCGGGAAGCCGAACGTAAACGTCAGCGTCGGCAAGCGGACCCCGAACTTTGGGCCAAGGAAGCCTAACGTAAACGTCAAAGTCGGCAGGAAACTTCTACGGAATCAACTCGGGCTCGGCACGCCGAAGTGGAACGTCAGCGTTGTCAAGCCGACCCCGAACTCCGGGCTCGGAAAGTCGAAGGGCAACGGCAGCGTCGAGCGGCAGCTCCCGATCCCGAAGCGACGAGGCAACGCGAGTCTGCGGCCAGAGCAGCAACACGTTCGAGGCCAGTACAACGCCCGGGCTTCGACGGTGCTGACGCACGGTTCAAGCGCGACTTCCTCGATCGGAGCTTCGGGCACAGCTGCAACGTGTGCGACCGGCTTTGGTTCGACAACAACCTGAGCGAGGTCGGGAGCGTCCAGAACGAACGTCAGCGTAACGCGGCCGTCGGCGTGCTTCGACGCCAGTTCAGCAACAACACCAGCGACTTGCTGCAGTTCGTGGTGTGCTCCGCGTGCAAGGAGGCTCTAACGTCAGGAAAGGTTCCGGTGATGAGCGTGAGCAACGGCTACTGATACCCGCCGAAACCCGAGCACCTCCCCGCGCTGAACCCGGTCGAAGAACGGAACCACCTTCAGGGGAACGTGCATAGACCTCGTCTTCGCAAATTTCAAACTCGACCCTCTGCAGAAAGATCCATTGACGCTACACTTCACTGATCACAAAGCCATCGTCTTCAAGATAGCGCACGCACCGACGCGATGAATCACGTACGATCTCTAAATAAAGACGCAACAACCCCGTACAAACGTCTCCTCTTTTCTCAATACATTCTCTCACTCCTTTCATTGGGTTGTGTTGCCAAGTGAAACGAAACGGAAACTCGATGCGCACCTCCCGCGATGCTTTCGGATCCCACCATGGTTGCCCGTATGGTGAGACGATGTGATTGTTTTTGTTGCGGCGTCGGTCATTTTCCGTCGGCCAGCAAAGTCATCTAAGGATTTCGCCTTAAAAAATCGCTAAAGTGTATAGGCGAGTTGTTACACCCTTCGGAAGAACTAGGGGTATGTTTGTTGGCTGTTCGCCTTCCACGCAGGATGCGTTATAGCACCATGCCATCAGTTTTCACCTCCGCAGTGACAAACCTCTCTACCTGGCCTCCAAACATTCATCCGCTAAAAGGCCTAGTAAGAAATAAAAATAATGGATAACTAGCCAGAATTAGACCGATAGCTCGAAGTACTGTCTTACGTGGAGCGAATACATACCTCACTATTACCATCTTCTGATCATACGAAGAGTAGGCATCCCTGCTTGCTTGCGCATGAGATATGATTCGTCATCATCTATGTTTACTGTAGGACGAAAAGCTCTCCCTGCGATTTCCAATTGCCCCTGTCCTGTGCTAGCTGATTCCAACTTGCGCCTGCAAATTTCCTAACTTCATCACCCCACCTAGTTTTATTGCGATAGCAATTATATGGACACTTGAACCGGATTTCTGCCGTCGGCGTCGTCGTCGCCGTCGCCGTCGCCGTGACGTTCCCTATAGATAAAATCTTCGCCGCGCGCCGTATGCCCGAGAGGAAGCGTGCGGAGACGCGCGCTATCACGGAGAGCGAACGCACTCAATCTCCCACGCGCAAGCAAGGAAGCAGGAAGCCAGCGCCGGAGGGAGCAAGGGGGGGGGGGGGGGGCGCACTTCTCTGCCAACAACCGCGCTCGTCGCTCGCTCGCACCGTCTCTTATCTCCACACGGCTCTGACCTTTAAGTGCATTCGCCGCTCAGTTTCCGTTAAAGCGATAGACCGCACGTACCTTCGCCCGCTGCGGCGTATGCTTGCTGCCGGCGTTTTGACAGTCGTTGTCTGCTGTCATTCAGTGTGATCTCTTCGTGTTTGTGCGCGCTCACACCACGCTTGTTCATTCAGTTCGTAATAGTCGGGCCACATTTTCCAACGCACGCTACACACGCAATGCTGCCCGGATCGGCAGTGCAGCGCTACAGGTGTGTCCCTTCGCACGCGCTGCCCACGGGAAGCGCTTCTCATCAACACCACCGTTTCACACGCGCCTTCTCGTGGTCATCGAGTCTCTCTTCATGTCGGTCTACTTACGCCGCAGCACACCTGCTTACTTAATCAGCTCATGTTTACTACAATTCATATTGCTACCAAAGCCGCTCACCTTACTTCGTATGACATTGCTGTGTTGCTATCGCATTCATTGCTTCGCCCTTAGGGCGAAACTGTGACATTTTTCTGCATCCTCGACTGCGCTTTCCTTCTCTTGGTATCCATTCTGTAGCTCTAATGGTCCACCGGTTATCCATCCTACGCAATGCGTGGCCTGCCCAGCTCCACTTTTTCGCGTAATGTGAACTAGAATATCGGCTATCTCTGTTTGTACACTGATCAACACCACTCTCTTCCTGTCTCCTAACGTTAGGCTTAACATTCTTCATTCCCTCGCTCTTTATGTGGTCCCTAACTTGTTCTCGAGCTTGTTTATTAACCTCCAAGTTTCTGCCCATGTGTTAGCAACGGTAGAATGCAATGATTGTGCACTTTTCTTTTCAACCACACTGGTAATCTCCCAGTCAGAATTTGGTAATGGCTGCCGTATGCACTCCAGCCCAATTTTATTCTTCTATAAATTTCTTTCTCATGATCAGGGTCCCCTGTGAGCAATTGACCTAGATAAACGTACTCCTTTACCGACTCTAGAGGCTGGCTGGCGATCCTGAATTCTTGTCCCCTTGCCAGGCTATTGAACATTATCTTTGCCTTCTGCATATTAATCTTTAACCCCACTCTTACACTTTCTCGATTAAGGTTATCAATCATTTGTTACAATTTGTCCCCATTATTGCTGAATAGGACAATGTCCGAAAATTGCTGAGATACTCGCCGTTGACGCTCACTCCTAAGGCTTCCCAGTCTAAGAGCTTGAATAATTCTAAGCAAGCAAGATTGTGTCTCCTTGCCTGACCCCTTTCTTGATAGGTAAGTTTCTACTTTCCTTGCGGAAAAAGGGGCATGAGATATTCCACGTTTCAAAAACTCTGCACTCGGGGCTTGAATTAAACCACCCATACCTTCACGTTTTCGCATATTATGCACTAGGGCCGGCTGAAAGAACCCGTCGTAGTCCCGGACGCCCGGTACAGTGCCCCTGGTCTCCTAAAGTACAAAAAGCCAGGCTGAAGGCGTTGAGATCTCTTGCCTATCTGCGAAGGCTCTGGTAGTTCCGGGGAACTACCCTGTATGGCAGACATCCGGGGGAGGGAGGAAGGATGAAAGAGAAAGGCAGAAGGCAGGGAGGCTAACCAGAATAACGTCCGGTTGGCTACCCTACACCGGGGAAATGGAAAAGGCGAACATAAAGATGACAGGGAGAGAGAGCAGGGACGGAAAGAAGGGAAATAAGCGGTGAGTTCGCTTACGCGTGTGTTATTGCACTCAGTCACAGACGTTCACACGAACCCGTCGTCCTCAAGATCCACAAAAGTGCCTTCACCAGGGAAGGGTAGTGAAAGCTGCATCCTGCTGGCATGCGTAACTGCTTCACGGCTGGCTGGTGGTATCCACGGTGCCTAAAAACGTCATGGCTAATCACTGTTACAAAATTACTAGCCCAAACACGATTTACTATAACAGCGACTGTGGCAGCAGAGCGAGTACCTGCTATATGAATTGGTGCATTGCCGCTGCTTCTGCAAGCCAGCCATTGCGGCGCCTTGTCGCCCTTGTTTCCTAGTCTATGAGCAAATATCGTTCCACCAATTCAAGGTGTGCCAACATATTATCGAAAACACGACATTTGGGGACATAACCGGTGAGCAAAAACTTCGTGAAGGGAGTAAAAAATAGTCCCGGTATCCACCCCAACAATCTTCAAACGGATGAATGAATGAATAAAGATTTTATTTTAATGAAGGAGATGGCTCTAGGCCGCAGTTGGGGATTAGGTGGGAAAGGAATTTTGGGTTCCCGGATTGTTTTGACCTGAGGCACATCTTCATCTCAGTATTCATCTCAGATCTTCATATCGCTCTCGCATGGGCTGGTCGACCCCTTCTGCACTACTCTAAACAAGCCACTTTGTCAGCCATATGTCGCAATGGCGTTCTGTGTTTCAGGGTTAGTTTGTATTCCAATTCCTAGTGTTCTAATGTCTCCGTGCAGTAAATGTTGAATGTTGGATTTCCCTTGTGAAAAAGCTGCACAGCTCCAAATGAGGTGTTGCCAGTCTGCTCTGCATTACTCCTGACAATGTGTGCATTGTGTATAAGTGTTCGCAATCGTAGCTTGTCTGGTTTGGTGCCATTTCTCAAGTATGTGTGATGTCTATGCAGCGTTGGCCATAACCTTGTTCAAAGAAACCTCTTCCGTGCGTATAAGCCCACCCTTGTCGTCGAACACAAGTACTGGTGTAGCTTCTAATAGTCTCTGTTTACTGTCTGCTTTTATCGGGAGCGAAGCTCCTTAGGCTTTCACGATGTCCGTTGTCGCCGTCGTCGTCGTGGCTCCCCGTCGCGCACGCAGCGCGCATACCGACCACGCACAGGTGTTGCGCTGCGCCGTGGCCGCTCCTAAACCCCTCTCCGAGCAAGCGCACGACGTCATGCGCAGAACCATTCGCAGAGCGCACGCAGCGCGCATACTGACCGCGCGCAGGTGTTTCGCCGGCGCCACGACGCTGTCGCTACACTCAGCACGGCTGTATGTAGGAGCGCGAACGTAAGCGCAAACGTCGTGACTCTGATCCTACACTTTGAGAACGAGACGCGGCACCCCAACGCCAACGCCGCGAAGCTAACCCCGAGCTACGAGCACGAGAAACAGCAGCACGCCGGCAACGGCAGCAAGACCCCGAAGTGAAAGCTCGAGCAGCAGCCGTAATCGTCCAAGGAGCTTCGCTCCATCATCAGCATTCATTTCGTGGATCGGCTGCTAGGAGAGCTCTGCTAGGAGAGCCTTCGGCCAATATCTTTAGGTATGGAATGTGGTCCTCGGGGTTTGGCGAGGCAATGGAGTGTAGGGAGCTGTACGTGTAATCAAGCCCACCCGCTTGGGCGGCAACTGCGTGAGCGGCTGCGTTTCCCCCATCCGTGCCGGTGTGCCCCAGTGTCCATAGGATTTCAACAATTATCCTATTGTCCTGTATTCTCTTCAGCTTATTTCTGGTGTCGTTGGCCACAGCATCATCTGTCATAGGCACCGTTAATTCGGTCACCGCTTCGTACCAGTCAGTAAGGATCCGATAATTATTTTGCACGCTCTGCTCTACAATGCCTCCCTTGTCAATGGTAATAGTGTTGACCACTCTCCATAAAGCTAAGAGCTCTGCGTGCAAGGTTGCACCCCCGGGAAGCTGACATGTCTGATAGCCTTTGTGTTAGGGTGCAACACAATGCCATGCTTGTTATGTCGTTTGTGATTGCAGCGTCCGTGTAGATGTCAATGGTGTGCTGCGGCGTTCTTAGTTCCAATCTCATTTCAAAAATTTTTCTAGCTTCCGCGTTTCGTCTGGCGATAGGGCGTTGTTGCCTCCGTATGCCCAGTGGTGCTTACCATGGTGGCGTTATGGTCACTTCCGCGGGCTCTGGCTTCACATGGACTTGTTTATCCCATGCCATAATCTGTTTTCCTTGAGTCGTGTTTTCCAACCGGGATCGCATTCGAATTCGTGCTTTATTGATTATGTCCCGTATGGGTGGAATCGTTACCAGCTTGAGCAGGTCCTCGTTCCTCGTGTGCTTCGGTAACCCAGTGATCCGATGGAGGGTGGCCCTGCGTAACTCTTCGATATCGCCGAGGTCTCGTTCAGAGAATTCGTACACGGGTGCCCCGTAAAGAATCCTTCCAACGGAGAATGCTTTTGCAAGCGTTTGGAACACTTTCTGACTCGCTCCGCCATACTTGCTCGATATTCGTCTAACCATGTGCAATAGCGGTCTCCATTTTTGCTTTAGTGTGCGAATCCATAGCTGGGGGCTGTTTAAGCTAGCAATCTGTGCTCCGAGGATCCTAATTTGTCCATTGGTCGACGTAATATCCCTTTGGCCGATGTGTAAAGTGATCTGCTTGTTTACATTGGTCACTTTATTTCCGTCTACACTGATCAGTTCCGTCTTCTCTGGCGAGAGTTGCAGTTCGAGGTTATCTAAAGTGTTGCTAAGGCTCAGGATTGCTGCTTGCAGTTCAGTTGCATGCTCTGCATGTCGCAATAATCCGCCGCTTCAGTCCATATTGTTATATCGTCGGCGTAAGCAGTAAAACCGGCCGAAGTGTCTCGCTCAAGACTTTCTGCCACCCTTGTCATGGCCAGATTGAATAGCATGGGTCCTGAGGATGGAGCCCTTGGGGCACTCTCCTATCCAAGTTGCAGGTCTTCTGACTCCATCGCGGTGCCTTGCCATGGAGCTGGATGGGTCTGCTTTGGAGGAAGCTACGGATCCAATTATATGTTCTTTGGCTAGGGTACCTGGTTGCCAATTCCTGTAAGATGACCTCTTGTTTAAAGTTATCGAATGCTTTGCGCATATCGACTGCAAGAATATAGTCAGGCATCTGTTTGCGAGACTTGTGGTTGATCACTCTGCGGAACAACCAGAGGCAGTCATGTGTGCCCATGTTCGAACAAAAACCCGCCTGCGCAGCATGAAAACTCGGTTGTACATATTCGATGTAGTGCTGCATTCTTGTGTGTAGCAATCTTTCTATCAATTTGCAGACAGTTGATGTTAGAGCTATGGGGAGCAGATTAGCTGGTTTCGTGTGGTCTTTGCCAGGATTCGGTATAGGCTAGATGAGAGATAGTTTTAGTGTATCTGGCACTATTCCGGTATCCCAGGATTCATTGATAATTGTTAAGAGCTGGTCTTGAGCTTCATTGTTGAGCTTTCGAAGGTCTTGCCAAGTCACTCTATCGTTCTCGGGAGGTGACTTCGTTTTGCCTTGTGCAAGGGCCGCTACTAGTTCACTCAGCGTAAAGGGCGGGTCTAGCTACTCTTTCGCTTTGCCTATCGTGGCAGAAGGCAGCGGTTCCGGAGGCGCTTCGGCAGCATGTGGGAAGAAACTGTAGATGACGCGGTTCTCCAGCACAGCAGGCTCTTCTCGCAAAAGGAGTTCCGCGAGAGGAGGCGCGCCTTTCTTTCTCCCCCAAGCAGGGTCCTTAAAATCTGCCATAGCCTTTTAGACCGGGTTCCCGGAGAAGCTTCGCGCACGTATTGTGCCACGTGTCAGCGTCGAGTTGTTGGTATTCCTTAATGAAAAAATTACTGCCGTTTTTACATACAAAAACACGGTCAGTATGTCAGTAAATTTTTTACCTGACTGGTGCGTAGTATATTAAAAAACGCGAATGGCGATACGGGACGAGTGGTTTACTCCCTCTTCGCGTTATTTTTGTTTACAGTGCAAACAGGAATCTACTTTGCGAATTACGGCTAGCCGAAAAGGAGGGAGGAGACGGCTTTTGTTGAAAATAGAGGGTTTGTGGGAAAAGGTGGCTTCTTTCTCATATTGCGAGCTGCACGCGCCGCAGACGACTGCAAAATTTGGCTGTGATGTTCACAGCAGCGTACGCTATCGACGGGGTGGTTCAGGACCGCTTTAAATATAGCCATTTTATTGCGATCACAAAAAGGAAATACTTCGTGTGGCGGTGCGTAGTGTTTCAGAAATTTCTTTCCAGGAGTAGCACAACAAAGAGGCAGAATAATAAGCACAGATGTGTCTGGATATCAAAATTATTCGCAAGGGCATCATTAATCATGATCGGTTTTACAATTTTCCATGGCACTTTGTATCGAGTATTACTTTTAATAGTCGTCATTTGTGTTATTCCCTGTATTTTTTACTCGTGTTCATACAGTTTGTGTTCACCCCTTAGGTTACCGACCCCATTGAATTTTGGGACTCCGTGGAACATTTTGGCGAAACTGTAAGTTGCCCTTCTGATTGCTTGAACTGTGAATTTGTTGGATAGAATGTATAACCGTTGCGCAATAGCTAGCAAACTTAGTATTCTAATTTCTCCATGTACTAAATAAACAAGTAAAGTGCAAGATATTATACAGGATGCTTCTACAAAGGCTAAGTAATATTTAAAAATAGTCAATTAAAGATACAAGGACGGTATCTTCGAAGACATGCCGTTGGCCGGGGCTAGGCAAAGATACCTTGCAATCGTATGATGATACCATAAAATATACTCGGGCAACAACTGTTTGAGATACAGATGCAAGATACTACTGCAACTATACTATATCCGATACCACACTTTCCATTTGTATCTTGAGATACCTCGATGCATTTCTTATTATAGATCTAAATAATGCAGCAGCAAACGCGTACGCACAAAAATGTTTGTTTGGTAATGTCTTAACTCCGAGCAACCTTGTTTCATTTGAATGAAATGTGTTTTAGTATCTCAAATTTTGTCTTTCTTCCTTAAAGTGTAATATCTTCCTTCCGAAGCAATTTATTGGGGTTGCTTGAAAGCACTTTATACGCTGCGCAGTCACCGGTGCTTGCTTGTTGCTTTTGTAATTGATGGGAGAAGTTGCTCAACTTGCCAACCAGCTAACGGGTCGCCATCTAATTACATGAACGTCAAGAAGAAGCCTCCACACGATGTCGCTAATACCGCATGGGAGTTTTACCTTGTCCGTAAAATATAGTAATACAAAAACATGAAAAAAAAGGAAAGGTCGGCTGCGCGCAGATGTTCACGCTCTTGTTCTTGTCGAGACAGCGCGGGTGCCACCACGTGAATCTGCTCCACCTATAGGCACGCGCAGACCTCATCGCCTGCCCTCGCTGGAGGTCGCAGGCTGAAATATAAAAGAATGTCGCTATAAAAGTTTAAAAATATCTCGAATATAAAAGTTTTATTCAGGTGGCTTAGAGGCAGCAGTATCAGCTTGAGAAGCGGAGTTCGCACGGTGATGTTGCGCTAGCGGTATCTTGTATCGTAAGATACACGACACATTATTTCATGTATCGGAAATGCAGCTGCTGATGCACGTCTTGCCATACGTATCATGATGCCGATATTTATTTATTAGATATTATTTAAAGATATCGAAAGATTATCCAAGATTGTATCAAAATTACCTGTATCTTCGATACTGCCAAGGACGGCCGCCAGCGTTCGCAACCACGGTGTGACGGGTGATTTCTGGAAATTAGTTGATAGTTAAAAAAAACCTTATGTTTCGCACTTTTAATTTTTCTGGGGCTCATCGTAATTAGGTAATTGAAGCCGAGTATCCGTACAAGCCACGTCAACTTTTGAATGTGGAAAAAAGTTCACCGACAGTTACTATACTCCGTATTGCGAAATTTGAGCGCAGTCATGGATAAATGACACCAAAGCAAGAAATTTTAAAGCAGAACACATTTCCCAGGTACTAACTCGAGAGCGCGATTTCACACCGCTACTTGTACGGTTGCCAAAGATGGTATAAGCCCGACAATAGGTGTAGAAAACATAATCGTTATAATATTACATATATTGCTGAAATAAAAAAGAGCGCACTTTAGTTAGCCATAGCATGTCCAAATTTCAATTGTCCATGAGTGTACGTGTTTTCATTTAGCGATATATTGACTGCCGCACACAATGTCTCATGCGGTACGTTGCACACGGAGTGAAGTGTGGCCCGACTGCCTCGCTAATCGGGAGAATGCGAGAGGCAACGCGTGGGTGACGCGAGAGCGCGATTCACAGGAACCACCGCACGGAGACCTCTGCTCATGCAGCACTTTGTTTCCATATATGGTAGCGGTGGCGTCGTCGGTGAACAGATGACGCTCACTACACTGGCGCCATCTCGTAGCCATCGTAGTCGAAGCGCGTGTCTTGCGTGGCACTACGCTTTCCTTCTCACGGTTTCACGATAGCCCCCTCCTCCTCCGCTTTCCTCCTCGCGCTCTCTTCGCATCGCTGTCTTTCATTTCCCCTGCGCTCGGCGTTCGCTCTTTCATCCTTCGGTGTGTTCACTCGGTTACGAGGGACGCCGGCGCTCGCCGTAGGAACAGGCGTTTAAGAGCTGCGCTCTAAAATTCGAGCACAGCTCTACCCGCGGAGCTGTAATTGCCCGCGGTCTGTAACAGCCAGTAAGAAGCTGATAGTATGAGCAAAAAATTAACCGTGGCACGGATAATTTTTATCAAGTTCGATTTACCGTAGCAGTGCTCAGCTATACTCTGCATGTAATCCCTGCTACGTTAAACTAATGTATTGCATAGAACTTGATAAAAATGCATTAAATAAAAACATATAGGGCAAACTATTTTCACTCACGACAAGCAAGGTAGACTTTTCTGTGCGAACCGGAACAAAGCTACAGAACAAAGTTCTACAGTCTGCTCAATCATTCGACAATATCGTTGATTTAGTTCAATAAAACGGCTGCAGGAAGATCACAAGATGAACTTTGAAATGCACTCAGCAGTTTTCCGCAAAACTCATCAATGCAAACAAATAGGATCTTTTGATCATACATGCTCAGCCATTAGAGGTTATGACGCAACATGGCCAGTAAAAGGGTGCTGCAATTAAAAATTTTACAAATGCACTGTGGCTAGCAAAAAAAACTTAAGAACTCGTGGTGAGGCCACTGCATAAGTTATGAGGCTTGGGTTCGGACGTGGGTACTAAGTCAATGAAACACAAAAGTATGGTGGTAAATGTCATAGTCACAATCATGACTCAGAAAATATGACCATGACTCGGCGAAAAAAGATTAACACGCAAAAACAACTGAAAGGGGTTCGGACGTGGGTACTAAGTGAAAGAAACACTAAAGGATGGTGGTAGAAGTCATAGTCATGAGCATCACTCAGCAAAAATGACAATGACTCAGTTAAAAAAGCTTAACACTCAAAAAACAATGGAATGGGTTCGGATGTGGTACTAAGTGGAGGAAAAGGCTAAAGGTCGAAGTCATGGCCATGAGCATGACTAAGGCTTTCGCCTTAAGGTCTCTTAGGCGTAGCGAAAGGGACTCCTGAGGACTCATGAGATGAATTTCATGACATGCGTGTCATGTAGGTCATGAAACAGCCGCCTACGTCTTGGTGCTCTCATGCTCTTGGTGCTCTCTCTTGGTGCCCGCACACTGCTTCGCATAACATCGATTCCCACAGGGCGTGGTATCTGCCGGCTTTTTAAGTAGTTACACACACTAACACAAATAATGCGAAAGATGTCACAAATACATTCGGCATTAACGAAGTTACTGACACCAGTTAAGAGGTCATAGACACAAACTGCTATATGGTAACCATTTATTGAAGAAGACAAATTCTGGTAAAGCTCACCAGAGCAAACATTGAAAATTTCGTGTAGTGATGAGATAATTACACTTGAGCAAATATTTTGGAGATGCACCTTGGCCAGTCAAAGAACTTGAAATGCCCTTTGTAAAGGTGGCAGGCACAAACGAAGTTAGTAGGTCACTGCAGGTTGGCTCACTTCACCGTTCGCACGTACATAAATGCAAAATTTGGTGAAAAGTTCACAGGTGTTGCATCAAGGAAGCTGCTCCAGGCTTTCGGCAGGATTGCTTCAGTGGTCGCACCGAGTACAAAATACTAAAAATTTGAGATACACTGGGCTTTAATAAAATTACTATTATTTCAGCAGAGACAGACACAAACAATGCACAGGTACAAAAGCAGTTAATAGACGCTTGCTTCGGCACAAAACCAAACTGATTTGACAGATACTAGAAGTTACGAGATAATTGTTGTGCTTGAGTGGTCACAGACAAAAATTCACAGACAAAGTTCACAGGCTCAAGCGCCTCTAAGCACGTTAACTGAAGCTGAATACACTTCCGTGGCCGCAGCCAAATACTGCTGATGAGGTAACAGGTACGTAGAGCACTACACAATTTACTAAGGCTTGCTGCAGGCTGGCTTCAGCGGTCGCAGACACAAAATGTACTGGAGTTCACAGATATTACCAAATTTTGTACGGCATTTTTGTACACTTGTATCAACAGTCACAGACACACAAATTAACCTACGGAAGTTACCACTGGCTGGGCGCAGCCTTTCATCCCTGGTTGCAGATGCAGAACACAAGAGATCACGAGTACGTTGGCGGCTACACAATTTACTAGTCATGCTGCAGGCTCATTTCAGTGGTCGCAGACACGAAAATGCACTGTTCAGTTCACAGGTACTAAGAAAGTTAGCGGGGGTTTCTGTGGGCTTGCTTCAGTGGACCAGGCTGATGGAAGGCACACAGTGGGGCTGTAAAGTATGCAAGAACCACGTGTTAGAAATAAGTGCAAAAATTACTATCCACCATGTGCATGTTAACAACCTGCTTTTCTAACAGCAATCTGCTGGTTCTGATAGCAGCTTTGCTGACTTGTGAGTTTATGCAAACTAGCTGAGCTAACAGTCAACAGAAAAGTTCGGATAACTTCAACTCTGCGCAAGGATAAAAGGAATTCGCCGAATGTCTACATGGCTTTGTCAAGCGAGCTGACAAGAATAAAAATGTCGCACTTTCGCCCGAAACGCGAAGCAGTGATTGCGATACAAACTACGAAAGCGCTAAAATAAGTAAATTAAACAGCTTACGCGTTAGCGACAGTGCGAATTAAACCTTCTCTTATTGAATAAACAGCCATGGTGTCGTGCGCAAAGGCTCACATAGCACATCTTGCTGGATGGCACGCTGGCGTGATGAAGCGAGGCAGCAGCGACAAGCTGTCGATTCTGGCTGCTGGAGCTACAACGGGTTTCCAGCTCTTGCCTAGCTAAGTTTACGGGCCTTCGACAGTAAAGCTTCGCAGCAACAGCGCTCACGAAGCCACAACCCGCGGCGGCGCACGTACTCTGCGTACGCCGCATCAGCCGAATTTAGCCTGGAGTGTCCCTAGAATTGCCTATCGCAATAGTAATGAAAAAAATCAGGCGAACGTCGACTATACCTTCACAAATAAATAATGACAATATGTGGAATAAACCCTTTCTTAGCTCGAAAGCGACAGTGTGGTATGAATTTCATCTTGTACAGCATGTCGCGCACACATGTCTTATGGCCCCACTGATAGCAAATGCGAGAGGATAGAAAACTGAAACAGCGCGGTTGGCCAGGCGCCATGTGTGAGAGGTGTTTCCACTGAAATACAAATGGCTACAAAAGTTCGTTATTCGAGCCTTACGCGGTTTTACGATTGCTCTTGCCATCGCGGTTACGCAATGAAAATGCAAATGGCAGATGAAGCTTAAGTAACACGGTTAATCACCGAGCTACCGCGCAACATGCATCCCGAGCATCATCGGGGAAGCCGGCTCGCTTGAGTCGACGCCATCCGAAAACGGCACAAGCCCGATCCAGATGCTCGCTACGTAGATGCCTCGAAATACCCGGGCAAAACCGCTTACGCCCTGAGTGTGGTTGGCTCAAGAGGCAAAGAACTGGCATCCGCCATCGTCAGGGTGCGGAACTCGGAGACCGCGGAAGAAGCGATGATCGCCCTCGCCACCACCACGAGCAGGAGCGCGGTCGCAGTCTTCACGGACTCCCAATCCGCAGTACTCAATTACACGAGAGGCCGAATATCGGTGGAAGCAGTCAAAATTCTGAAGAAAAGAAGCACTCCGCTCCCTTACACCTGCGTCACGTGGGTACCAGGCCACGAGGGGCTCGAGGGAAACGAAGCGGCACACGCCACGGCCCGCGATCATGTCAACCAGGCCTCTCTCGCCGCCTCGCGAGACCCCCGACGGCCTGGTGACGCAGTGGTAGCGGAGACAATACCCCCCATGTATAACGCCATCCTCCAACACTGCCGACTGGGACGCAGGGTGTACCGCCACCTCACCCAAAATTGACCAAAGAGGAAAGCACCGCATTCCGAAGACTGCAGAGCAACATGTACACTAATGGGATGCATCTGCGTCGTGCCAGACAGTCTGGCTCATTTACTACTCGAGTGCCCGTGGCACGCCGAAGATACCGTTACCATTCATACAACGACCGCAGACGTGAACCTCCTCGCCGAGACGTGGGAGGTCAAGATCTCCACCTCGGCCCTGGATGACCAACGACGCCTTGTCGCCAGAGCCCGGAATGCTATCGTGGCCAGAGGATTCCGGGAATGAGGAACCCTCCCACCTAGAATGATACACCGCTCAAACTCTCGGGAACGCTGTCTCGAAAATTAAAGTTTATTTCATCATCATCATTATAATTGCTTGGCGCTGGTGTGCACGAGCGATGCCCCAGTGATCTAAAGAATGCAGTGTAGCTTGCAAATTAAACGTGGCAGAAAGAAAGCGCTTCCTAAACACGGCACACTTCATGCGGTTCTGCTCTGCGGTTTGGCTAATGTTGCCGCGCGGCCAGCGGACGTGCAAGAGAGAACGAACACAGCCCTCTTGCATTTCAAGTGGGAAAGAAGGGCTTCCGCGGACACCCTCCTCCTCCCCGCTGCGCGCCCTATTCCTCTACCTTCCGACCTCATCAGTGACGTTATGGAGGCATTCTTTTGTTTGCGAATTATTTCCTGTAGGAGGTCCGGCAACCGCCAGTGCTGGAAGCGGCGCTGCCACCACGTATGGGCTAAAGTCCCTATTGACCCTTCTCGCGGCGACCCCGTGGGCGCTGCCATGTTTGATCACGTGGTGACGCGTCCATTGCTTGCCTCAACAGCCTCCTTGTTTACAATGGAAGTTTATGAGGCCGGGCGGAACGACGACGAAGTGTCTTCTTGATAGAACACTTGTCTCTGTGCTCTCTGAATTTTTGGGGAAATCTTCGCCTTTCGAGGTGCCTCGCCTCCCCGTCTTGCGGCCATGGACGCGGAGCACTCCAGAGGCCCCCCTGGCCAGCAGTCATCACGGCCGTCAACCGCAAGGAAGCGAGTTGGCTCCCCCAGCGACACCGAAGACACCGAGCTGTACTCTATGTCGGAAGACGACTCATCCGACGACAGCTTCATACCCGTCCGGAGCAAGAGGGCGAAGAGAAAGATCGTCAACACATCGCCGTCAACTCCTGCGAGTACAACGACTATGAAGTCAAGGCCTGCGCGCTGGCCACACGTCATCATCTTTATGCCGGAAGAACCCTCAAGCAACCTACGACTACTGAACAGGCAAGCCCTATCCATTTTTCTGGAATGTGCGGTGCCAGATCAAATTAAGGACATCAGAATAAATCCACGGAAGAATATACTTGCCATAGACGTGTACAACGTGAGTGCGCTTGGAAAACTTCAAGCAATCACGGACCTAGGCGGCATCAAAATGCGCCCCTTTATCCCGACCGACGATACATCCATAGCCGGTGTAATTTATGACATCGACATTGCCATTCCCAATGATGACTTACCTAGCCTCATCAAGCCGGCAAACGAGGGCACTATCATTACGCAAGTGCGCCGCCTTGGGAATACGCGCTGCGTAAAAGTAATTTTCAAGGGGGATTGTACACCATCCCACGTTAAAGTCGGACATTTCCGTCATCCGGTTCGACCATTCATCCAGAAGCCGCTTCAATGTCATCAGTGTTTCCGGCTAGGACACGTCAAGGGCGTGTGTCCCAACCCGCTACTTTGTCCTCGTTGTGCTGAACCTCACGCAGAAGAGACCTGCGGTGCCACGGTTCTGAAGTGCGCCAACTGTAATGGCCCTCACGCTGCCTCTTCGAAAGACTGCCCCCGCATCAAGACGGAGCGCGCGGTTCTCAAGCAAATGTCCAGAGACAATTCGACACACAGGGAGGCAGCCGAAGTAGTCCGGCGTCGGCGTCGACGTCGGCACCGTCGTACGTCTTCAAAGAAGGCGCATGCTCGAAGTGATAGTGCCCACTCTACTGCGGCACCACTTAGTCGCGCCGCGAAAAGGCCCACCACTTCCACGAAGGAAGCGGATAAGACTCTTTCTTTAGAGGAATGGCCTACGCTACCGAGCCGCTCCCTTGCCAAGGAACCTCAGAAGGTCGTCGTCCAACCGGAGCCTTCTCCAGTAATGGATGATGCACCTAAAACAGATCGTCAAGTCATTTCGATTCTGCGTTCCCTCATGGACGCCATCCGAGCACTTTTAGTCGACATGGGGACAACATCTGCTCGAAGCGCACTTAAAGTGCTGGACGCCTTAAGCCCAGTGCTTGAATCCCTCAACTAGGAAGATGGCTACCCATACCCCATCCTTCCGAAAAGAAGTCAAGGCAACGTCCGTCATCCAGTGGAACGCCAGAGGGCTAAAATCACGCCTTTCAGATTTTCGTCAGTTTGTGTACACCAATGCGTTTCCACTCATCGTCATTTGTGAGCCCAACCTGTCGAAACCAATGAGACTGTCAGGGTACGAATTTATTAGGTCTTCAACAAATGGTGCTTGCAGCAAAATCATCGTTTTTGTTCGTCGTGAACTTACCTATGTTTTGCAACCAATTCCGCCTCACGACGACAATCAATATATATGCATCACAGTTAAAAAGAACAAACTATTGCTTACTCTCATAGGCGTGTATATATCGCCTTCCAGCAATTTTGAAACGAAAAGATTAGCAGATATCTTGAGTGTGTGTCCTGCCCCATGGGTCATCATAGGAGATTTCAATGCACACCATCCGGCATGGGGAAGTACAAGAACCAATGCAAAAGGACGAAGATTAGCAAGCATCGCCTACAACTATGACCTTACTCTCCTGAACGATGGTAGCCCCACCTTTCTTCGAGGCGTCACATACGGTAGCTGCCTCGACCTTGCTTTCGTCTCCAACTCTCTCGCCAAATGTGTGAAGTGGTTTCCAGACATTGAGACGCATGGGAGGGATCACATTCCCACTTATCTTAACATCAAAGGCTTGTCGTCTAGATCTGGTCCACGGAAGACCATTCGGACCATTCAATGGGCCACCTTCAAATCTGATATGGAAGATGCTTGCCGCGAGGGCCTACCATCCGGATTAGAGCAAACAATTAAAAGTACGATGCAAAACGCCACCCGCATGATGACGATCTCTTCCAAGCGAAACGACTTCGACATAGAATTAGAGCGCCTACGAGCACTTCGTCGCCGGGCGGAACGTCGATATCGGCGTACGAAATCAATCCATGACCTTAGGGCGGCCAGGAGGATGCAAAAGAAGATCCAACGTCGCATGGATAGATTAGCATCGGAACGTTGGGCAACGTTTTGCCAGACACTAGACCCCCGCAAGCCACTGTCTCACATTTGGAAAACGCTGCAAGGTTTGCGTTGCCTTCCGGAACAGCGTTTTCCATTCAAGGCGCTCGCGCTCTTCCAAGGGCGGCAAGACATCGATGTTGCAGAGGACTTTTGTGCTATGATCGCCGACCAAGCGACTCGTCCAGATCCTCCAGCCCGAGGTGACGTCCCCCATTCCCGGGATTGCCGCATGGACCTTCCATTTACAATGGAGGAGCTCGAGGCGGCACTAGCGCTCTGCAGGCGCTCTTCATCTCCGGGTCCAGATGGTATATCATACCGAGCCTTGTGCTATCTTGGAGAATCTGCACGGAGAGAATTGTTGAGCCTTTACAACTCCTCATGGCAGGTGGGAAACGTTCCTGACGAATGGAAAGTAAGCCGCCTGGTGCCACTCTTGAAGCAGGGCAAATCCCAACTCGAGCTCACCTCTTACCGCCTAATAGCGCTGGCCAGCTGTGTAGGCAAGGTAATGGAACGGATGCTCCTTGGCCGCCTAGAATGGTACCTTGAACACTACAAGATTTCTCCGAATTCCATGGCTGGTTTCCGACGTGACCGCTCTTCCATCGACAATGTAGTTGATCTAGTTTCGTATGTTCAGCACGAACGGTCCCGTAAGCGTTTATCTGCAGCTTTATTCTTAGATGTGAAAGGCGCATACGATAACGTATTACATGAGTCCATTCTCGATGCTCTTGCGACGGTTGGCCTAGGTGGTCGAGTCTTCTTGTGGATTGCAAGTTACCTAACTGCAAGATCATTCTTTGTGTTAACTGACGATGGCCCGACTACGCGACGCTATACGAGCAGAGGCGTTCCTCAAGGCGGTGCTCTCAGCCCGACGCTATTAAACCTCGCTCTTCTTGGACTTGCTGGATACTTACCAACTACCATCAAGATTTCAATATACGCAGACGACATCTGTGTCTGGACTTCGGCAGTCACACGTCCTCAGATACGTGCGCGGCTTCAAAGAGCAGCAACTTTGACAGCGAGCTACTTGTGTAAACAAGGTCTCAGCATATCACCAGAAAAATGCGCACTAGTGGCATTTACTCGCAAACCAATGACGCCTTATGTCATTTCAATCAGTGGGCGGACCATTTCCTATGTCAGAACCCACAGGTGTCTTGGCGTAATCATTGACCGAGACCTCTGTTGGAGCCCACACATGGCCTACATGAAACGGCGCCTGACAGCAACTTCCCAGTTGTTTAAATACTTGACAGGAAAGACATGGGGGATGCCAGTAGAGGCAATGCTGAAACTCTACAGAGCTCTCTTTCTCGGGTTTTTAAGATATAGTCTACCTGTACTGAACAACACTTGCAAGACAAATATTCGTGTTCTGCAGGCAGAACAAGCTCAAGCACTCAGAGTTTGCCTTGGTTTACCCAGATGCACGTCAACAGAGGCAACTATTGCGATTTCTCGGGACCATCCGATGCAAACTCACATTACGGTGGAAGCCCCGAGAACGCACATCAGACATTTTGCACGTGCCCCCTATCACCACCTTGCAACACTACCTTCGGACCGGCGCCAAGCATCCTTCTCTAAAACTATCAAGTACAACGACAAACTTCCCTCAGGCTTCACCGCTGCATCTAAACCATCGATTCCCCCTTGGTGTCTTATTAGCCCCACAGTACATCTCAGTGTACCAGGAATCAAGAAGAAATCTGAGCTGTCGTCACCTGTGCTGAAACAACTGTCTCTGCTTCTTCTACACGAGAGGTATGCGGACAGTGTACATATTTATACTGATGGTTCCACAAACCTCCAGTGTTCGTCCGGTGCTGTGGTTGTCCCAGCAAGAGCTATTACCATTAGCTTCAGGACTGACCACCCAACGGCATCGACATCTGCGGAACTAGCTGCTCTTCGTGCGGCACTTCGTTTCGTCAATCGGGAGTCACCTCGACAATGGTCAATCTTCAGTGACTCAAAGGCAGCCCTACAATCTGTGCTATCAGCTCTGCGTCGCGGGCCATACGAACAGCTCGTATTCGATATTAGATACTTACTCCATACATCACAGGATAAAGGACACCACGTGACGTTTCAGTGGCTTCCAAGTCACTGCGGCGTCAAAGGGAATGAAAACGCCGATAATGCCGCTCGGGCAGCTCTTGACGACACACCGGAAGAGGCCATACCGCTCTCACGGTCCGACGCAGCCAGCAGACTTCGAGTGCTTGCACAGGAGATCACGCTCTCTCTATGGTGCACACCAAGCAGCCAGACCAACTGGAGCAATCGTCACTACCACCTGCCCTCTTTGATGCATCTCTGTATGCCAACTGGACTCCGCCGAAAAGAGGCCACTATGCTTTATCGCTTATGGCTAGGGGTGGCATTCACGAAATCTTATTCATTCCTCTTTGGAATGGCCGACAACCCTTTTTGCAATGCCTGTCTTTGCGAGGAGACGCTAGAACATATTCTATGCGACTGTCCTGAATATAATGTTCCGAGACGGTCCCTGGCGTCCGTTCTAGCACACCTGGACAATCGACCACTGTCAATTGAAACCATTCTCGCGTGTCGTCGACAGAAGACATCGCAGCTGAAAGCAACGAAGGGACTGCTTAGGTTTTTAAAGGAAACGGGCTTGGACAAGCGGCTATGACAGTGATGTCACGCATCACGCAAGAGTGACGGACTGTGACTGACGATGTGTGTGCTGTGTACGTTATGTGCTCTCTCTCTCTCTCCTCCCCATCTTTCATTCCCCCTCACCCCGCTCTCATGTGTAGGGTAGCAAACCGGTTGTCCTGAACTGGTTAACCTCCCTGCCTTTCCTTCTCCACTCTTTCCTTCCTTCCTTCCTTATGAGGCCGGCGCGGCTTAGAAAACCTCTGTTATCGGAGATATCGTAAACGGTGACTAGGTGGATGACACGAAGCTTTAATCACAGCTTCAGAGAACACGAAAAATCGCTTTCGGAGCAGGTTAAGCTATGCCCAAACGGCGCAAGCAGCGTATATGGTGCTTGTTCTAAAAGCGGGTCTACATATGTATTCCAAGCTATCCAAACATTCCGCTCATGAATTCACTCAGGATTAGTGTGCTTTGCTCTTTGGTCTTTATTCGGCAAATATTTTGAAGGAGTAGCTTGTCAGTTTCTCACTCTGTGAAGTACCTCGGTCTGGCCACTATCTGATTATTTTCTGCCTAATCACTCGCGGGTGTGCTCAGTTCCAATAGATTTGATCTTGCTGCGCACAAAGCTTGAAACGTAGCTGTTTTGTACATTGTATTACCTTGTAGCAAATATATATTACAGCTAGTTACTCGCTTACTCATGTGGGCCATCACGAAACATTCAGCTTCGACCATTCGTGCGCCACCGGTGTAGTCCGTCATTTATTGTGCGTATACAGTGCGCATATATTCAAGTGTGTGCCCATTGACTTATTCTTGATACGTCGGCGATAGAGTGGGCGTAAGTTTTCCTGCAATTTGGGTCAGATGTGTATAGATTACGTGCGGGAACCTTACTATAACAGGAAGCGGCACTACTCCCTTTGTCATTGTTTAACGAGTGGTACTCACTCTTGCCGACGTTCTGGGGATGAAGCCCTTTCTTTGAAGGTTAGCAATACAAGGCTGGCGGATGAGCAAATTTCTGTATCCTCGAGGAAAGCCATACATTTCGAAGTGCCAGTAACACGTTCGGACAGTTGCAGCAGCGGTCCGCGAACTTGGCCACACAGATTCATTCCTTTCCTTAACATGCCAGTCACTAGTTTTGCAGCCAACTACTGCAGACGTCTTCAATCCACATGATTCAATGTAGCATGATTGGAGCACAGTGTGTTAGCGAAAACTCAGTTGCATTTCCGAGAGCTGATCGCACAGAAGCAAGGTAGGAGCAGTAATAGTTTCGTATTCGTGCGCGGTCGCTGAGGAGACGAATGGCGCGCCGCCGTGATCGCCATCTCATTTCTCTAAAACAAACTGCTCCGCGAAAAGGGTCAGTACCTTCGGAAAAGTACCGCCATCCTTTGAACAACGCTGCTTCTCTGTATTCTGTGTCTCCGATTGAACGATGAGAGCGCACGCTTTCACTTCTTTATATTTTGTTTTCTGTTTTTTTCGCCTCAGAACTATGCTGAAAGTCACTCTGCGCAGCCGCCGTCGCCGATGGTGGCGGCGGTGCGCGCCCGGCCTGAAAGCTTCAACGGGGACTTTCGAGGGGCGCTACCGTCGATGTGCTTTCGGAAGCAAAAATAAACAAAAAATAAACAAGCGTTTTAGGAGAGCAGACGGCGGAGGAGAGAGCAGATGGCGCACTTTATTATTGGCATGGGACTGAGTGTCCCAAGGAAGGTATAAGGAGTTTCCGGTCCCTGATGGCATCGCCTCTATGCTTCAACGCGCGCGCCGTCGGCTGCTATGTTCCGAGCATTCGCAGAACGATCCCCAACCAGCGTGCCGCTTTGAACGGCTACACTGCACTAGAAGGAAAAGCTTCTGAAACAATGTAGAACGGCTGTCTGCGACTGCCGGCGGAGCGGATTGGGCAGGCGGTGGACAGTCGGGCTAGTTTCTGTATTGGCAATAAAGCGGCGCCATGACACTAGTAGCCTAAAGAAAATTCAGTAACTTTTGCCTATGTGGCTCTATCTTTTCAACCTACATAGCAATGAAGTAAAGTCATTCAATTATATGTAGAATTAAAATGTGTTTTTGGCTTTTTTATTCTTTTAGCATGCTATATATTTATTTAGTCGCTTCACATGTTGCGCCAACGGGCGGCGCTTTCGCTCTTATTGCTTCGGCTGCCATTCCGTTCGTCTGCTCCTGCCGCTCTCTGCACTTCTGCAAACGTGCACGCCTTTGCCTTCTACTGTGCGCTGCAACATATTGTTATTTTATTGGCCGAAGCGAAGACAAGACAACAAGCGCTCAGCCAAATCACTCTAACAGAGTGATTTAGCTGAGCGCTTGCTGTCCGCTCCGCTCAGAGCGGCATATGCTAGCAAATGCCACACAACCGCTTAGTGGGAACGCTATTGCGCTTGCGCACAACGCTCATACCGACAGCGGAACGATGATCGCATCCCTCGATCCGCTACAAAGCCGACTGAGCGGAGCGTGGCAGCGTGTCCATAGAGAAAGAAATTCAACAAGAGGGGACACTCGGCAAAAACTGGCAACAGGAAACACGTCACCATACGTCACGCTATACTTTTGACACCGAAAGTTAGCTGCCGCGAGCATCGAAAAAAAAAAAAGAAAGTGAACTTAAGTTAACAGGCGTTGATTAATTTTTTAAATTCTTTGCCGCGAAAACTAAAACATTTGGCGTATAAATGAAAGTAAGCTTTGCGACTTATTTTCCTTGCCTTACCTAGCCACAGGTCAATGACGCGCCAGATATATGCGTCATCCGCCAGACACTCCCCCGAAGCCAGCGAGGATGGCTGCGCGCGCGTTTGAGCGCTCGCGCGCGGCGACCCGTCTGTGTACTTTTTTTTTTTTTATGTAACCTGGTTTATTGGGCTCTCGGCGCATTCTTGCATTCCTTCTGCACTGAGACAAGACACCCACTGCAATACTGGACTACGGCAAGGTGAGAAATCTTGTTTCACCGTCTACGACGCAATTAGGCTTACGACACGGGACCGAGACTTAAGACACTGTTAGCGAAAAACAGCTCGCCCATCCTGGCGCAGTTAATTTGAGTTAATGAATCGTGCTGAGACATGTTTCCGACGCTTCCTAAGGGACTATTGTAACTTATTTCGGTTTTTGAGCCACACTGGCCGCACAGGGCGCCGTGTCGCAGTTAGCGAGAACTCGGCCGTGGTGCGTAGTCTAGTTAATCTTGCTAGGAGAGGTTTGTGCCGCTTTCTCTGACGCCAGACATTACTGAAAAGTAATTTCGTTACTTTCTGGGGTACTTTTGAGGCACGCTGGCCGCACAGGGCGCTGTGACGCAGTTAGCGATAAGCATCTCGGCCGTGGTCATAAAGTTTGGTGTGTAATGAATCTTAGAGGGACAAGTCTGTGACGTTATTTGTGGCTCCGCAACAACATATACCTTCTTTCGGTACTCACGCCTGTTGAAAACGCGATGGGCGATTGCCAAGAGTGATAACATCGGATAACTGCTGGCGCCGGCAGAACGCGCGAAAGATAACGCCGACGAACAGATCAGAAACTTGTAATTCGAAAATTCCGTCTTCTAAAGGACTGAAAAAAGGCATTGCACCCACGCATTGTCTTGAGTGCCTGTTGCGTCCGTCTCTATGTATGTAGCGTACCGTCATGTCGCCCGAGGCCAAGGTTTGGAAACGCGAAGTCGCCCGTGTATTTGTGCTGCCAAAGTGCAGGAAATAATGCCCGGAAATGGGGAACGCTTGGAAATCAGATGTTTTCATATTTTATGGTGCTGTTTGGGATGAGTCGGGTATTTTCTACGCCATGTATGTAAAAGCGAATTGCTTTTGTTTGTAATGCCGCCCATTCACCGCTTTCGCACGTTTCGCCTCTACACGCAGTATTCCTATGTCTAAATACCAAAATGACACGTGCTTGTAACATTGTGTTACGTGCTTGGAAATGTAACATGCTAGTAATTAATTTTTTTTTTCAGCTAGTGCCGTCCGGTGGAGCTTCATACATGTAGAACTACTGCCTTACCTACTGGGGTAACAACGTTGGATGAACGCACAAAAAGAGCGGAACGAGCTTTTATATATATAGAGAGAGAGAGAGAGAGAGAAACGTTTATTATTGAAACAGTGTCCCGAGCGAGGCCCGGTATCACCCTGAGGTGGGAAGGTTCCTTAGTCCAGGAACCCTCTGGCTTTGGCTGCCCTCTTGGCCCTGGCGACGAGTTGTCGTTGGTCTTCCAGGTCCCCGAGGGTGAGCTTGGCCTCCCACGTTTCAAACAAGTGGTCTTCGTTTGCTTGTGGTGCTCTGTTAGCGTCCATTTCCGGCTGGATTTCGCTGTCTTCATGCCACGGGCATTCCAAGAGCAAGTGTGCCAGGGTGTCGGGGACGTTGCATAGTGGGCAGAGGTAGCTGTGGGATGTCGGGTAGAGGCGGTGCATTATAGTGCCGTGTGTGTAGGTATTACTTTGTAGGCGTCTGAGGACCACGCTTTCTTCTTTGCCGAGGTTTGGGTGCGGTGGAGGGTACACGCGGCGCTCGAGCCTGTAGTGTTGCAATATCGCCGAATAGTTGTTGGGTACGGCTTCCACCTCTTCTGCCGCGGGTCGGAGGGCGTGTGGGGCGAGGGGAGCCCGGCTGACGTGCTCGCGGGCAGCGGTGTGGGCCGCTTCGTTCCCCTCTAGCCCCTCGTGTCCGGGTACCCACGTTACGCAGGTGTACGGGAGCGGAGTGCTACGTCGTTGCAGTACCTTGAGTGCATCAGCCGAGATGCGGCCCCTCGAGAAATTTCTACAGGCGGCCTGAGAGTCGGTGAAAATGACTGCTGCGTCTGTGCATGTGGTGGTGGCGAGAGCGATTGCCGCTTCTTCCGCCGTTTCCGGGTTGCGTGCCTTGACGGTTGCCGATGCTAACTCGCGGCCTCGGGAGTCTACGACGCTGAGAGCGTATGCGTTTCGATGCGGATACTTGGCCGCGTCGGTGTAGCGGGCGTCTGGGTCTTGCTTGAATCTTCGTTTGATGGCGTTGGCTCTAGCTTGCCTTCTACTCTTGTGGTATATGGGATGCATGTTGCGCGGGATGGGTGCAATGCAGAGGGACTCTCGAACGTCCGATGGAATTCGTTCTTTCTTGTCCGTGTCTGCGACGTACGTCTCACTGTAGTTCAGGTGTCGGAGTACTGATCTCCCGGTGGGTGTAAGCTTGAGTCGTTCCAGTTGGCTGTTTTTGTGCGCTTCAGCGAGCTCTTGCCACGTGTTGTGGACGCCCATCTTAAGGAGACGTGTAGTAGAAGCCATGGGGGGAGTCCCAGGGCGACTTTGATTGCCTTCCTTATCATGATGTTGATCTTTTCGATCTCTGCGTTCTTTAAAGCCAGGTACGGCATACCGTATGTGATGCGGCTGGTGAGCAGTGCTTGTATTATTCTGAGCGTGTCTTGCTCCTTGAGGCCGCTTCTTTGGCTTGAGATCCTCTTGACGAGGTGCGTGAGCTGCGAAAGGGTGCGTTGTAGTCTTGGTAGGCTGGCCGCTCCGGATCCGTCCTTAGGAATAAGGAGTCCCAGTATTCGTAGCGTATCGACTTTCGGGATTGGCGTCCCATTGAGGGTGACGCAGGGGTCGGGCTCTTCGTAGCTGGGTGGCCTGCCTCTCGTTCTTGCTTTCAGGACGAGATGCTCAGATTTCTCGAGGGCGCAGCGGAGGCCACAGTTTTGGAGATAGCTTTCGATGGTGTTTACGGCTTCTTGTAGGGCGGTTTCTTGCCTTCCAATGTTCTCAGCTCTGGTCCAGAGCGTGATGTCATCAGCGTACATCGCGTGATGCAGATCTGGTATGGTCTCGAGGAGTTTGGGTAACTTGATCATAGCCACGTTGAAGAGTAGCGGTGAGATGACCGACCCTTGCGGGGTGCCTCTGTTTGGAAGTTGGAAGCTTTCGCTGCGGATGTTACAGATCCCGACGGTTGCCGTGCGGTCTGTCAGAAAGTTTCTGACGTACGCGTAGGTCCTAGTGCCGCAGCCGGTGCCTTCGAGGTTGTGGAGGATCGCGTCGTGACTGACGTTATCAAAGGCTCCCTTGACGTCTACTGCCAGTATGCAGTACTTGCTTCGATTGTTAAGGTGATCGAGGAGGCCTTCTTTCAGTTGTAAGAGTACGTCCTGCATTGAAAGGTGCTGCCTGAAGCCGAACATGGTGTCTGGTAGGTGACCGTTATCTTCTAGGTACTGGGTAATAAGGTCGTGCACCATATGTTCGAAGAGCTTTCCCACGCACGAGGTGAGGGAGATCGGGCGTAGGTTCTCCAAGCTGAGAGGCTTGTTGGGCTTGGGTATCATAGTGATCTCCGAGTGCTTCCATACAGCAGGCAGTTCTCCTTTCTCCCAGCACTCGTTGTAGTACCGGAGGAGAGCCGCAGTGGCCTGCTGCGGTAGGTTGCGTAAATGCTTGTTTGCAATCCGGTCTTTGCCGGGGCTGGTATTTCTAGTCAGCTTGGCTAGGGCTACGTGGAGTTCTGCCTGCGTGAAGGGTCGGTCGAGTTCTAGATTCGGTTTTCCAGCGTATACCTTGCTGCTAGTTGACGCGCGAGAAGGTGCATCTCCGCAGAGCTTCTTTTGTACTGCTCGGAGGAGGTGTTCCTCTGACCCGTCGTGGTTGTGGATAAGTCTGTGGAGATGTTGCTTCTGTTCCGCTTTGGTAGGTTCCGTGGCTAGGAGTGCGCGTAGGAGGTGCCATGTCCTTTTGGTGCTCAGAGTCCCTTGTAGCTTGTCACAGAAAGCGTGCCAGTTCTGCCTGGCGATTTGGTCCGCATATTCCTGAGCCCGCTTGGTAAGGAGAGCGACGCGTGTCTTTAGCTTTCTGTTGAGCTTTTGTCGCTTCCATCTCTTGAGGAGGGCGCTTCTGGCTTCCCATAGGTGGAGAAGGTGCGCGTCAACCGCGGGCGTATCGGCATCAAGTTGTATGACCTTGGTGTGGCGTTCTGCTATATCTAGCAAATTTTTGAGCCACTCGTCAATGTCGGTTATAGTTGCTCCGGAATCTAGGTTGTCCCTAAAGGATTTGCATTCAGTTAGTCGTGCAATTCCGGTCTTGGTCTGTCTACGGGTGTGTGCTACATCTAATTGGAGGATATGGTGATCGCTCCCTAGGGTTTCCGGAAGCCGACTCCACTCTGCCCAGGGGACGTCCGCCGTAAAAGTAAGATCGGGGTTTGTGTCCCTGGAGACGCTGTTTCCAATTCTCGTGGTCTGGAGAGGATCATTCCAGAGGGTGAGTCTGTGTTGTTGGGCGGCATCGTGCACTCTAGCACCCTTCCTCGTGGTGGTATGATAGCCCCATGCCGTGTGCGAGGCGTTGAAGTCCCCCACTATTACGACTTGGTGGCCATTCGTGGACTTCTTGATTTTTCGTAAAAAATGATCGAAGTCCGGTAACTGGTCCCGAGGGAGGCTGTACACGCTGGCCACGAATAGGGTTTTCTGCGTCTTTCGTTCCGGTAAAACCTCGATTAGGGTGTGTTCTGTCTGGGTGTTCTCTATGTCGTGTTCTTGCGCCGTGAGAGTTTTCTTGACCAGTATGGCAGTGCGTTGGGTGTGTGCATAAGTGGTTTATCCTTGCAGTCGGACATTCTGCGTGTTGGTTTCCTGTAGTGCTATGACGTCGGGTTGATTCAGCTTGATGAATTCTTGAAGGCTTGCGTGTCGAGGGCGGTAAGAGCGACAGTTCCATTGCCATATGCGTATAGTTGAATGCTGGTTCTTCGCCTTGTGGTTAGTGGTCGCCATCGTCGATGGATTCGAATTCGCGTCGGCGATCGCGAGTGGGCGAGATGGAGCGAGAGTCACTGTGGCTGTTCGCCCGCGCTTTCTTCCGAGTCGTGTGGCGCGAATTGTCGAGTTGTGCATTGGTGACATAGTTTTTCTTTACATGCGCGATAAAATTGTTGAGCTGTGGCGCGATCCCATCGATCTTGGCGTTTAGCGTGGCGATCTTGTTTTCGAAGGTTGCGGCTGTTTTTTCGACTGCTGATTGGACGATTTTTTCCATCGTGGCGTGAATGTTGTTCATAAAGGCTTCTTGAAATATCAGGCACCTTGCATCTACTATGGCTTCGACATCCGCCTTGGTCAGCGTCGTTCCCGACTGTCTGTTAATGTTTTCGAGCTCCTGGCATTTTTGATGCAGCTTGTCTGTGAGTTCTTGCTGTTCCTTGCATTTTTGGAGCAGTTTGTCGGTGAGCTCTTGCTGTCTCTGTTGACTGCGGAGTAGTTTGTCTATGAGGTTTTGCTGGCTTTGCAATTGACTGTGCTGATTCTGCAGTTTGCTCTGCTGGTTCTGCTGTTTGTTTTCGAGGACCCGTATGGCTGTGGCTTCGGTCGACGAGGAGTCCAAGCTGCTCGTACCACTCGGGGCGCTCGAGCCACTTGCCACATCGGCGTAGCTCGCGCGCTTGACCGAGTGGGAGCGCGAGCGAGAACGAGAGCGGGAGCGCGAGGCATTTCGCAGTATTGACTTGGACCTGCTGCGCCTTGGGGAGCTGCCCACACTGATACTGCTCGAGCTGGTGGCCGCGGTGCTCAGCTCCGGGAGCTCTTCACTGCTGGAGCTCCAGCGGTTGTCTCTTTCTTGGAGCCTGTTGAGGCGCTGTTGCCGTATATTATACGGTGGTGGGCTTGGCTTCAGTCTCTTCTTGCACTCTGTACTTGCAGTTTCGTGCCCTTCTCCGCAGAGCTTGCAGGTTGGTTTGCAATCATGGTTTTGTGGTTGTCCGGTCTTGCCGCATTTGTAGCAGACATCCGGGACCGGTCTCGGACAAACGTCTTGACGGTGTCCCGTTGTGCCACAGGTGCGGCAGTACTGCACTGACTTTCGATATGGTCTGCAGCGGAAATCAACGCTCTGGAAGATGATGTAGTAGGGAACGTGCGGTCCTTCGAAGAATACGACTGCCGCGGTCGACTGACCCAGCATTCTGGCGTGAAGAACGGTGTATCTTGCCGGTGCTCGGATTCCTGCCATGAGTTCTACGGTGCTCGTTCCGGGTATGAGGCCATTGATGACGCCTCTAGAGACGTCATCAGGGGTTCGTATGTTGCCTTTGACGTTGTGATAAGTGCCTCCAAGCTGTATTTTGTTGATGCTGACCAGCATCTTGGCATCTTCCTTGTCGGCCGTGCTTGCGATGATTAAATTTTCGATTCTCTGTACTTGCACGCGTACTTTGTCATTGAAGTCTTGCTGCGATAGTCCACTCGCTCGGCCGATGGCGTGCATAACTGCAACGGTGTTCCATTTGGCGAGGTCGAGACCTGCTTGCGGGCGGTAGACGATTTTAAAGTCGTCTAGTGGCAGGGGCGGCATCCTGGGTCTGCGTTGTTGCTGTGGCGGTGCTGGATTGGACGTCTGCTCATTAGTTGGTTTTGTTGCCGGCGTCTTTACATTCGTGGTGTCCTTCTTGCCCTTTTTGCTCCTCGTGAGCCAGGCGCTTTCCGCTTCGATTGTTCTGCCGCTTTCTGCATCATAGTTCCACATATCTTCCCCGGTGTTTTCTTCCCTCCGGTCCTTTTGCATTGCATTTGTTTCCTCCTCTTTCTGGTTCTCTGACATTTCGCTTGCTGCAGCAGCCTCTCGGCTCATCGTAGTGTCCGTTTGCATTGCATTTGCTTCCTCTTCTTGCTGCGCCTTTGACATTTCGCTTGCTGCAGCTGCCTCTCGGCTCATCGTAGGGGCTCTTCGCCGCGGCGTGGGCGAGCGCTCGTGCGCTCGTGCTCACGTGGCGTGCGCCGCGACGGCGTTTCCTCCGATGGGATTGCGGCAGCTGCTTTGGCATTAGGCTTAACCGGGTGGGTGTGCGGTCGACTTCATATCTTGAAATAAGGTGCACTTACCCGAAATAGGCTATTGTCCGGCGATTTCTCTCGTCTTGCCGGTTGCACCGGTGCAAAACTTAGATTCGTCACTGGCCTTGTTCCGGGATGAGAAGCACGAAAAGCGGGAGCCCATGTGAGACACGTCTGTTCTCCTCGGCCCCCTTGGCGGCGAGTCGCATTCGACGGAGGATAGAAAGATAATGTCCGAAAGAGGAGGCGCGCCCTTGACGCGCCCGAGGAAGGCGTGGCAAGCGGCTGCCGACAAGTGTGCAGATAGACAGCGGGACAGTGACGGTATTGCTAAATCGGGATAATACGTTGATAACAATACGCGGCGCTGGCGCGTTTTGTTGCGCCGTCTTCTGTGCTTGGAGCGCGGGAGCACTGTGCCGCACAGGGCGCGCAAATGTTGGCATACACGGCTTTATCTCGACATTTCTGTTTGCCTGCTGTTTTGCACGTCCCTTGCTATCTCCGTTCCCTGACTGCCATCGAGCAAAGTCGGGTAAAACTCGTGCGAACGAGAAACTCGGCGCATGCTGCATAGCACCCTAGTTGTCTAGCAATGTCGTGGATTCATTGCCAGTCAATCAACAAGCTCGCCGTCTTGCAGATAACGCTGGTACATATAAGTGTACTGGTTTCGAAGTGCCGAGGTGAAGTGAGAGTCCCAGGGCGCGCTTCTTTTTGGATTTTTTGAGTTTTGCGGAAAGGGCATACGCTTGTGCGTCATGGCATACTCCATGGGGAGAATTTCGGATTCTTTGAGCTCAATACGCCACGTGATTCCGAAAGAAATGTTCCTTATTCCTGGCCATGAACACATATCTCAGCGGCTGAAGTACATTGTTCGTTTCTACTAGTTCTTGCCCAATTCACATAATTCATGTAAATAAAATTTTAATCTTTAGGTGATATCCCCCAACACATATATTTTGCCTAGCGTAACTTTGCCAAACTCCGGCTTGCTCGTTTAGATAAGTGCATATTAATCTCCGAAGTTGAATTCAAGTTATCATCGTCGGCGAGGTATACGTGTAGTTCCCAGTACCCTTTTAGAGCATAACTTTTGGGGTATAATGTTGTATACACGAAATCACAGCTTAAGCGCTGGTCATAAATCGAGAAACGCCTTCATTACTTATTGTGTTTGAGTTGTTTATGTGCAAGTCTTTCTATATAGGCGCCAGCGATGTCTTGTGGAAAAATAATAATGCTGGCGCGCAAGCAAAACCTTTCTCTTTTGCTTACGTAAAGTTGTAATATGTCTGGGACGCATTGTTCTAGCTCTATGAATTACAACTGTAGGTCAAGCTCCACGTGCTTCAAACTGTCCACGCAGTCTCTACTATACATAATGAACGCCTCCTTTCATTGATTACTCACCGCTATAATAATGACGGCTGCGTGTATATAAAGCGGTCAGGCTTGTAACATACGCGTGCAATCTGCTAGCGTATATTCACACTCAGCCGTCGCGCCTGCAGACTAGGTTTTGTCTGACCATGTCGCTTGTCTGTGCGCTGCTCTTTGCTGCATTTGCATCGACATTTGCCCTGGAAGACGAAAACGCTTTGAAATCCGAATGGGAAGCCTACAAGAAGTCTTACAGTGAGTACGAAAGGAGTATTGGCGTTGGAATAATTTTGTATATCGTGCTTTCTGCTCTGATCAATATTGTTACCACCAGTTCACAATAAACGCTTCAATATTGATCATACATTTCAGCAGTGAAAATTTATCCGGTAGGGTTGTGCTATCATAAACTCGCTAACTCCAACCGGCATTACAAACCGGCTTTACATACCAAAAGATATTACACTTTCCTTAGTTTTTCTATGGCTATGGAGATTAAATTATAGAAACCATTATGTGAGTAAAAAAGTATCCATTATGCAACATGACTATATTTCATTTGTTCCAGTAATTTTATACCATTGAAAACTCGCAGAAGCGCTCCAATAACAAATTTCGAGCAATCAAACATAGCGTTGCATAAATGATGCGCTGCGCTTTGTGTGGGCCAAGAATCACTACATTGATTCTAGATTCATAAGGATGGCTTGGTGGGCTAATTGGTAAAACATCTTAAAGGGGAAACAGTGCCCACAGGCGGGGACAAAGTGGAGAACAGCAGGTCACAGCACTGAACTACAACTGATATTTTTTTGGAAGAAGCAACACGTATAAAGGCAGAAACAGCCAATTGGAAGGCTAACAAAGCCAAGCACCAAAAAAAAATACCAGAAACGGAAAAACAAAAGAAAAAAAACGTGGTCCGCTTGCACTAGTGGTGCAAGGCTCGAGTAAACAGCGGAGCTGGCGATCGACCTAGCTTTTCTTCCAGGTTTTACTAGGCTTGGCTAAGTTTTGCTAGTAAATGCTAAGTTCTGCTAGGCACGGTATTCCGAATCGGCTCATCGCCGACGCGGAGATTCTCGATTGGCCACGCGTCGCGCTTCAAGATGAGCGGCTTCTGCTTCGGGTGTCCGGATCTTCTTTGGTCGTCCCATGCCAAGGCTACATGTACTCGCCACACAGTCAACGAGAATTGTACCGCCGTCGCGGCGGCTCCGAGTTTATCTCCCCGGTGACGTAACGGTCAAGCTACGCCTCCACACTTGCCGGGGCCAGTCTGGTCGAAACATGCCGAGCCACCGCCACAGGTGCCTGCTGCAGTCACGGACACCGCGCGCGTTCGGCGCAAACGCTGGGAAACGGGGAAACGCGGACGGCCTCGGCAGCAGCTCTGCGCGTTGCCGCGTTGGCGCTACTACAACCAGCAAGCATGTTGTTCAGTAAAATGAAACCTTAAGTCAAGAAACTTTTGCGAGTTATCCACCGCACATTCATATGATAAGTGCAGTAGCTTTAGACACTCGCTAAAATGGGCCAGAACACGCGATACAGTTACTTGAAAGTTGACAGCTTCACGTTTTAAAATCATGCGGTATTCTTCCACATAACTAAAAACGCGTTTCACATAAACCACTTTATGCGCTCACTCAAGATACGCTCGTACAAGGCTTGATAAATTTCACTTAAAAGGGGCGCGATGGAAGAACCAAAGTAGATTCAATTTTTTGTATAAAAGTGCTATCCTGCCATGAAATGAACCTTCACGTCAGATAAACATCTTAAAGCTACCGGCAGCAGATAAAATTTAAAGACACCAGCAGCGTTATGGAAGCCGACTACACCGTAGTTGTGAATTGAGTTTTGAAAGTTGACCATTAACTGTTTTTGCGGAATCGAGTAATAAATGCCCTTGATGTCTACTTAAAAAGTTGAATTACCCTTGTTACCAATTGTTACCAAAATATAAATTACCTGGTCAGAGTTTTTAATCAAACAAGGTCGTCAACTGTTAGAAACTTGAGCTTTTTTTTGCAAGAACATAGCAAGGGGCTTTTGCCAAGCTCCATTCTGTGGAAGCAGTTCTTGTTGAAAAAAAAAGACATTTAGGCATACGTTTTCTTTCGTTACTATAGCGAGCGCGAGTGTTCAGAGGTTAAGAAGAGAGCGTTGAATGATTAAGAAAGAGGAGGAAAAGCTGACGCGTGAAGTGATCGAAGCATATGAAATTTATCGTAATAAAGATAAATGCGTAAGCATGCCTTCATTGTCACTCTCAAAAAATGAAACTGAATATCTGGATGTCGCAATGCAAAGAGCAATATGATGAGTGCCTTTTTTCTTTTCTTTTTATTAGATTCGTTGGTGTTTGACTTTTTTAGCCTTCCCATTGGCTGTTTCAGCCTTTGTACGTGTGGCTCCTACCAATGAACTATCAGATGTAGGTCAACACTGTTACCTGTTGTTATCCATTCGGTACCTGTCTGTATGCGCTGTTATACTTTTAAGTTGATTCTAGTTAAGCACAGACCAAAACAAAAAGCCACGGCAACCGGTCAGTGCAAGTGTATTTAGCCCATATTTCCTGAACCTGAGGACATTGACCGCGAGCGCTATGTGCCAGTAGCGGGCGCAAAGCAGTCGTGTCAATGAATGAGGAGCTCCATGCATCCTAACATTCACTACGGCCCAGTTGTTATTTGTGTACTCGTGTCCTTTAACTGACAGAACCTAGGAACTATTAGTAGAGACTTTGTCGAGTACGGCTTCATGTCGTAGCGTTTTAGAATTCTATTGACACTTTTATAGCCCACTTAAACAATGTAACGATGTCTCGAGAACGTTACCAGCAGCCAAATCTATATAAATATTTTTCCGCTCAAATGGGTGTATTCTTGCGAAACCTAAAACACACTTTGGGGCACGCCAGTATCATTTTCATTGAGCAGTGTCGGTAGAGTTAAACAAAAACTGTTATACAATTTTATGTGGTACTCTATAATAAAGGTGCACTTGCTTTTTCAATAAGGACGTCGGTCGTCAGCAAACACATTAAAACATTACACTGACAAACATATATTCGCATTTTATTTATATATATGAATTAGTTATCGGCACAGTAATGACACTATTAACGCTTCGAGGGCTCCATTCCTCGGCAGCGGAAAAAATTTTGTCACCTTTAATGCGATGAGTTCAAAAGTAGGCGAAGGGCACCCCGGTGTCCCACGAGGAAAACGATAGACGTATACAAAATATGATGTAATGTTCTTGTCGGACGATCTACCGCTAAGATGTTCACAATCACCTGGACCATGCTTGCGAAAGCAGAGGCCATTCAACATTTCACGAGACAAGAGAGAAGACAGGGGTTCCATTTGCCTGGAAGAGTAGCGCACCAAGGTAAAGGTCAATTTCGCTTATTTCAGCGACAAGTTCACATGTATGACCTTGAGACACCGCAACATGCTCTCTAGGGTTTGTTGTGACACAACATGAGCGCCGTTCCCGCACTCGCGGACGTGACAAGTCTGTCCTTTCACGTTCCAAGTAGCTTTGCACTATATGCGCGTTTCTAGCGGGTCGTTCATTGTGCTGTAATCGTTCTTTATGACGCTCTCTAGGAACTGAGGCATTGTATCGTACATATAGGGTCGACAGCAAACTAAAAAGAAAACAGGAACTGCAGCAGCGAACATTCTTAAGGTATTTCACCTTTAACTAACCTTTCTGTAGAGTAAAGAGGCGCGGATGACGTCTACTCGAAAGCACCGCGGGGAAAACAACCATTTTGCATCCGATAGTAGATATGTTGTGTTTGTAAAAAAATATTAAAAATTGTCGTCGCTAATTGTGACAAATAAGGCGGATCTGAATAGCCTAATACATTCGTCCTGAAGATTATGTGCACAGTGTAAACAAGAGTCATCTTCAATGACAAGGCAAAAAGCGCTTAGATTTCCAGGTAGTCTGCGAAAAAGTGCAATAAGATATGTTTATGGCCACAAAGTTTCGAAACTATGTCGGAAAAGGTCACAAGCTTGATCGGTGATTGCGAACAAAAATATGACAACCAGGAGCTGATAAACCCAAATTCTCATCTTAATGTTAACTACCGCCAGGATACGGTGTCCTAGTAAAATGACACTGACGGTTATAACAGGCTATAATCATCGATAAATAGCAGTACTTGTTTACGTCAGAACATTATACAGTTTATATTAGGTGTGGTATCCTCATGATGTTAACGTGAAAAAAGCCGAAAGCTTGCACTAGGCCGCGCAAAATGAAGACACAGCGAAGCTGGCCGATCGATTGCGTCTCTTGGTTGTAGCTAGGTTGAACTTGGCTATGTCGAGGTTTAAACTTGGTTGCAGCTAGGCCTATACTCGGGTACGTCATCTGTGCTAGTACTGGAAAGGTGCGCCGCGCCATCACGCCACCGCCGCGCTATCGCCGCCGCCACAGCTGGTATGACGTACGCCATGCTCCCCCGCACCGTCGCGCTACCGCCGCGCACCTTTCCAGTACTACCGCAGCCTTTCAAGTACCAGCACAAATGACGTACACGAGTATAGGCCTAGCTACAACCAAGTTTAAGCCTCGACATAGCCATGTTCAGCCTAGCTACAACCAAGAGACTCAATCAATTGGCCAGCTTCGCTGTGTCTTCATTTTGCGCGGCCTAGTGCAAGCTTTCGGCTTTTTTGTCCTGGCTCAGCGCGCCGCGAAAAGGAGAGAGGCGAGGGTCGGGAAAGAAAGGAGCTGGCGAGGAGGCGACCGCGTGCGCATGCGAAACCCTCCTGAATGTCGCCACGCTCTTGGTTGTCATGGCTACGGCCCGTTAGTTTCTTGATACGAACCACACTTTCATCATCAGCCTATATTTATGTCCACTGCAGGACGAAAGCCTCTCCCTGCGACCTCCAATTACCCCTGTCTTGCGCTAGCGCATTCCAACTTGCGCCTGCGAATTTCCTGACTTCTTGATCCCACCTGGTTTTCTGCCGTCCTCGACTGCGTTTCCCTTCTCTTGGTGTCCATTCTGTAACTCTATTAGTCCACCGGTTATCCATCCTACGCATTGCATGGCCTGCCTTACGTCACTTATATCCAAACGGTATTGGGTTCTTTTTCCAGACAAAAGTTATTCATCGGACAATGAAGACCGTCAAAGGTACCAGATATTCCTGGAAACCAGAGAGTATGTCAATGAACACAACAAGCAATACGAAAACGGCGCTTCATCATACAGCCTCAAAGTGAATGCATTCGCAGATATGGTGAGTTGAGCAGAGTGTGTTTTATATGATTGCATATATCCACCTCTTTTGTACCGTCAAATATCAGAAATAGAACAAAACTGAAGGCGCGCGGAGCACAGAATTGCATAATAAATGTACTGAACATTGTTCGCCGTTCATAGTTTGCAATTAGGATTTCGGAGGTAAGCGGTATAAAAATAAAACGTTGACGGCTGTGCCAGCTGGGGCCGCTGGAATTAGAGTTAGGAAAATTGTGTTTGGTGCGGACTGTATTTTGGCAATTAGAATTCTTGGATCCCAGGAGAGGTCCTAGGAGCTTATGAACAACCATAAGAAACAGGCAGTAGAAGTTGCGAAACTACAGCAGTCTGGGTAGGGCAGTAACTGCAACGTTGCGATGTAGTTGTACTTACCTTTACCTAATATTCGATGTAAGCAACCAAATAGGCATAAAATTCTATGTGTTTTATTTTGTATTCACCTTAAAACGAAGCACAAACAAAAAAAGTAAGAGGCAGCTTCAGACTAGTGGTGCGAAGACTGGGCAAACGGCGAAACTGGCGACCCCATCTAGCTTTATCTCGGTTCGGCCAAGTTTTTGCGAAGTTATGCATCGAGACTCGGCCACGTATTGCTCAAGATCACCCCGGGATCATCGACAACTTAAGGAGCAACGAACACTCGGTCATTAAAATATATGGACGCATCTGGTCACTCAAACGCTTTCGCTCGGTTTCGCGGACTCGTAACTCCGCATCTTTCGCGAATTACCGACGTTTCTCCGCCCCTTCGGCGGCGCGATACTCGGGATCAGACCGAAGCCGCCTCTTTCGCTCTGGAGTGGCAGCGCGGAAGCTTTCGCGCCGCGCTTCCTCTTCTTCGGGAGTGACGCTTTTCTTCGGCCGCCCCATCTTCGTGACACACTCTTCCATAATCGACCTGCAGCGAGAAAGCCATTCTCCTTGCGTGTGAGGAACCTCAGTGAGGAAATGGGTGTTCCGCTGCTTGATCATCGTCCTATGGCTCCAGTGAAACTGTTACCGCCGTGGCAGTGGCAACTCATAGATTGCGATACATCGTTTGTAGAGGTCACTATACACGCGCCAGAGGCACACATTAAAATGCATTTTTTAGAGCTTCAATACAAGTACTCGTGTACAGAGCTTTACACTGACGCTTCCAAGTCACATGCCGGGGTGTGTTATGCAGCCGTTGGCCCATCCTTCTCAGAATCCGGTGTACTCCACCCGGAAACGAGTATTTTTACGGCTGAGGCCCATGCACTGTTGTCGGCTGTGAAGCATATAAGGAAATCAAAACTTCAAAAGGCAATTATATTTACGGACTCCCTAAGCGTCGTAAAAGCATTGATGTCACTCGGTAAACACAAAAATCCTGTACTTACTCAGCTCTATTCCGTCCTCTGTAAAGCGTATTTATGTAACCAGCATGTCATTATATGCTGGGTGCCTGGCCATAGAAGCATTGAGGGTAATGTGCTAGCTGACCGAATGGCTACGTCAATAACATCACACGCTATTAACCCTACAGCTGCTGTCCCTGTAACAGATCTGAAACCTTTCTTGCGAAAGAAACTGCGAAGCCACTGGCAACGCTTGTGAGATGCTGAAACAAGTAATAAGCTTCACTTGATTAAACCACAGTTAGGTTTCTGGCCCCCCATAACGAAAACACGGCGAACTGACGTCCTATTCAGTCGGCTGAGAATAGGACACACGTATGGAACCCACAGTATTTTGTTGACAGGTGATGAACCACCAACCTGTGGTAGATGTGGTGAGAGGCTGACCGTCCTTCATGTCCTCGTGGAGTGTCGGGAAGCTGAAACAGACAGAAGGAAATATTTTTATCAAGCGTACCGGTATCATCTGCCCCTTCATCCCATCATGTTTCTTGGTGAAGAACCGTTTCTTAACGCCAAAGCAGTCGTCGATTTCTTGAACGATGTGGTCCTGCATGTAATAGCCCATTAAGGTCGTAGCGCATCCTCTCTCCAGAGGATGCCGTTGTGATAGTAGTTTTTTGTAGCACATGCCTCCAGGCCCTTGTAGTTCAAGGGCTCTGTTTAGGCAGTAGTGCTTCTTGCCAATTACTGCATCTTAAATATTTTAAATATCGTGTCATTCTTTCTCAACGCATTCTTCATTTCATAGTACACCTCATGAGTCATTGCCATGATTTTAGTACATGTATATTTTACGCACTTTACAGCGATTATTTTTAGGCCCCTTCACAGCCACGCTTCATCTACTTCTCAGAATTCATCGCTCCACTGCACACTCAGAAGCACTGGCATGGCGCTCTTTGGCCATAACTGGCCCTTGCGCCATAAAACACCACACATCATCATCATCACCATCTTCGTGACGATGTGCTCGGCACGGAGATGGCGGGGCTTTGGTGTCGCCGCGTCGGAGACGCAGGGCTATATATCCCGTGGGTCGTCGCAGTGATGTCCCGGCTTAGCTCCGTGTCTGCGCAGCCGCGGCAACCACTCCGCATGACGCAGGGACGTCATGGCTCTGCAAAGCTAATGCGAAGCGATGCGCCGCGCACGAAGTTTTGGCGAGGCTTGGCGCAGTCGGCGAAACTGGGGCAAAGGCTTGCTAGGCGACGCATGGTGACGTCATTGCCCGGCGGAGGTTTGGCGGCGTACACTCGACGCAGCATCCTCGAACTTAAACAGATTCGCTAGTTCACAGGGATATGTGCCGTTGCGCTTGGACCCTTTCTGCACAACCTCCAAGATCGGCCCACAGTTTTTGTTCTAACAGCTCCGTTGTTAAAATTGCTATCTACGCACATCAATATCAAGAAGGCAGCCAACAGATGGAGTAGATGGAGTTACAAATAGGGATAAGGTGCCTCAGAAAGGCTGGCCTACTTTCGGTAAGGAGATCTATCTTTCTAAAAGTCGGCTTTTCATCCTCGACAGCTTACTTTTACCTGGTTATTAAGGTGACTTCGCGTGCATGTGTTGTCGACGTGGGGTGGCTGTGAAGGGAGAGACTGCAAAAAAAAAAAAAAGAGCACTGTCGTTTGACGTCACAGTGGGAAGGCGGCAAGAGAAGGAAATGAAATGACCAAACGTACAGTGGCTTGGGGTGGATTTTGGGGGAGCGAGAGGTGAGGAAGCCTTCGGAGAGCTGAACAGATAACATACATGTTGTAGGCGGCCTGTGTTTGGACATTTAGAACAGCTGGTCAGCAGTGGAATAATACAAGGACATTCGCTGAAAGAATGACTTCAGGTGTGGAACAGCCGTTCGCCGGGTATTTCTTAAAGGTATTAGGATGACTACATGTTGTCAGTGGGCAAGGGACTGGGCTGGTTGGATGGTTGCGGCTTATGTGTATCAAGGCATGGTAACCTAGGAGTTCGGCGTAGATGTCTTAGCAGTGATATACACAAGTGGCTTGACCCTGTGTAGCGGAGGCGCCGAAAAAGAGATTTTCACGATGTAGTTACGGAGAAGAAACATAGTAGCTAAACTGTCATTCACAAAACTAACTTTTTATTGGGTGAGCTTGTGCCATAAAGTAAGTGACATTCGAAGCACAACATTAGCGGCGAGCACAGTCAGCGATTGTTGAAATGCGATCGGCGGGTCATGCGATTCGACTTTTATACACGACCCGTTGAGCATTGCAGCGTCATCCCTGGTAGCTGCGCGTCTTACAGAAAGCACTACACTATTCACGTCGCGCATACAGCCTGTTTTACATCAAGTTTGGCGAGAACATACAAAATAGATAGAATCAACGATAACGTTCGAGTAAGTTCAAACTCATGCAAGTGCGGCTTGCGTTGAGCGGGTTGAGCCCGGAAAAAAATATATATATATTGTAGTGAAGAGGAATGACCGGCGCTGCAGCCACATCGCCAGTCGTCCGGAAGGCGCGAGCTCGAGATTGCCTGAGCTGCTCTAGTTCAGACACGCTGCCTGCTCTTCTCTTGTCCTGTATTCATATTAGATTCTGGTGGAGGTGCTGCGGTTTTCCCCCAACCTGGAATTACGCACCCGAACTCTGCCGTTCGCCTTGCCTGACGACCCCAGCCCGCCATCCCCACCGGTTACTCCAGCCATCGTATGTGCCGGTGCCCAGCGTCAGCGGGATCCTGACATCTTCAGCGGCACGATGAGAAAGACGTTGAAGATTGGCTGGAATCGTATATACGCACCAGCAACACCAACAAATTCGACGATCCCTCCAAGCTCGGCAACGCGATCTTCTATTTTTCGGGCGTCGCCAAGCTCTGGTTCAAAAACCACGAAGCCGATCTGCGCACGTGGGCTAGCTTCAAAACCAGCAGCGCAGACGTTTTTGGCCGCCCTGGCGTGCGTAAACTTCGCGCTGAACAACGCCTACGAAGCCGATCCCAGCAAACTGGCGAAACATTCACCAGCTACATAGAGGACATCGTCGACCTCTGCCGGCGTGTCAACCTGACGACGACGGAGGCGGTCAAGGTACGTCACATCATGAAGGGCATTTCCGATGATGCCTTTCATATGCTGCTGTCCAAAAACCCAGGCACTGTTTCTCAGGTCATTCAGCTTTGCCAGAGTTTCGACGAGCTCTGCAGTCAGCGTCTTCTGTGTCCGACGAAACCCTCGCGAGCATGACCGCGGCTCCTGAGATGGCCTCCCTGCTTCGCCAGATAAAGGAGTTCGTCCGTGCTGAGGTCGCTCGCCAGCTTTCGCTGCTGTCCTCAACCACGCCACCACCCTCGTCTTTGCTGGCTAACCTTCGCCAGGTCATCCACGAGCAAGTTTGCACAGCTCTCCCTTCTGCCCGTGAGACTCCGCCGGTGCCGACTCCCGTTGCTTTTCCCGAGGTGACTGCACCTCTCAGCTACGCCAAGGCTCTCGCGTGGCCACCACCTCAGGCCTTTGCGCCATGCCCATCAGCCATGCCACTACGTCCAGCTCCTCAGTTCGTTCAGCCGCGGTACCCACACAGCGGTGGACAATGGCGCACTCCTGACAACCGGCCAATATGCTTTGCGTGTGGTCTACCTGACCATATTGCACGATTTTGCCGTCGTCGCGCACCATCCTACCGCCGTAGCTTCGACACCGAACCATACGTTTCCCCATACCCGTCATCCTCCGCGTCTCAGTACCCTGGCCCGATGTCTTCCTACTCCGATCACCGCCCTCTTGTTGACCGCCGTTCGCCATCGCCTGGACGCCGCTCGCTTTCGCCGATGCGTCGTCGTCCTTCTACGCCCAAACGGGAAAACTAATCGCCGCAGTTCCACAGGCAAGAACTGTGTCACCCACGAACAGACCAAGGCCTCTCCCTTCTCCGACTAATGTTATTGATGTACATGTGGACGGAGTCGCTGCACTCGCTCTCGTTGACACTCGTGCCGCAGTTTAAGATATTAGCGCCCGTCTTTGCCGTTCGCTCAGAAAAGTTACGACGCCCCTGTCAAACGTATCACTTCGTACTGCAAGCGCCGACCACATCACACCTGCAGCTGCATGCACTGCTCGCGTTGTGATCAACGGCCTCCTCTACATCGTCGAATTTTTGGTGCTGTGTTCTTGTTCGCACGATCTTATTTTGGGCTGGGACTTATTTTGGGCTGGGACTTACTTTCCGCTAATAAGGCCGTCATCGACTGTTCTCGTGCTGCAGTGGAATTTCAAACGCTGTGTCATGCCCCACCCCTTGACGCTCGTGAACCTGAAGACAAAGTATTTGTTGCCGAAGACGTTACAATTCCACCGCACTCATCTGCCCTTGCCACGGTGTCATGCAACATTGTTGACGGTGCCAGCGCCCTTTTTCCGCCATCTGCAATTTTCGCTCGTCGCAAATGTTCCCCGCTGCCTTTCGCTCTTTTAGACGTTCATGCCGGTGTCAGCAGACTGCTCGTCGCCAACCGATTGTCCTGTCCTCTCACTTTGCTTCGTGGGGAGTGAGTTGGCCGCGTCCAGTATTTCGACCCTGCTGCCGTGATTGACATGCCAACTGGTTCCATCACCATTCATGAGGTCGCCGGAGTGACCTGTAACCCCACGCAGGAGCCGACTTTGCCCGATGTTTTACATGGCTCCATCGCCTACACCTTGACTGTTTCCCAACGCGCCCAGCTTCTACGCCTTCTCGACAAGTTCCGTTCGTCTTTCGACTGCCAGCATGTTCCCTTGGGCCGCACGTCAACTGTTTGTCATCGCATCGACACGGGTACCAGTGCGCCACTACGACAAAGACCATATCGTGTATCCGCGACAGAGCGCCGTGTTATCGATGATCAAGTAGCTGACATGCTCAATGCGCGGCGTCATTCAGCCTTCGGATAGCCCCTGGGCATCTCCCGTTGTTCTTGTTAAGAAGAACGACGGATCGATTCGATTCTGTGTCGATTAGCGTCGTCTTAACAAAATAACTCGTAAATATGTTTACCCTCTTCCGAGAATTGACGACGCCCTTGACTGTCTTCAAGGCGCGGAGTTCTTCTCTTCTATCGACTTACGCAACGGCTATTGGCAAGTCCCCATGGCACCCGAAGACCAACCTAGAACGGCCTTTGTAACACCAGATGGCCTATATGAATTTCGTGTTATGCTTTTCGTGCTTTGCAACGCCCCCCGCAACATTTGAACGCATGATGGACAACCTTTTGCGTGGTCTGAAGTGGAAAACGTGCCTGTGCTACTTAGATGATGTGATTATTTTTTCACCCGATTTTCCCACCCATCTCTGTAGGCTGGAGGAAGTGTTACAGTGCCTAACTTCCACCGGCCTTCAGCTCAACCTGAAGAAATGCCACTTTGACCAAGTCAGCTCACTATCCTTGGCCATGTAGTATTTAACACGGTATTCTTCCTGACGCCGCCAAGCTCCGTGCAGTTGCTGATTTTCCAAAACCTTCCTTCGTAAGAGAACTTCGAAGCTTCCTTAATTGGCCTGTGTTTTTACTTTCGCCGCTTCATTCGGAGTTTTGCGTCCATCACCGCTCTCTTGAATCAGCTTCTACGGAGCGACTTGAACGATTACGCCTGGTCGTCCGCTTGTGACGATGCCTTCCAAGAGTTGCGTCGTCTACTGACCTCGCCACCTATACTGCGACCCGACAGCTCCGACCGAAGTACACACTGACGCCAGTGGTGTCGGACTCGGTTCTGTGCTCGCGCAGCGCAAATCTGGATTCGACGAGTACGTCATTGCATACGCAAGCCGCACCCTCACCAAAGCCGAGAAGAATTATTTCGTTACGGAGAAGGAATGTTTGGCCATAATCTGGGCACTTGGTAAATTTCGACCCTACCTGTATGGCCGCCCCTTCGACGTGATTATAGATCACCATGCACTTTGTTGGCTGTCCACGTTGAAGGACCCTTCTGGTTGATTAGCTCGCTGGGCTTTGGGGTTGCAAGATTTCGACGTGCGCGTTGTCTACAGGTCTGGCCACCGCCACACTGATGCCGACGCGCTTTCCCGTTCGCCCGTGTCAGCGGATAGCGATGCCTGCCTCTCTGCCGTTGGCGAAGTGCTTTTGTTCCCAGCAGGCTGTGACATGGCTTCGGAGCAACGCAAGGATGCCTGGATTAGTGCTCTTATCCGCTTCCTTTCAAACCCTTCGACTGTTCCTCCACCTTCTCGAGCTTTGCGTCGTCAAGCATCTCACTTCGAAATTCGGGATGGACTTCGCTATCGCCGGAATTACATCTATGACGTCCGAAAGTGGTTGCTTGTCATACCTCGACATCTTCGTGGTGAAATATGTTCTGCCTTCCATACTGACCTGCAGTGTGCACATGTGGGTGTCTTCAAGACGTACACCCGGCTTCGCTCCAGGTTTTATTGGCGTGGCATGTACACCTTTGTGTGCAAGTACATTCGGTCATGCCCTAAGTTCCAACGCCGCAAGATTCCTGCTCAGCATGTCTCTGGTCCACTCCAGCCCATCCCGTGTACGGCCAGGCCCTTCGATCGCATTGGCATTGACCTGTATGGATCCCTGCCGACCACGGCGTCCGGAAAACGCTCGATAGTCGTCGCCATCGACCATTTGACGCGATACGCAGAAACAGCCGCCCTGCCTGCTGCCACCGCTCGTGATATAGCATCCTTCCTCCTGAAAAACTTTATTCTCCCTCACGATGCACCTCGCGAACTGTTGAGTCATAGAGGACGTGTATTCCTCTCCGAAGTCGTAAACGTGCTTCTTACTGAATGTCGCATCGTTCATCGCACCACCACCGCCTACCATCCTCAAACGCATGGTCTCACGGAAAGATTTAACCACTCATTTAGCGAGATGCTCTCCAAATACGTCGCCTCTGATGACACTGATTGGGACCTCATTTTGCCATTCATTAAGTTTGCCTACAACACTGCACCACAGGCGACCACAAAGTTCTCCCCATTCTTCCTCTTGTATGGCCGCGAACCTTCGACTACCCTCGACACCAATGTTCCTTACAGACCCGACTCATCCGAATGTACGCCCATCTCTGAAGCTGCCCGCCGTGCCGAGGAATGCCGTCAGCTCGCCTGTTCCTTTACAGCCGTCGACCAATGGCAACAAAAATCTCGACGTGACGATGATCACCCGCATTGTCACTTCCTTCCGGACTCCCTTGTGTAGCTTTTGGTTCCTGCCGTTCCTGCTGGACTCTCATCCAAACTTGTTTCCAAATATCAAGGACCCTACCGTGTTGTCGCACAGACATCACCTGTGATCTATATTGTCGAGCTTGTCACGCCATCTACGGACCAACGCTGTCGTGGGCGTGAAACCGTCCACGTACAACCTCTGAAGCCGTACTACGACCCAGTGATTCTATGTTCACCATGAGTCGCCAGGATGGCTCTTTTCCAGATGGGAGGGGGGGGGGGGGCGATTGTAGTGAAGAGGAATGACCGGCGCTGCAGCCACATCGCCGGTCGTCCGGAAGCCGCGACCTCGAGATTGCCTGAGCTGCTCTGGTTGAGACACGCTGCCTGCTGTTCTCTTGTCCTATATATAGGACAAGAAGCCCCCATCCACTTTCTGGGGTATTTATGTTTTACAACTAACACTCCCAGGGTTAGTTCTAGTTGTAAAACATAAATACCCCAGAAAGTGGATCGGAAAAACGGTTCCGCGGTAGCTCAATGGTGAGAGCATCGCACGCGTAATGCGAAGACGTGGGTTCGTTCCCCACCTGCGGACAGCTGTTTTTTCATTCATTTTCATTATTCATCATTTCTTTAATGCAATTATTAAGTACAAGTAATTTTCCCCTATGTTGTCCTTGGTGTTATTGTTTGTTGGCTTATTATAATATCCTTTTATATATATATATATATATATATATATATATATACTAAGCGTCCAGCTTTGATATAGACACAGGATCGAATGGGGATGGGTCTAGAGGTGCTATCCAAATCTGTCCGCGATCGAAATAGGCAGGGTGCCAAGTCTGAATATTGTCGCTACACAACATACCTGGAATGTTTTCATACTGTGTGTCTAGCCTTGCACTCTATTAGGGTATCATTTCGGTGGCAACAATCATATGTGTCTCCGTAAAGCATGTAGTGTGCCGCACCATCGTGCACCGCAATTCAGCTAAATAGCGGAGCTCCCAGGAAGCACGTTGTGCTATCTTTCGTGCTCCTAAAATTTTTGCAGTACGTTTTTCTAAGCATTGTTTACCTGGTACCCAGGCTTCGAGCCTATGAATTGTAAAATAACTCTACAGTGGCCGCGAATATTGCACAATCAACAAGACGCACGCGGCGCGTTGAAAGATTACACGCACTGTTAGGTCTAGAGCGGTGCCAGCAAGGGGCATCTCTCCAACATGGGAGAGCTGAAAGGCGAACTAGTCTTGGCAACTGCAACTTTATTATCTTAAGTAATGCTGCGCGTGTCGACTGACATCAACCAGACAGCTTGCAGGCGAGATTCGGATCACGGGAGAGCCCATGTGAACTAGCAGTGGCCGGTACACGGTAGACATGACCTTGGTTACAAAACGAAAAAGAACACACATCCCTTTTCTTCGTCGACAGATGGTGTATTAATAACATGTCCCCGGTCAACTTCTGCCAGAACTTTGGTTGGAAAGCGTGATATACTGAGGGCACATTCGAACAGAATAACCTAATCTGCGAAATAGGCTGGTTACGTATTCAGAGAAGCGTTCAAAATAAAACCGTATTATAAGATTATTATTAAGATCTCGTCACTGCGGCGTGGCATCAGAATGATTGCGAAGAAAAATCTGACCATTGAATTTCCCTTATCCCGCATTGACAAGAACATGATGAACATAGTGTTTATTCACCTTAGGTCGGAAATAAATTAGGTTGCAATTGTAACCATGAAGAAACAGGAAACGCCTGTTCCTTGTGAAATTAGTGCTGAATTTTATACAAAATTTCTGATATTTTTACGTTTTTTTAACGAGCTGCTACAACCGAAGCCTATGAACATGACAAACTTCCTCCATCTTTCTATGAGTGGCACACAACCTTAATTTCCAAAGCGTTACAGTGACGTTTCACGTCGTGAAGGTGGGTAACGCGAAAGCCTGTGGGTGCTATAGCGCACACGAATATATCGGCGATCGGTCCGATAGCGCGGATCGTATCGCTGATCGATTTCAAGACAGTGCTCATGGGGCCGCGCAATACGCAGAAGCCCTCGCCGGAGTTGAACGTGCTTCCCCCCGCGGTGGGAAGATGGCGCGCTTCCTCCCCGATTTCCTCCTCTGCGAGCGCGAGATTTAGCCACCATCGTCGTGTCAACTTAGCACGCCTTCACTCGCACATACAGCCTACGGCGCGCGCGGCCGATATTAACACGAGGCGATCCCGGTACATTCATTCCGCAGGCAGCACCCGTAGCAACTGCCAGAGGAGGTCAACGCCGCGCGGCCAGCGCGCACCTCCTACCCTACTTCTCCGCGACGCATCGCATATTCTTCTTCTTCCGCACTTCGCTCGCTGAGCGCTGTGCACGCACTGAGCACGCTCCTTCGTACTTTGCCCGGCACACGATTCTCTTCTCCATCCCCACGCGCCTTCCTTCACGACTTCGACCATCCCATCGCAGGTTTCACTGTTGAGCGATATACGGTTGCACGGAAAAGCACTCATATTGAAGAACTAAAACAGTAGAGATATAGGCCATTGTTCTTATGTCGCGCTGAGTATAAAATGATGATACGGAACACCCGCCACAGTGTGGCTGCACTGAGGAGAAGGAAGACGACGTGGTCCTGCTTGATATAGTGTCGCCATTTTCGCCTCCGTTAGCTTCTCTGTAAATAAATTGTAAATAGCCTTGGGCATCAGTTACACGTAACAATATTTGGTGGAGGTGCTGGGTAAGGAGAGTAGTGAGCTGCCAAAAAGATGCGGCAAGATCAGGGCCCCAAGAAAACGGGACGCCTTTCTTCAAGAGGTCGGTAAGGGGACGTTCAATTGTCGCACAATCATTTACAAAGCGTCGGAAAAAACAGCACAGCCCTACGAAACTACGAAAGGCCTTGGTAGAGTTCGGAACAGGATCGTTCGTAACGGCGCGAATTTTGTCCGGATCTGGTCGCACGCCTCTGGCATCCACGAGGTGTCCAGGGATGGTGATTTGGCCGCTAGCGAAGTGACATTTTGACGAGTTCAACTGGAGACCGGCCCGGCGAAACACGGCAAGAATCGCTGAAAGACGGTCTAGATGCGTGTCGAATGTGGGTGAATAAACGATGACGTCGTCCGGATAGCACAAACAGGTGGACCACTTGAACAAGCAACGAGGCAACAAGGCATCACCTTGAACTGATAAAGACCACCAGGGCTGACAAATGCAGTCTTCTCTCGGTCCATGTCGTCGACGGATGTCTGCCAGTAGCCGGACGGTAGGTCAATAGAAGAAAAATAGGTGCAACCGTACAGGCAGACTAGAGCGTCATCAATACGTGGCAAAGGGTCAATGTGCTTATTTGTCATTTTACTCAGGTGGCGATGATCTACAGAAAAGCGCCACGTTTTGACAAGTACGACGGGAGAAGCCCAGGGACTACAGCAAGGCTCTATAATGTCCTTTTCAAGCATATCTTTTTACTTCCTGTTGGATAACAGCTCGTTTCGATGCAGAGACACAATATGGACGTCGGTGAATAGGGTTCCCATCGCCAGTATTTATGCGATGGGTCACGACGGACGTTTGACCTAAGGGTCTATTGTCAAAGTAAAAAATGTCGCGATAGCCTTCAACAACGTGGCAGAGGGCTTCAGCTTGAGCAAGTGCAAGGTCAGAGGAAACCATCTTCTCAATGTCGACGTGACTGCCGTGAGATGACGTCATGGTATGTGCTGAGATGTAACAATCTTCGACTGTGAATGGCTCGACCTCATCATCCTGGAGAGCGGTAATTATAGCCAATGACATCCCCTGATGCAGGACTTGCGCCGTTAGCGCGAAATTGACAGGGGGAAGATAGATGTGGCGGCCAGTCATTGTCAGCAGAGTGTGCGGCACTTTACCACCATGTGTAAGTATAACGGCCGGAATTGGTGCGATCACGTAGTTGTTGTCAGGTACAGCTGGGGAGGAAAGCAATGTATGCAACATTACCCACAAATAGCTTGCAAATAGTTATTGCCCAATTAGTAGGTGACCATAAATCATGCGGTATTCGAGCCCGCTCCATGGAAAACAAACATTCATATTGACACGTGTACTTGTTTATGTTCCTCCGCTGACTGATTTCACCAGCTAACAAACATTAAACGTTATCGCTGAGCGCAAGCCGCGCCTGCATGATTGGAAATAACTGGAATATTATCGATGGTTCTATCCGATGTCTATTGTCACCAAAGTTTGCATAATCTGATGGTATACGCGAATTCTGTAATACGTTCTGGAAGACAAGCGGGCATCTAGCGATTACACTGGAAACTTTGATGGCTCATGTATAAAAGCCGACACGCTTTGACGATCGCCAAGCTTGTTGAGTGTAGCTTGCTTTTGTGGGCACAAGTGCGCGAAAGAAAAAGTTAGTTTCGTCATTCACAGTTTTGCTGTTGTATTATTCGCCGTCACTTCTATGTGACAACATAGGAAGATCACTATTTAAGTGCATAGAGGTTAATATGAATTAATGATAAACATCTCGAGCATAACGAGACAAGAAATACAAGACAGGACTAGCGCTGAAATACCAACAGGTGAACGTTTGTTTGCGCACACAAATATGTGACCCTCCGCGGTGGCTCAGTCAGCTAAGGCGGCTCGTGCTCACCGCGATCTCGTGGTGAGCACGAGATCGCGGGATCGAGTCCCGCTGCGGCGGCCGCATTTCGATGGAGGCGAAATGCAAAAATGTCCGTGTGCTTGCGTTGTAGTGCACGTTAAAGTACCCCAGGTGGTCAACATTTATCCGGAGCCCTCCACTACGGCGTACCTGATAATCAGAACTGGTTTTGGAACGTAAAACCCAGAGAGAAGAAGAAATATATGTGCCCTAGACAAGAAAGTGTGCTCAAGTACTTCCAACCGCGCGATGTAATAATAGTCAAAAAAAGGCAAAACATAACTTTAGCATTGAAATACTCAGTCGTCGAGACAGCTACTCTTTTTGTCAATCAAGACCACCGAACGCGTGTTAACGCCTAACGGTCCTTTGCAATGAAGAAAAAATCCTCCTAAATGTAACCTGCACGCAGGTCATAGTACCTACGCGAAACCTACGTCCGGTGGAAGACGAGCCTGTACCTGCTTGTGGAACAAATAATGCAGCAGCGAGTCAGGTTTGTCGTTCGTGGCAAACTTCAGCCAAGTTAAACTATTATTTACTCCTCCGAACGATCACGTGCAACGTGCGTGATCGCATAACGCCAGTAGAATATTCCACGCTCGAAACGAAATGGGCCTTCTGATCTGATTCAGCAGATCTATATGCTAGGCGGACGACGCCTGTGCAGGGTACATGCACAGGCTACCAAACGCCGCCTTCGAAGACGCATCAGATGGCGCATACATAGAGCGTCTTTACGAGTGCACATTTCCGCAAGCAGTTACGGATAAACAAAAATAAATATCACAGCCCTAGCACTTCGTACAGACGGTTGACCTGTGAATTTGAAACGTGAGGCCCCGGTGTTTATCACTGGGTTTATGCCGATGGTTCATTAAAGTCTTTCTCAATTATTGGCTGCGTCTTTCTGTGTCTTAATGAGCTTACACACACGTTCGGTTGTGACGGAGAGAATGACGTCACTGAGGGTTTGCCCGCAGTCCGCCATTGTCGCAATGCCGCTTGCGATTCTTCAAAATTAAATCGCTTCAAAATTAAGTGTGTCCGTTACCTAGGACAATGAATGGCTCATGCCCCCTTAAGCAATGGCTCATACATTCGTAAACACGGCCTCCCCATTACGACGCCAGAACAGAAGTGAAATTCTACGCTGGAATGATGGGCTGCAACGAGCCAGATGTGTATGAAGACGACGACACTTGAGCCATTGCTGATGATGTTAGTTTTAAGCATACAGGCGACAGATGGACAAATCGGCTAGCCACATACAGCCTCGCTGTAATAAATGGCCACATTGCAGACAATTTTCCATTTGAAGTTACTGGCGTTCTCTCTAAGACGGTCATTAAGGTAACAACCTGTCGGTATGATGTACGAGCCACCAAAGACGTGGGGAATTCGTAGACCACGTGGTCTTGCAAGGGGCGAAGCGCGTCACGTATAGTTTTTCGCAAGCTTTGTTCCCTGGGCGTGTGGAATTCACACGCTGGCATCGGGATCCTAGTTTGTTGGGCACCGAGCAAACTTCTCGCACGCCTTCTTAACCCCCGTGGTAAAAACAATAGACGTAGGGAATTACCAGGACATTCGCCTGGCCAATTTCTGGCCGAACGTTGTTAATTTCACTCGCACCTATAGCGTAGAAGGAGTTGCGGCAGTCCGGACAAGAAGTATTCTTGGGTCCCTGCCGTCGTCAATCGCTGAGCTTGCGTGGAGAAGCTGCGCACTGCTTGATCAGGGCAGGAATGACTTAGGTTGTTTCTTAAAGCACTTAAAGCTGTAGCGCTCTTCACAAGCTTTGAGTGATGTGACGTGAAAAGTCGTAGGCCCTTCCATGCGCTCGGAGCCTAGGTCCAGCTGGTGTTGTTGTCACCGAGGTGTAGTCTGAGTTCAAGAAAGCGCATTTCACCGTCATTGGGCAGCTACATGGTGAAGTCGAGAGAAGTTTGTCTGATATCTACGGAAGGTTTGGTGAGCATTGCCGCTAACTTCGTCGAGTTTAGCGTGGAACAGGACAAAGTAATTGTCGACCAAGCCGAAAATATGGGCCCACCCTGTGGACCTAAGCCACTCCTGAAGGAGCCGGTCGTAGCGTGCCAGAAGGTCATTTAGGATCGGGGCGATGCACCATCCTACACTAGCCCTTCGTTTTGTGCGTACAGTCACTCGTATACAAAATACCTTTGAAGAGGGGTTTGTGGGGAGCACTTCCCATCGCACATGCATTAAGTGATTAAAACCGTCTTCTTTCTGGGGTTTCACCCGTTGTGATCATCAGGCACGCCGTAGTGGAATGCTCCGGAATAATTTTGACCACCTGGGTTTGTTTAACGTGCAATACAACGCAAGCACACGGGCGTTTTTGATTTCTCCCCCGTCGAAATGCGGCCGCTGCAGTCGGGATTCGATCCCGCGACCTCGTGCCCAGCAGCGCAACGCCTTAGCTGACTGAGAAAGTCAACTCGCAAGAATGAACCGAGAATGCACTATAAGATTAGTGGCGGACGTAGCTAAACTCTTTGTCATACGAACGAGCGCTGATGTATGCCTGACCTTTACGCATAATGGCAAAGGCTTCAACAATCTTGCATGCTGTTAGGCAGTGTACCGGTGCAGAACCCATGTCTCTTGAAACCTGGACCGCAGCCACACTTGGCACAGTGGATGGTCATATTACTCCCGCTTTTTGTGTTCACGTTAGTGGCAAGCTCGCGCAAATTGTCTTTAAGAAGAAGAGCGCTCAAAATTGATGCAGCGTGCAAGCTGATGCATACACCTGTAATCTGTACGTACAATTGTACATTGTGCTCAACCACAGTGGAGCAGAGGTGCAGTGTTCAGCGATTGAAACGCGATATTCAGACAGCCTGGCACTGTCTGAGTTTCTCGCTATCAAAGATTATCGCTATCATGCGGCACAAAAATGCCAGCGGTGACGGCACAAGTAACCACCGGTGACGCAAGAAAGTGACAACCGCCATGTTGTCCGAATATCGCATTTTAACTGGTGAGCGCTGTACAGTATTAACAATTCCTTGAACCTGGAGGCAATGGTCCGAATGACGTTCTGATAACACAAAATGCCCTGCTTTTTCTATGCCCTTCTATACCAATTCCAAGAAGTCGCATTAAGATAAGGAATAAAAAAATGTGTTTGATATTCACCGAGAAAGCTTGTACACCCACAATGCAGGAATTGGCAGAAAGTGTGAAACCTCATACGGTCTGTGAACTATAAACCGATCCTTGACCTCTAGCAGTCACAAGCACCTTAGCAAGAAGGTTCCCAAAACCAGGCTGTGACACTTTAATATTATATGGGAAACATTTTATATTGCGCGCTGTTTTTCACCGATTTTCTTGGGTATCGCGGGGACAGGCTCTCCAGGGGCATTTCTGTCATCATCATCGTTGCCGTGAGGTGCTGTATAAAGTTCACTGGCGATAAAATCGCCCCCGCGCACCATATACTCTATGTGCGAGTGAAAGCGTGCGAGGGTGAGCCGGCTGCAATAGTGCAGTCTCTAGAGGTAAGTAAACCTACCAAAATGCCAGAAGAACTCCGTGAACTGCTAGCCAACCTGCAACTCTTGACGGTAGCAATGTGCAGATGTCCACGCGAAGTCCACTGGAAACATGCTAGAAGTAACAGATCATTAGTATCCAATTTGTCTCCAGCCCTCAGATCTTAGGTTGCGGCAGAGACGCTGGGCGTAACCTCAGGAAAGCAAGAACGGGCGAACCATCTGGGCAGCTATTGGGAGAAGGTAGGCGCGGGTAATGGTGAACGTCAACGACCGGGCGTTGCAATATATAGCTTTGACAGCTTCGTGACCGCTTAAATGAGATCGAAGATAAAATCACCAAGAAGCTACAGAGAGTCCACTCATGGTTTAAAGTAAACCACCTAAATATGAATACAGACAAAACTGGATACATAGTTTTTCACTTTAGGAAGAAAAAGCGCGATTTTGGTAGGTTTACTTACCTCTAGAGACTGCACTATTGCAGCCGGCTCACCCTCGCACGCTTTCACTCGCACATAGAGTATATGGCGCGCGGGGGCGATTTTATCGCCAGTGAACTTTATACAGCACCTCACGGCAACGATGATGATGACAGAAATGCCCCTGGAGAGTGCATATAATTGCTATCGCAATGAAAGGTTTGAAACTCGGAAAAATCTAAGCATTCATAAAATTTGTGAAGCTGTTTTCATGCATTGCACAAGACTGTCATGCGTGAGCACGTCATCGGTGGGATTGACTGAGAAAGCATCTCCATCACTGAACACTTCGATGCAAAATTTAATTTGTAGCTTTTCTTTACTTTTAGGATGCACGTGCGACAAGATGTATTTGAGTACGCACTTCCCCTAGGCCGCACGTACTCTTGTTCGCGAATAAACTTTCGCATGTGGCTATTTCAGCGCTCGTCCTGTCTTGTCTTTCTTGTCTGGTTATTCTTGCGCTGTTTTTTCATGAATCAGTACAAACCTGCTAAGTTTCACATCCTTTTATGGTAGTATGGATCAGCTAGCACTTCTTCAGATTGACGTCGCGAAAGAATTTCTTTAGGTAAAGCCCGAGTTTTATTCCGATAGCAATTATATGGATACTCCGAAGCAGATTTTTGCCGTCGGCGTCACCGTCACCGTGAGGTTCCGTATGACGTCAACGACGATGAAATCATCGCCACGCTCCGGACGCTGTATCTGCGAGTGAAAGGGCGCGAGGGACGCGCGCTTTCACGGGGAGCGAAAGCACGGCTGGAATGGGTGGCCCGCGCCAGCGGGTTCCTCGCGGACCAGCAGACAGGCTTCCGGCGCCGAAGGTGCACTGCGGACTCCATCGCTGACGTCGTCTCCACCCTGAAGGATGCCAGGGCAAGCGGAGACCCCGCCATGCTTCTCCTTATCGACGTCTAAGGGGCGTTCGATGGCCTCCCGCATGTGGTCGTCCAGCAGGCTCTGGACCTCCTTGGCATTGGCGGCAACCTGCGGTGGTTCCTGTCATAGTTCCTGAACGACCGCACCCTCAGGGTCCACGTGGGCCATGCAAGGAGCACTCCCCGTCCGGTGGCAGCAGGCGTACCACAAGGGCTAGTGGTGAGCCCATTTCTCTTCAACCTCGCCCTGGCCCGGTTGCCTGCTGCACTGCTGACCGACCCCCACTACAAAGTGGAGTGCTCCATCTACGCGGACGACATCGCCCTGTGGGTGCGGGGACCGCCACAGTCCAGCCGTCACGTGCGCCTGGCCCTCCAGAGAGCCCTGGACGCCACAGCCGCCTACATGGGCAGCATTTGTCTTGCGGTGTCGACGGGGAAGACGGTGGCCCTCCTCGTCCACCCGAGAGCAGCTGCGCGACGCTCGGCTCCCCGGCTGCAGTTGGAGGGCGTGCGCATGCCATGGAGTACGAGTGTTTCGTACCTTGGGCTGCAAATCGACCACCAGCTAACTTGGCAACCGGCTGTCGGGGCCATGCAGGCAAAGACAATCCGGGTCCGCAAAGCCGTGTCACAGCTCCTTGCCCGCGGAGAGGGCTGCTCCGTTAGATGGGCCCTACGGCACTACGAGGCGGCGGCCACATCACGTCTGCGGTACGCTCCTCCGCTGGTGGCGTTGCCGCCACGTCGCCTCGGAAAGTTGGAGCTGCAGCACCGGGCGGCCATCCGACCCTGCCTGGGCGTCCCACGGAGCTCGCAGATCGCCGCCACCCTTGCAGAGGCGGGAGCATGGCCCCTGTCGCTCCTCTTTCTGCAACAGGGACTAAGCCACGTCGACCGCCTCCACCATGCTCCTGACGGCAGAAGCCTGCTGCGTCGCCTCCAGTCCCATCTATCTTTAAGGATGGGCCAGATATGCCGCCTCTACAAGGAGGTAGTTGGCAACCCACCGGCGAACGCGGTACAGCTGCCCCACCACAGAGACCCCCAGTCCTGATCACCACGGAGCTCCCCGGGACCTCTAAGAGGCGCTCGCCTACCTGTGCCTTGCAGCAGACAGCCGCCAGCCTCCTGGACGAGACTCTCGGGGACCACCTCCTGGTGTACGTCGACGGTTCAGTGGTCCCAGACACCGGCTCTGCCATGGTGGCTTGCACGGCACCTGCCCTGCAGAAGAGCAAGCAGTGTCGTCTGCCCAGACATACCAGCTCGACAGCAGCGGAGCTGGCAGGCGTCCACCTGGCCGTCGATCTACTCACCGAGGAACTCCCTGACGTGCCGGCAGCCATCCTCTGCGACTCCAAGGCAGCCCTCCTCGGCTTACAGAGGCCAGAAAGCGCCAGTCTTGGAGTCGCCCTGCTGTCTATCCGGCTGACGGCGCTGCAGGATGCAGGCCACCCGGTATCCCTACACTGGATCCCCGCCAACGTGGGGATCTCGGGTAACGAGGAAGCCGACACCCTGGCGAAAGACGCCGACCACGCCACTGTGCCCCTCAGCCGGGCGGTGACGGAGGGGGACTTCACCAGACTTAGGCTACGGCGACAGCTGGTGACCCACCACCCAGACAAGCGGGTGTCACAAGAACGCCCCCCCCCCCCACGCCCACACCCCCAGCGAGGCCTAGCTCGCAGGGAGACTTCGCTCCTGCTCTGGCAACAGACGGATGGCCTCGCGGCCTCCCAACCCACCCCAGACCTGACAGGTCCGGAACAACACCCCTGCGATCTAAGCTGCACTCTAAGGCCTGCCATTTCGGCCTGATACGTGCCGCCACAGTCTGCCGGTTTTGCTCGCCCAGCCATGGTGACGACTGCACCATATCCCCTTTCTCTCCCACTTTCCCCTCCCTGTTGGCGCTTAGTCGTGCTCCCTCAAGGGCTGCTGCAGATAGCGTCAACCTGTCCCTTTCCACACGAACCACTTACTACTACGTCAGAGAGCAAACGCGCGTTCTGCGCCGTGCTCCCTGAAGGGCTGCAGAATTAGGCGTCTCTTTCCTCCTTTACAATCACGATATATAGAGAGCAAACGCGACTTTTTCCGTCGTGCGAATGGCCGTGCGGGGACGGGAGGGAGGGAGGGAAGGCGACGTTTAGCTGCGGCACCAAATGCGTATCTATATAAAAACGTTGCGAGGCGAGAAGGTAGGTAAGATTTACGACGCAGTTCGACGAGTGTCCTATTATGATCTCGTCTAACACCTCCGAGCCGCCCCCAGAAGCACCGGCAACAGTCACCAACACCGCGCGCGTTCGGTTCGAACGCGCGAAAAACGCCGACGGAGTCGACAACAGTTCTGCGCGTTGATGGTGCTGCTGCATGCCCAAGTATATACAGCTGATAAAACTACTATCCTTACTCCGTATAGCTCTCTACTAATTTGCTATCGCAAGTGATGCTTAACCTTTCGCGTGAAACTGCGACAATTTTTTTTTGTTCTGGCTGCTCTTTTTTCTGACTTGGACTTCCAAGTCCTGTACGCTGATGACATCACACTACGGGCTAACAGCGACCGCTGTCGGACACAAAGAACATACTCTACAAGAAGTAGTTCAGGAAGCACATGTCTTTGCAGAGCTGCCCCGGACAGATCACAGCCACGGGGAACGACAGAGTGGACAGTGCAGCTCGAACTATTACTCACCGAGCGAGTGTCCCCCACCGAGGCACCCTCCTCCCGTCCTTGGCACCCCACACCCCGGGATATCCTAGGACACCAGTTCGCGAAAGACAGCGCTACCCCCGTTACACCCTCAGTTAGGTGCTAAGGAAGCGTATGAGGGGCGCAGCCTGCCGACAAACACATACCTGCACCTACGGTTAAAACCTGCCGTCTATCCCACAGCATACGTGGGCACTTTCCCGTGGTACGGAGGCCAACGAACACTCGTCCACATTGCGTTGGAATGCGAGCTCAGGCCAACAAAATTAACACGCCTCTCATTCCGGTCCAAGTATTCGAAACTGAGCATTGAGAGACCTGGCTCGCCAGCGAGAAAAAGCAGGCCCAAGAGGCACTCCTCGACTAAGCACGGTGGGTTGCTGAGGCCAGTGGAGCTCTACATCTTGAGCGCACACACAAGAAACGTGGACAGAAGCCAAATGTCCTCGTTTGGTATGTGTACGCTGCAGTTTCATGAATAGCTACCAACTCGCTTAACTTTCTGTACTTTCACAGGGCAGTTCTAGAGTAGGGGCCCCACCCACCTGCTTCTCGAGCCATTTTCTTATACAATAAACGCTGTTCAATTAAATATTTCGTGGAGGGCTGCTCTATGAGCTGGTACCCGGTAAAATCGCAGTTTGTTGGGGTACATCGCAGGGGTTTCGGAAGAACGCAACCTTTCGACCTGAGAGTAGGCGTCCGCTCCATACGCGAGGCAGCCAAAGCACCCATACTTGGTCTATGCGTACGGGGTAATATGCACGCAGACCAGAAACCTTAAAGAATTGACACCACAGTTAAACTAAGCGCATTGTACAATGAGTTACCTGCCTCCACAAATGCTTTAGAGGTGCGGATACGATTTGCCTAATGCACGCATTTGTAATTAGCCGAGTGATGTACGGTCTCACCTACCTGGAACTTAGCAAAGCCGAGATGCAACAAGCCGATGAAACCCTCCGTACCGCCTACAAGGCTGCCCTCGGACTACCAATGAGGACACCCACAAATCAGTTTCTAGCCTCAGACATCTATACCACCTTTGAGGAGCTGAGGCTCTCGATCCTCATCGTGCAATGAGAAAGAATCAGCCCATAGCCACGGGTGGGATGCAGAGAAAAAGGAGAGAAGAAAGGCACCACGGGTAGTGATATCATACGCGGCTTAGGGGATCCTATGCGGGTGAAATACACTGACGAGGAACTCATGCCCCTCATCAATATTATCTCTACGTAAATTCACACATCGCCTACACCGAAAAAAAAAGAATACCTTATACTACCATACGCATCGCGGCGCCAGAGTAAAACAACTCACAAGAGAGTACAGAACAGACCCAGACACACTTTACATGAAAGTAGACCGTGGTTTAAAACATTGCTTTTTGCTGGTCGCGGTTGATTCAGCCCACAGGCCAGATATATTCATTCGCGCGTTGGTCAACACCAGCTCAGCTAACATGGTGGAAGCCCTAGCGGATGCCCTCGCAATAAAAACAAAGAAGCCATGAAGCATGGATCTTAGATCCTCACGGACTCTCAAATAGCTTGCCGTTATTTCACTAACCGAGAAAGTGTAAGAATTGGGTTGAAGGTGAATATGCAGAAGACAACGCTCAACAGCCTGGCAAGGGAACAAAAATTGAGGATCGCCATTCAGCCTCTAGAGTCTGTAAAGGAGTATGTTTATCTAGGTCAATTACTCACAGGGGACCCTGATCACGAGAAAGAAATTTACAGAACAATGAAATTGGGTTGGCGTGCATACGGAAGGCATTGCCAAATCCTGACTGGGAGCTTACCACTGTCGTTGAAATGAAAAGTGTACAATCATTGCATTCTACCGGTGCTAACATATGGGGCAGAAACTTGGAGGTTAACAAAGAAGCTCGAGAACACGTTTAGGACCGCACAAAGAGCGATGGAACGAACAATTCTAGGAGTAACGTTAAGAGACAGGAAGAGAGCGGTGTGGATCAGAGAACAAACAGGGATAGCCGATGTTCTAGTTGACATTAAACGGAAGAAATGGAGTTGGGCAGGCCATGTAATACGTAGGATGGATAACCATTAGGGCGACAGAATGGATATCAAGAGAAAGGAAGCGCTGTCGAGGACGGCAGAAAACCAGGTGGGATGATGAAGTTAGGAAATTCGCAGGCGCGAGTTGGAGTACGCTAGCTCAAGACAGGAGTAATTTCAGATCGCAGGGAGAGGCCTTCGTCCTGCAGTGGGCATAAATATAGGCTGATGATGATGATGATGATTTCACAAGCGTCCGCGCTCCTGCGTGTATCGCTCTCCTCTTAGGTGCAACACTAAACCACTAAACCAGGAATACAGAATCATGCGGTGCCCGGGACCCATCGCAGCCACGCGTAACGACAGAGTGGAGAGTGCAGCTCGTGTTATGACTCAGCGAATGACTGTGGCCTATACAGACAACCTCCTCCTACCCAAGGCGACACACGTAGCGGGATGTCCTAGAAGACTGCGCTACCCCAGCCACACCGTCAGCTAGGTACGTGTAAGGGAAAAATATGAGTGGCGCGGCCTGCAGGCAAATACATAACCGCACCTATGGTTAAAACATGCCATCCACCCCATCGCATACGTGGTGGGCTGCAAGCACCCCATCGCATACGTGGTGGGCACCAAGCACGGCGGGCTGTTGAGGCCAGTGAGCCCCTGAACTGGGGGCCCTGCGCACTTGCTTGCACATCCTTCTCCTTTCACAATAAATATTTTAACATCGAAGCCGTTCTAACTCGAGCCTTCGCCGTCCGTCCATTCGGCGGTGTCACGCAGGTCACGTTACCAGGAGAGGATGAGAGCCGCACCTGGAGAAAGCAGGTCACGTCATAAGCAGAGGAGGCGAGCAATGAGAGGGCGCGCGCTGGGAGAGGGGGGAGTGACAAATGAGAGGCCGCGCTAGGCGCGGATAGGAGAGGTGATAGGTATAAGAGAAGGTTTGTCTGTGCAGGGCGCCCTTTGGGATAAGGAAAGAAGCGACTGTGGGAAGACCACTAGTAGTGCGTGCTCAAGCGGATGAGGCTGCCTACCGCAAGTTTTAGCGAGAGTTGGCTCGTGAAAGGGCTCGTCACTTACTCTGATTACTGGCGCGCGAAAAAGGAACGGCGCAACTTGCACGCGGAAAGAAGCCCACCAAAACACAAAGAGAAGCATCATGCGACAGAAAGAAATTCACCGAACGAACCGCAAATATGTAACAGCACCAACTAGGCAACGCGCAGAGCTGCTGCCGACGCCATCCACGTTTCCCCGCGTTCGCGCCGAATGCGCGGTGTCATCCGTGACTGCAGCCGATGCCTCTGGTCGCGGTTCGGCAGGCTTCGACCAGAGAACTAGGCATTCGTCGAGTAGCACCGGAAGCCGCTGCCTCTTATCGCCTCGCAACGTTTCAATATAAATTCGTATTGTCGATCTGTGTTTACTTGTGATTACGCAATTGCATCACGCGCAACACATGCACATCAGGTGCGTAGCGAGAGGGGGGGGGGGGCTGATGGGGCATAAGCCCCCCCCATATTTTTTCGTGCTGTCATGCACCGCCGACCAAAACAACAACCGGCGCCGGGAATCATTCTGGAAATTATTCTACACTGTCTTTTTGACGCTCGAAAAGACATTCCGGCGCGAAAATTGCGAACTCGGGCTGGATTTCGTGAAAACGCCCATGCGCCTTGAATCACATAACGTAAGGAGCCCCAGCCGAGCACAAAGTTTCAAGGGCCATTCGATAGCGAGCGGGCGCGTCGCGGCATCTCGCAGTGGCACCGGAATCTACGGAGCGCATGGATTTCAATCCCGAAACTTGATGGGTATAAAGTTCTCATATATACACTTTTGACGCGAAAAGTGCACTGACATTTCCAAAGGCGTGCTTCGCATTTTTAATTCTGGAACTTTCTGGGTTTAATGTTTTTATAAACTTGGGCCACCATGCACGCACTCAAACGCCCGTGTCCAAGCCGTTCCAGAAATGGAAGCACGTGCTCGCAATCTTCCACACACACGAAAATATTAAATATCACCGTGACTGTCAGCTGGCATCTGATAATTTTCTGCAAAAATTTTCAGGAAGTGCGCCCAATGTGATCAATAAGCTGGACCAGGGCAGGCAAAGAAAAATAAGAGAAAACAGAAGAAAGTAAACGGCCTATTTAAGTTGAGATAGTTCTTTTTTGCGGGCCGCAAGGTCTGGCTCTCCGTGGTGATAGGGACACTGGTCCTATGGATTTAAGCAAAGCCCCCGCTGAAAATACTGGTATTTCCTGAGCGCTTCTGCGCATGCGAGTTGTTTGTGGAGATACATATCTGAAGAACCACTTGGAAAGTTGCTCCAGTAATGCCTCGTATTTATACCAGATGTACAAAACCAAATTATAGAAATTTGTGGTGAAATTATCAAAGAAAGCCAAGATGCAAAAGTGAACGCTGCAGGCTGCTTCTCCGTACTTGCTGACGAAACGACGGATATTGCTGGAATCGAACAGCTTACTATTTGTGCAAGGTACGTAAACAAGGATGTCAACGATATCGAAGGAAGGAAGGAAGGAAAATAAGAGGTGAAAGGCAGAGAGGTTAACCAGGTTAAGTATTCCGTTGGCTACTCTGCACAGGGGGATGGGGTAAGGGCAGAAAAGATTAGAAAACAAGAGAACATTAAAAAGAAAAAAAGAAACGTATCAGTCCGCATATTCTATAGTTTTTCACTAAGTTCTGTTTCTTTTAAAAAGCGTACTAGCGCTTTTAAAGCAGTTCGTTCCGAGGTCGGCTGGGACCAGGGACCAAGAATTGTGGCTTCCGTAATACGACGGTTGTCTACCTTGTCGAGCGTGGTGCTGAGGAAACCATATCGAAGTGTTTTTAGGTTTTAGCACAGGAATAGATGCTCTCTCTCATGGAGACTGCAGGTTATATGTACATGTGTACAAACTGCTGCAGATTCTAGTCACCCTTCCAGTGCCACTTGCCATGGCAGAGAGATTTTCGAACATGAGATTACTAAAACAACCACTTGCGCTTTACAATGTCTGAGGAACGCATGGTTATGCGTTCCTCAGGTTCTGTGGGTTACACCCACAGAGACGTCGCCATCAACATGTCCGAAGTTATTGAACGCTTCGCTAAACCTCCCCGATGAGTGAAGTTTATCGTTTAGATAGCGAAGCAGTAAAAATCAATGCCTGTAAAAATATCTGTTCCTTCACGTTCCTATATAAGCTCGTAATTATGAAAACGTATGACTGCTCATTAGCTTTTAAAACCACAGAAGTTTTCACCGTTTATTGCAACACTTAGAACTTAGCAGGATGATCAAAATTATCCTGGGAATACAAAAATTACGGGGATATCAATAACCAATTTTGACAAACCTTGCTCATTGAAAGCCCGGCACACGCCGCGTTTCCCCAAAACGCACTCTGATGGTTGGTAAATCAACTTGCCGCATCATATGTGGCTTTCGTTTGTCCTTTTCTTTCCTTTTAGCTACATGTTCTTACTTCTTTTTTGAAACGAAGCAATACCCTTCTTTAATTTGGGGTGCAGAATAATTGTTGCCGCTGTGCAGGCAGTGAAAATACACATTTTCGTATTTATTTCTGCACTCGTTTTCTATTATTCTAGCCACATGGTGCTGTCGCGATCGCAGCATGGCCCAAATGCATATCACGATTTCTGAGATCATAGTTTTGTTCTTTCCTGGATCGTCTGTCTTTATACTCGTATGCGTGAAGTTTACTATCTGTGACTGCGCAACATGTTTATTTGTCTTTGACGCATTGTACACAGTGACGTTTCCTTAGATACGTAGATTTATTGCAGACTTATACGTATATTTCAATATCTTGTTGCGAAGTTTTGTGTACACAAGCAGTGTACACACTTTCTTGCCGTTTATTTGGCATTTGTATATTCCATTCTGTCTTCGCATTTCTAATGTATATTTTGCGAAAATTCTGTTTTTATACGTACTCACTGTTGCGACTATAATTTCGGTGCAATTACAATATACGACCGGTAACATCTGCTCCTGCGCAGTCCATTCCAACGAAGTACAGCGTCATTGAGGTTTTTCCCTGGTTGTTGCATATGTACAAAAACGTAAACGAGGTTGTTGAATGACAAAGATTCATCAAAATATTTGTCCTCAACTTGTTCATTTTATGGTCTTTAGGTTTTTCATATCAGCTGCATGCACTGCTTTGCTGATTTCGAACTGATATAGGGTTAATGTTCGCGTGATATGTTCTTTACTTATTAAATGGAAACGCGGAAAACGCGGAAGTATTGATATCAGTTATTTCAGCCATAATTTTTGAGACATAAGAATGTGTTCTTTTATGAAAGAATACATATTTCACTTGTCATGACAGTGCGTAGCGTTGAATAATTCGTTTGCAGCATCTAATATAGAATGGCAGTGGCAATGGCAATGCAGTTATTATTCATGTATTTGATGCCTCGACAACTTTTACAAGGAGGAAGCCGCGTTGCAACTTGAGCGCCCCCCCCCCCCCCCCCCCCGAACAAAATTTCTGGCTACGCCACAAATGCACATGTAACACACGGTGTCACAACACAGCTTCGTTGCTCGACGATCGTCACGGAGTGGAAGGCCTCTCAATTTTTCAATTTCGATTATTTCAATCTCCACAATCTACGTAATAACGGCTCTCAATGGACGGCTGCAATAACCGCCACATCTTGAAATGTCTCAAACAGGCATTTTTTAAACAGATCTGCATTTTTGAGCAAGCTAAAGCAAGCAATATATTTCGTGCTTCAGAGCTCCTTAATTTTCTGCATGTCTTGTACTGTTCTCGTGTACATATTCTGGCATTTGATAGGATATTTGGAAGGCTTATTTGGCATTCGTCATGGAAGGTCATGATAGGTGACGCGATTTTCCTCCCACTTGAGAAGCCAGACGTGCGTATTGTGCGTTTGTTATTGCGTCAATTGTTCATGCAATTCCTTAGCTTAAAGATATCCGTCGTCTATTTATTCTTCCACTAATACGAACACGTCTTATTTCGCGTCTACCTTTTCTTTTTGTCACGTAAGCGTTGATCAAGAATTGCAATAGGGATTTTCAAATAAAGTTGGCCACATTTTCTCATTGTTAAAAGCCCGATTCTCTTGCGCATAACTATTTTCCTGAATCGGTGTACCAAAAGACATATTTATAACAATTTGATGAAGACGAACTTTGCCCTGCCCCGCAGCTTGTTTATAGCACCAGCACCGAATGTATTTTTTATGCAGCAAGCACAAATGCAACATAATGCAGATTGTAGAATTTGCAACCAACCAGGCATTATAGAACATTGTCTTGTTCTTTTTTGTGACGCATTTCATTTTGGGATATCTTACACTAAACTATTAAAAAACAACACCCTATTACATATTTCTATGTGCTGTTCTTCCCGTTTAGAAATACCGTATGCCAGATTAGTTATGTTACTGCGACTTGATTTGTTAGGAGGAGTCTCGAGATTGACAGACACGCTGAGCCACCTCACTCCGCTGATAGTCACGCTGAGCCACCTCAGAAGAGGCTTCTCGAGTACATGCATTGTCTAAACTTTTGATACTGTTCCTTATGGGCTTCTGCGTCCAGACATTTGTGCTTGTTTGCCAGATATTTAGCAGCGGAGCTGTTCTTGGTAGACCCTGTGCCGTCGTGCTGCTTGGCGTCATGCTGGTCACGTGACCTGGGAGCAATAGTGTGTAAGTGGTTCGTGTGGAAAGGGAAAGGTTGACGCTATGAAGAGGCAGCTTCGGCGCGCCGAGAGGGGCGAGAGTGAGAGGATAGCCGCGCCAAGAAGAGGGCGTGTGAATCAGGCAGAGAATGAGATTTTGCGAAAAGTATGTCAGTGAGAGGCTCGGTGGGATGTAAATTCGTCGGCACTTCCCCTACCGGGTACACGGCGGCACGCGAAGCTTGTCGTACCCACAAAATTGAGTGTCGCGTTCCCTGGCCTCGGGGTTCGCTGCGTTTCGCTGACGCTGGGCTTCGGCAACATTGGCTTTTAACGTGGGATCCGCTGCCTGCCACGGTAACCGAGCCTGGGCTTGGGCTGCCTTAAATACAGGAGCCGCACGGCGAGCGCGAGCCTGCTCCCGGCGACGTTGACGGTGTTTCTAGTCGATAGCGACCTGTTCCACCTCCGACCGAACAACGCGACGCCTTGCCATCGTTTGCCGGTTTGCGGAGCGTGCACTAAAATGGAGACCCAACGCAACATGCGCCATGCCCTTGCCTTCTATGCCCTTCCCTTGGCGCGCGGTCGTTCCTTATTAGGTGCTCCTGTCACTTGTTACGGGCGCACGCCTCACGTGTTTCACCAGCGGTCTATGCTTAGCCTTTGCCGCCATTTTCGTTCACTTGAGCGAGACGGTTTTTTTTTTTTTTTGCTGTCACACCTTCAACCGCACCGACACTTGTGAGGCAATACAAGCTTCGCTTGAAAACATAAAACAGAAGTAAGTTCTTGCTCCGCATTTGGTTCTTCGATATTGGCCAAGACTGCTTATACTCCCGAGCAAGAAGCCGCCTGACGTGAGTGCTACCGAGAGCTTGCTCACGTCGTGAGGAACGCGCTAGGAATGTCGTCACCCGTGGACGCCGACTCGTCCCATTCCCCGAAAGTAGCGGTGTTCGGGCCAGTCAAGCAGCCGCGACGAATGCACAGCTTTGCTGTTCGATCATCTTCCCGGAGCGGGAGGGGCGGTGATTGTTTTTTCAGTTTCGTGGATACGTCTTATTTTGGTTCATTTGTGATCAAAATGTACTCCATATAGTGTTTGCTACACATTACTAACGTTAACTTCTATGCATATAAGAGAAAAAAACTGTCCTCCATTCCACTTAGGTGAAGATGGAAGACCAGCGAAGCTGTACTATGTTGGCAATTATGTATTTCCATTATGTATTTCCAACTATGACTATTAAGATGTGATGGTGTAATTGGTTATTTCAACTATTAAAGAATCAGAAATATATATGATCCGGTAGTTTTCATTTATTTATTGACCACAGGGACCATGGCCTTATGGTCGCTACGGTACACCGCCATAGTGTGTACGGCCGAGGCTTCCGCGTTCTTAATAAACGCGTCACCAACGCCGCGCAGCGTACGGTGCGAACGCGGGCAAAACGCCGCCGCCGTCAACAACAGTTCTGAGCGTTGCTGGTCCTGCTACATATCCAAGATTATACAGCTCCTCAGAATTTTGAGAATGACAGCCCATAAACAAATGTCATGAAACAAAACACCGGCAGCGCATGCCTTTTATGTTAAATCTGCAGAGACTGAATCATTAAAAGTGCGAAACAAAAAATGCTAGAGCCAATGAGAGTTTTTTTCTACATGCGGGCACGACCATCGGAGACTAAGCCCATATCAGCTTCGCTGTAAAACTATTGTCACGTAGTAGTGACGATGCTTGTATTTGGATTTGAGCCATGTGTGGAGGCAACAACAACTTGTATAGTTATGCCTTGTATAATCAGATTGCATTCGTGACTGTGTAGTAGTGGCCTAATCGTTGGGCATCGGGCTGCTACTGCGGAAGGCATCGAGTCGAATACTTTTGCAGGACGTGCTTTATTTTTGATCGTTAATGCTAATAGTCTCGGTGAGAATTCGCTTATCCACCAACCCAGGTGAAAACCATGGAATGATAGGAAATGAAATTTTCGCTTTAGTTTGATATTTGACACATCCGCACTCCTCGTCCATCGAGAGCGAGATATAAGCATTGTATTCTTGCCTGGTTCTCCGTAGTGGGTGAACCGAAATATTTGTGAAGGAGCACGCAGAGACAAATATGACTATTACTTCTATGCGTAAGTTCAACGAAGTTTCAGGAATATTACGTAGCTATGTCATCTATCGAGGGGTGCTTTATTTTTTATATTTTTATTAATGATCGCTGTCATTAATTTTGTTATGCTTCAGTCGCCTAGTATGTGGTACTTATCGTTAGCCTTTTACAACTACTTTAGTTCTTGTTGGGTGTACTTTAGATATCGCCAGTGTGGCCAACAACCATCGCGGGTATGAGACGCGTTTGCATGAGGCAGCTTTAAAAAGTTGGAAGTCTTCACTATGGTAAAATGCTGCTGTCGATTTTTGTGTTCTTCAGAACCGTGCGCCCCCGTAATGGTTTTGTATAAACTGTATGTGCTCCTCTCGCCTGTCGCTTCCTCGGAAGACTGTAACAAGGCAGCCTGGTTGCTCTTCTTAATGCTATAACATTACTTGGCTCATTGTGCTACCCGGCCGTCATCCGAATGGCGCGGTGGACTTGAATATAAAATTAATTCTAGGCTTTTAAGTGCCAGAACCACTATCTGATTATCAGGCGTGCCATAGTGGGGTGCACATTAATTTTGATCACCGGGTGTTCTTTAACGTGTACCCAATGCATGGTACACTGGCATTTTCAATTTCGGCCCGATCGTGATGCCGCTTCCGCAGCTGGGATTTCAAACCTCGACGTCATGCTTAGCAGCGGAATGCCAAAGCCATTGAACAACCACGGTGGGTCAGGCGCGGCAGAACAACGGCACACAAATTACGTCTTCCGCATCTAAATAAGAAAAGTGGCCGCGGTGAGGATTCGATCGTCTTCCCAACCGGCACTGCTACAGCTCCGTAGCCGAGTGCGCTAACCAATGCGCCACCGTCGCATTGCGCCAGTGTTGCAACATGCGACTGTGATGAATACGTTCGAGCCTGTGCACCTGATGGACTCCACCTAGTGGGCGATTCACTAGATGACAGAGCGAGCTGTAGCCGCTCTCTCTGGCTTTCGAGTTGTCGAGGGCCCGCAGACGCCTTCGTCGGAGGCCATGGTGACGAATAAAATGCAATGTGCTTCAGGTGCCCGTCGAACGATGGATACGACATCCCTGCAGTCTATGAGGTGGAGTTCGCCTACGAACTCATCGGAAATATGTTGTGTCAACACGATGGTGCCGCTCAGAAAGCACCTTCATCTTTCAGCTAGGTAGTGTCATCGTGCAGAAAAGTGGTGTCATCGAGAATAAGCACTCAACGTCATCAAGCTCAAGCCCTACTCACTACTCACTACTACTACTCACACACTACTCAAGCTCAAGCACTACTCACACTCAAGCACTACTTTAATGATAATTCCGCAAATAAAACTTCGCGCACTGATTGAAATGCGGCCGGTTTGTTGTATTGCGTTGTTGACACTTCGTAAACAGCAACATTGGACTCGGAAACATAATGCAGCAGCCTTAAACACAGCGACACACTCAGCGACAATAATGCTCTCGCATTGCCACATCGTAAGAATTGCTTAGGTGCCCCCAAAGTTGCTTTTTTCTCTTCGATTTAAGCAAAATACATTTATATGCTTCTTCTGTCTATGCGGCTTTGAATTGATCAACCATGAGCAGCTGGGTGATGGCCTTAATATAATTACCATCACGTGCCTCCACATAGACATTTAGGCAACTATGAAGACATGTCACGAATGTTTTGCATGTATCTTCCTTGCTTTTCTTCGCGATAAAAAAACCCCGTTTGGTAGACAGCCGCCGAAAGGGTTGCTTCTCCATGAACTACCCATTTGAGCACGTCGTACTCCTATTGTTGCTCGCCATGGAGACGTGTAGGAAGATGCGCTGCGGGCTCAGAGATCTGTGCGATAACGATCCCAGTTCACCGTATGTGCCTGGTAAGCTTTTAGCGAGCTCTACACAGACTGAAACCAAGTAGGAAGTTTGCCATCTGAAGTAAACTTTTGGTATGAACCCGCAAGGAGCGTATAGTAATCTTATTGGCCCGTTGGGCCTCGCAGATATTCAACCTTGCAGGTCCCTTCATGTCTTATCCCGACGCTGCGCAATCGAAACCAAGCAAGCTCAAGCTCAAAGGCTCATCTCTCTTGCCCTGCAAATTATATTCTGCACACTACTCTATCTGAGATAGGCATTATTTGCTCGCTCTTGCAGTCGCCACCATAGTAATCACCCGCGCAACAATTTGACTCGTCTTCTATAATTATTCCCCGGTCACCGGGGAGCTGGATTGCAATTCACGCCGACATCAAGCAGCCTCTTCTATAGCGCTTACCTGCACACACCATATTCGCTTGCACAAGGCGCGCCACCCCTCTTATATTCGAGAAACATTACACCACGCTGTACTGAGGGCGGCTGTGCGTTGCGCTAACAACATCCAATGGTCTTGTTTATGTGTCAAACTATGACTTCAGCAGTGCTCTGTGCGGGTGCGTCGCCGTTGCTTGATCTGGTGGCCACCAAAGTACCGAGGAGAATGTTCTGGAGTAGGCACCTTTTTGTCGCTGTAGATTCCTCCGCTGTGCTTTGTGGACTCAGCAGTGAGTTAAGGTTCTTGCTGCCCGAAGCTCTAGTGTCTTTTAATATTAAATATCGAGGTCAAGTCTACTATACAAATTCATCAAACTTTATGGGCGAAAAGAGTACAATGTAAGCAGATGAAAACGCTGCCTGTGGGTAGAAAATATAGAACGACTCTCATGGAACTAGTTCACACTTACAGCATACTAGGCTTCCTCGCACCGTCTACGGCGGGAAAGAGCCCTTCACTTAGTGCGATGGCCGATGATATGCCAACTCAAAACTTGATCTGGCAAGCTGCTACAGCGGTATTATTTCTTATTAGGCATCAAATGCCTTTAACTCCCGTTGTCGGTGACCTTCAAGAGATCTTGAGCCAAAATCCAGAGCCGTTATCCGGGCGGCCAGTCAGATCTGGTTGCGAGAGCAAAACGAGATCATCCGGGTAACCAGTTAAAACTTTAGAAAATGCTGTCTCTGGTCCACAACCCTTTTTATAAGACCGCATTTCATACGCTTGTTACTGCCCAAACAAGTTGCAAAAAAACATTGGTTCCGATTTCTTCACAACGTTTGTTCACAATATCACTCAAGCTGTAAGTTTTAGTACGCTGAAGTTTGTCATTTCCAATAGGGACGTTCAAAAGGCAGATACATTGCACCATACAGTTGATTGCCATCTTTCGGCGCTGAGACAGGGTTGCCTGTGCTATTTTCAGCGGCAGCGGTCCGTGAGTTCCGCACGCCGGGTTTGGCGCCGCCTCCTTCGACAGATGGCGCCACGCTGCGTGATCAGGTCGGCAGTATCCGGCAGCCTCGGATGGTTTGGCCGAGACGACGCTTGCAACGAGGTTCAGTACAAGAGAGGCTCATTTCAGCTCAGTAAGCTTTCTGGCATGCGTCGAGGCACCAATCAATCTGCTTTACTGGTAGCCATTTCATGCTGACATCTATTTTCCATTACGGGAGAGCCAGAAATTTTATTAATGTATTCTAACACAACTCTCTTCGCCTGACATAACGCATCATCCTCGCCATTGGCCAAGTCTGTCATTGTCTCACTGCTGTATCATGGTACTATACTGTATGATATATACAGGTCTCAAATGTGTGCGCCCGTTGGGTCGGCATGAAACTGTATAAAACGGTAAACAGACAATAGGTGCTTGCGCCAGACCTTACAGCTTCTATTCCATGACTTCACGGTATAACCTATGGCTTAACGAACTGTGGTTTAAGGTTTGGTGTACAGACTATTTGCGACAAGAAATGAGATTTGTGGAGCATGCACAGCAGTCGAAAATGAGCGATACTGCAGTAAGGGCGCCATAAGGTATTAAGCATAACATCAAGTTGAGCTGTGCAGAGATAGTGTGGTTATCAAGGGCCGTTCTTTTTTAGAACTTGGTACGTGGACAAAGCTGAAGAGTTCCTAAAAACTAGGCTAAGGGAGCATGAATGTTCCTTAAAAGTGGTTTTTGTGTGGGTTTAGTGAGTCTTAAATGTCGCAATTGTGAGTTACACTTCAAAATTTCTTGAAGTCAAAGTTTAACTACCGGCACAGATAAAGGATAACGTAAATATAGTGAAAGGCTACGACGGCATCTACACACGTGGCGCGACGCCGACAAGAAGGGAGCACAATGTAGGAACAGAAAAAGAGGTAGAAGCAGCAGCCATGAGCGAGAAGGCAGCTGCGATCACGCAGACCGTTAGAACGAGCAAACCGAGGATCGAGGAGCTAGTCTACAGGGTGCTACCCGGGTGTACTACCACTGGGCAGCTTCCACAGCTACGTCAGTGAACAACAGTGGCTTATCACGCCAAGATACTGCCCGCGTCCGGTTACTGACCGGTTTCCGCGCTTCCTGTGGTACCTGTCTTTCTTGAGCCACCTCCCAAGTGCCTTCTCGGCAAGTAAAGCCCGAGGCTGTCCCGGTTCCTCCCCAAGGCGCCTCTCAAGCAGACGTCGTGCATCGGCTGTCAACGTGTCAACTACTGCACTTGAGAGCCAACTAGGCTGTGCAGTAAGCCATATCGCCACGACCTCCGGTGTTAAAGTGTGAGAACAAACTGAGCTGTCCAGTATACCACGTCGGTGTCGAGAGGATCTCACACGTTAGAGTGAATATTTTTTGTGAGCCATGCTGTTATATATTTAGAGTACTCATAAACATATGTCCCACATGTTAACCCATCCTATTAACACCATCGAGCCTTTCTTCACCCCACCACCAGTCCACAAATGTGATGGCCCACGTTACTCCTCTACAGTGCGAAATATCGGTTGCCTTTACGAAAATGAAATATGGCGGCCCAAGTGCCAGCCACCGTTCCAGTGGTTTGCGCGATTGCAAAATGCCGCATTTGAAAGGTAGATATGGGGGTCGCGTGAGTTTAGGTTCTCAAGATGTGCGTTCCGATTGTAATCCTTAGGGTCGGAGATCTTACAGAGAGTGTGCGTGCAGGTTCGCGTTGAAAGATTAAGCTGGTGGCGTTATACAAGCTGCTGTTTTATTCCAGGGAACTCGCTTGGTACACAGAACACGGAATGTGTTTTATTTGCGGTCCCTTTCAAAAGCGGGGCATTTGAAAACTAATCTTTACGTTTCTGTTAAAATTTGCATGCCTCTCGCCCTATATTCCAGTGGGGGCAACCATCTCCGACGCGGATAGGCTGTACAAGAGATTTTTCGGGGACAACAAATATCAACGAAAGACCAAATCAGTAATGATCTCGCCGCCAGTCATGGATCAAATAGCATATATTTCACACATAGTTATATGCACGTTTTCTGCTAACATAATGACTTCAGAACTATGATTACAAATATTCTGGAGTGCATTTGAGCTTCACTTCTTATGCGATTAAAGGCGTGATGCTCAGAAGAAAAGCGAGCATTGCGACTTTCATATCGGGAGCGTGTCCGCTGCTCAAAGCTGGTACTTATTTTGTTAGGCCAAAAATTATCAAGGCTCAGATTTTGTCGTCGCGCGAACGAGCGCCGTGGGTTGCGTTCAGTGTATGAAGTGCCTCGTCAAATAATCAGAATGAAGAAACCTTTAAGGCAATTGCGGCACTTTGCAGAAAGCGAAGACATTTACGTCCATGGGCAGAAATGCGTCGCGAATAAATTGAAAGACTGAGGGGCGACAGAAAATTTAGGGGCAAGCTCCACTTCCTGGCCAACAGCTAAGCACAAGCATAAGAAATCTATTGAAATGTTACCCCGATTCAACGAAGGCCTGTATTTGAATAGCGTTATAAGTAAAATTTAGCAAAGCTGTCTGCCGCAATTCTTTTTCCACGGCCTTCGGTGTCAATCAACCTCTCTCTGACATTTATATATGATGTTTGTTGGTAAATTAACGGTATCATACAGCCGGATGGCAGGCTTTTACTCCAATTGGCTTTCCTAGCAACACTTTTTCCAAGACACAATATCTTCAGGAAATAACAGTTGATTCTAGCCGTTTCATGTTGTTTGAGCTGTTGCCCCACATTTTGGTCGTCCAAACAGATTAGTTTATCTACTAGCAGCATTACCAAGGTATTCCGATTTATTTGATTGTGTATTTAAATTAAGCCGAAATTACCTGAAATCCATGATGTCTCTTCTTTGTATTAAACCAGTCACAAAGTTTACACCTCAGTCATTTCTATTCACCTCTACCCGTAAGGAAAGATTATTGGTCTCAGCTGAATTTAACTTGTGCACAAATGAAGATATAAAAAAGCTCAAATACATCCACGAAGATTCCTAATACTGCCGCCTGATTACTTTTTATCTCTCTGCAGACTCCTGAGGAGCGTGTTAAACTGGCATCTTGCGTCAGGATTGACGACGGGACACAGGGATCACCGTATGTGCCACCTGACGATATTGATGTAGCGTCCCTTCCTAAAAGCGTGGACTGGAGGAAGAACGGCTACGTAACACCAGTTAGAGCGCAAGGCGTCAAATGCGGCTCGTGCTATGCCTTTGCTTCTGTGAGAAAATTTCAATACTCGATAGTAGTCGAACCATAGACTTTGTGCAAACTTGTTCTTTTTTATGTTGCGTGGCTACTAATTTAGTAAAGCCCATATCGCGCCAGTCAGAGTTGGTTGGTTTCGCAATAAGAGCAGCAATATGGCCGTCTCTGTCATACTTCCGTGCCATTCTATTATCGAGGAGAACATTTTATTTAATAGATATGACCAGTTTGCGAGTACATATGAAATATCACAGTTTCACCTCAAAGGCGAAGTATTGATGTGACGTCGAATTATCAGACAGGTTGTCGGGATATGTGGGGATTGCCGACGGCTCTCTGCCTCGACACACCGAGCCCCGCGGTTGGCGCATGCCTGCGCATCAACCGCGGTCTGGTACAAGCTCGAGGAAACAATAGACGACAACCACGTGTACACTCGGAAAGCATTTATTACGACTGCAACTAACACTTCGAGCTGGCCAGCTAGCTATAGTTGACATCGCTGAGGGTTCCCTCGAAGAGAATAATACACTAGGTAAAGAAGGGCTTCCGACTTACCAACTGGGGAATACGGGGGGGCCGCGGCGTTTGCCGCGGCAAGAACGCGGTTGACTAACCACGTGCGGGAATACGGGAGCGACGGCGGAGACTTCCGCCGTCGCCGCTTGCTGGAGACCAAAAAGCCCCGGGCGATCTCAGCGGGATCTCACGTGACCCACCCGGTGGCGCTGATAGCGCTTGCGATTCCCGCGCGCCGCCCGCGGAAGGAAAGTTTCCCTTCTCCCAACTCTCCCTGGCACGCATGCGATTGACGTGACGTTCGCTTCCCGTGCGGCGATTATGGGACACGAGAATTCCCACAAGGTAGACGAATGAAAATCAAGGTAAATGTTCACGGCTTCACTTCGTGTTCAATTTCAGGCTTCTGCATAATTTCTGGTTCGTTTCTAGTCTAGCTCAGTTGCAGAAACAAATAAGTTTGAATTGTTTTGAACTGGTTGATACGGGTTCATATAGCCTAAAATTAAGGAGAATGTACAGGTGAATTTTAGCTACACAGGCGATATATACACAGGCCATATATGAGCGATATATATAGTTTACGGTAATATCCGTTATAATAGCACTCCCTTAATTTATGAAAATTGCACGATTGGAAATAGGCGCAATATATATAGACAAAGAAAATTCCAGGCAAGAAATATGCTTAATTTTTTCAGCTCATAAGGAGCAAAATGCCGTCACAATTTGCCTCACCATGCGTAGAATTCTTGTAGGGTCTGTAAATGATGGAACCCAACTTGCCGCTGTAAATAAAATTGGCTTGAAGATGCAGCGGGAGAAACAACCTATCATGGATTATTTCATTCTTGTCCCGGCACGAGAGCAAGTTCCTCACCGCAGTTTTTTTTTTTTCTTCTTCTATCCTCTGCTGTTTGACGGCGGTCAGTAACGGCGGTCAGTAACCGAGGTAACAGGAGCTACGCGATTGTTCACGGCAGATGTTCTTTCAATCACGGTATATTGGCCGCAATACGTGTGAAGAAATTTTGCACAGAGCCCTGGCACTCGAACAGGTGTCCACAGGAGCACATCGTCGCCTGGGCCGAACGAAATGACACGACGGGTTGCATCACAACGGACTTTCCTCTTGTCCTGAATGGTCGTGGTGTGGGCGCGCGTCAGACAGCCCGGTGTCCGTAATATGTATCAGTGGTTTTCCGCACGAAATGACAGCAGATGCAGCTCACAAGAAATCCCAGCCTAAGATGATCGGATGAGGGCACGACGAAAGCACAGTAAACTGTATACGATGGCGAATTCCGTCGGTGAGGACACGAGCGGTACACTGTCCGGTAGGGTAAATCGGACTGTCATTGGCGCCACGTAGGACCAGACCAACATACGGAGTTTGCACTTTTCGTAGACGGAAGCATAGTTCGCGATGAATAACAGAGATGGCGGCGCCAGTGTCAATAAGAGCGTCGACAGAAACACCTTCCACACAAACAGCGAGTAAGTTAGTCGGGCGAGCAGGAGGAATTGGGACAGTTTGCAAACAAGCAGTTTCTCCGCCAAAAACTGCAGCGTCTAGTTTTCCGGATGGTTGTCGAAAGAAGTAGAAGCAGGACGCAGAGGCGATGAAGTACGGCGGAACGGAGACAGGGAACGACGACGGGGTGAGAGAGATGACCGGGACATGTTTTGGGACAACGGAGGTGAGGGCGAGTGACGTGACGAGGATGTATAGGGTCCTGGAACGTAGGCGTCCGATCTGGGCACATAGTCTCTCTCATAACCGGAGTAGCCTCGTCGTTCATCATGCTGGCGCCGGCGGCAGAAACGAAAGATATGACCACTTATGCCACAGTAGAAACATACTGCGCGGGAAGGGCGCCAGGTAGAGTAGTATGTTTGCACGGAGGCCTTCGCTGTCATCGAGGCCAGGTGGTCGCAGACAATGGTGGCAGGTGCAGATGGAACTGGGACCGCAGGCCGCGAAGCAATCTCGGCGTAAGAAGGTGCACAAACAGGCGCAGGGGACCGGGCATGTGTGACACTTGGCATGGACGCCAGTTCTTCTTTAATGATCTCGCGCAAATTGGGAGGAGGAGCGCGCAAAGACGCAATGGCGGTGTTGGCCGGAGCATGGCCGTGAAGCTCGTCTCGCACAATGATGCGGATGAGCGCTCGCAATTCGTCGTTGTCGGTAACGTGAACGTCGCAGGAGGCACGTGGAAGACGAAAGGAGCAGATCGTGGAAAGTCGTTGGCAAGTCGTGATGATGTCACTAACGGAAGTGGGGTTCTAATTAACAAGGGCCTGAAAAGCAACGGAGTAGATGCCCTTCAGGATATGGCGGATACGTTCCACTTCGGGCATGTCACTCTCAGCGCGACGGCAGAGGGTCAGGACGTCTTCTATGTAAGAGGTATAGGACTCTTCGGCTCCCTGGATGCGGGTAGCGAGCTTCTGTTTCGCTATTTCGGAGCACCCAGCAGATTTGCCAAATATCTGTCGCAGCTGCGCAGTAAATGCTGGCCAATCAGGGAAGTCGCGCTCATGGTTGAAAAACCAAGTTTGGGCGACCTGCCTCAGGTAGAAGGCAACATTGTGGAGCTTGTGTGAGTCGTCCCAATGGTTGCATGCGCTCACCCTATCGTACTGTTCAAGCCAGTCTTCCACGTCTGCGCCGCGAAGGCCAGAAAAAATCTGAGGGTCGCGTTGCGGTGCGGTGACGGACCAAACAGGCCCAGCTGGCGGAGCTGAGGTGGCGCCAGCAGTGGATGCGGTGGTTTGTGCCATGACTGGTGTTGGCGAGCAGAAACGTCGACCAGAGCGGAGCTCCAGGGGTGACCGGTAGAGCAAGAGGACGGGGATATCAACGCACCCTCCACCACTTGTGAGACGACGCCCGGGACGAAGGCAGATCTCTTGTATTATCACACAGCGCGAGACAGCCCACGAACACCAATCTGACAAAATGATGATGATTATGAGGATGGGTATATACACATGAAGACGATGTTGAACTGCACAGTTAGCGCTCACAATATATATATATATATATATATGTACATGTACAATGCAACAAGAGTATTCTGCAGGTAGATTTGGGAACGGGCGTGGCTTCAGAAACGTAGCGTCGATAGGGGAGAGTGGTGTCCCTGGGACATGATGGTTCACGGCTATATAGAAAAAAGAAAGGAGAGAAGTCTGTGGTAGTTTGTGGCGCAGGGTTATAGACGTACGTGACGAAAGGGAGAACCTGGTCCCAATTGGAGTGATCATTGGATATCGAAAGCATATATCCAAGGATACGGTTGCCGTTTGTTTGAGGATAGTACGCAGAGTTGGTGCGGTGAACTATGCGGCATTCTTGGAGCAGTGCCTCAATAGCGCTTGAGAGAAAGGCGCGGCCGCGATCGCTTATTAATTCACGGGGCGCACCGTGTCGCAAAACGAGATGCCGAAAAAGGAAGGGAGCGACGTCTACCGCCGTGGTAGCTGGCATCGCAGGTGTTTCAGCATACCCTCTGAGATGGTCGACCGTGACAATAATCCACCGGTTGCCTGCAGGAGTGTTGGGGAGGGGACCGTAAAGATCAATGCCAACCTGGTCAAATGGTTGTGCAGGGCACGGTAAAGGTTGTAGAGGGCCAGCGGTGCTATGAGGAGGAGCCTTGCGGCGTTGGCAGAAAATGCATGATCGCACGTACTGGCGAATGTATCGACACATGCCGCGCCAATAATACGTCAGGCGTAGGCGGGAGTAGGTCTTGAATACGCCAGCGTGGCCGCATTGAGGAACGTCGTGGAAGGCGGGGCATATGTGCGAGCGCAGATGACGGGGGATAACAAGCAGCCACCTGCGGTCACCGGTTTGGTAATTGCGGCGATACAACAAACCTTTACGAACGACAAAATGTTGCGCTTGACAATGAATGGTGCGTGAAACAGATTCAAGCGAACGGTGAGAGAGAACGTCAAGCAGAGAAGCGATCCAGGGATCCTTGCGCTGCTCGGCCGGCATGTCGGTGATGCTGAGGGACGACGAAGCGCAGGTGGAAGTTTGTAAGCAAAGTAGGTCAGAAGGCAGCGGAGAACGGGATAAGCTTTCGGCGTCTGAATGTTTGCGTCCCGAGTGATAAATGACACGTATGTCATACTCTTGAAGGCGTAAAGCTCAACGAGCGAGGTGGCCAGTGGGGTCTTTCATAGATGACAACCAGCATAAGGCATGCTGGTCAGTCACAACGTCAAATTGGCGTCCGTAAAGGTAAGTACGGAATTTGCCGATTGCCCAAATAATTGCCAAACATTCCTTTTCCGTTACAGAATAATTTGACTCTGGTTTTGTTAGGGTATGGCTGGCATATGCAACGACATACTCGTCATAGCCGTCTATGCGTTGGGCGAGAACGGCACCAAGACCGACACCGCTAGCGTCCGTGTGAATTTCAGTCGGCGCATTGGAATCGTAGTGGCGCTGTAATAGAGGGGACATAAGGAGCCGGCGGAGCGTCGTAAATGACTCGTAGGAATCAGGATTCCATGAAGAGTGGTCAGCGCTGCTGGCAAGTAGCTGAGTCAAGGGGGCGATAATAGAGGCGAAATTGCGGATGAAACGCCGACAACGAGAGCACAAGCCGATGAAGCGCCGCAGCTCTTTAAGAATGTTTGGCTTGGGAACTGGGAAACGGCTCGCAGTTTGGCAGGGTATGGTAGGATTCCCTCTTCTGAAACGACGTGGCCTAGAATCGTAAGCTGTCTGACACCAAAATGGCATGTCTTTCAAATTTGCTTGTATATATATATATATATATATATATATATATTCTACAGGTGTTTATTCGGCAGAGCTTGGAGCAGCGAACGTCAACGGTCAGCGCAGTTACAGCTTCCAAGCACGAGAGCCGTTGGCGAGCAAGAGCGCTCGACCCACTAGCGTTTTGATCCAGTAGCGCTGCACCCACTAGCGTCTCTCTTCGCTACAATCACCCCCGGGAGCGATAAGGGAGCCGTCGGGCGACCTAACAGTTCGTCACGGTGAGCGGATCGTAGTAAGGCTTTAGACGGTCGACATGGACAATGTCTCGTCCACGGCGGCATATATCTGAAGATGGCTCTACTGGTTCTATTACATAGTTCAAAGATGCGCGTTCAATAACGCGATAAAGACCTTCATACTTCGGAACCAGTTTTGATGAGAGGCCAGGGGCAGTGAAAGGAACTCAGAGCCACACGAGTGCTCCCGGATCGAATGTGACCGTTAAAGTGGCGTCACCGCGAGTGCACCTCTGGCGCTTTTGATCTTCGGTAGTAAAGGCCCAAGCGAGGTCGCGGCACTCTTCTGCATGTCTGACCGTGGCAGAAATAGGCACGAAGTCGGATGCATCTGGCCGATACGGCAGAATTGTGTCGATGGTGTGCGAAGGGTGCCGACCATATATACAGTAAGAAATAGGGTGAAAACCCAGTGGTGGCCTTCGTAGCCGTGTTACACGCGTAGGTTACGAAGGGTAGAATGGCGTCCCAGTTCGTGTGGTCGGAGGTGACGTACATTGAAAGCATATCACCGAGCGTACGTTTGAAGCGTTCCGTGAGGCCATTCGTTTGAGGGTGGTACGCCGTAGTTGTGCGATGAACAACGTGGCACTCTTTGAGAATGGCTTCAACTACCTCCGACAGGAAGACGTGTCCGCGATCGCTGAGCACTTCTTGAGGTGGACCATGCCGCAAAATGAATTGGCGAAGCAGAAATGTGGCAACGTCGCGCTCTGTAGCTGCCGGAAGGCCGGCCGTTTCGGCGTATAGTGTGAGGTGATCGATTGCAACGATGGCCCGGCGGTTACCACGCTGATGTCAAATGAAGTGTTCCATACAGATGAATTCCAGCGCGGCCGCACGACCGATTAGGGCAGGGTAGAGGCTGCAGGCCAGCTGGCCAGAGCTTGGGTGAAGTTTTCCGGCGCTGGCAGTCGGGGCATGAGCGAACGAACTTGTGAACGCAGTTGAACATTCCTCGCTAGTAGTAGGGTTATCGGAGGCGCTGGTAGGTTTTGAAAGGTCCCTAGTGTGCACACTGTGGATCAGAATGGAACGATGCGCAGCTTTCAGAACGGAGGCTTCGAGGTACTACTAATGACCACTGGCGTCCGTCAAAGGTGTAATTGCGTCGGTGAAGCAGGTCGTCGCGAATGGAGAAATGGCGAGCTGGACGGCGCAACGCACGTGTGGTTGGCTGCGATGACGGATCAGCATAGAAGTCTATGATGGAGGCAATCCAGGGGTCCTTGCGCTGCTCGGAAGTGATGGTCCCAATGTCGATGGAAGAAATGTCAAGCTGGGATAGTGAGCAGCAGGCATTGTCGTCAGGCAAGGGAGAACCTGAGAGGGCGTCAGCGTCAGCATTCTGGCGTCCGTTGCGGTACAGTATGCTGATATCGTAATCCTGCAATCGAAGTGGCCTGCGGGCGAGACGGCCTGAGGGATCCTTCAATGATGACAGCCACCATAATGCATCGTGGTCCGTGACTGCATCAAATTGGCGACCGTACAAATAGGGCCGGAACTTAGTAAGCGCCCAGATGATCGCCAGGCATTCTTTTTCCGTGACGGTGTAATTGGTCTCGGCTTTAGTAAGCGTACGACTTGCATATACCACAACATATTCAGGAAATCCTTGTTAGCGTTGCGCTAGGATAGCGCTGAGGCCAACACTGGTGGCATCTCTGTGTCCCTCAATACGTGCCGATGGGTCGTAGTGGCGCAAAATGGGAGGAGACGTCAGCTAACGACTGAGCTTTGCGAACGCTTCGTCGCACTTGGATGACCACGAATGGAGGGGTCCGTTGCTTCCAAGTAGCTTCGTCAGGGGCGAGATGACGGCGACGAAATTACGAATTACGAAAATTACCTGAAGTAGGAATTAACACAAGCCTACAAAACTGCGCAGTTCTTTGACGGACGTCAGTTTCGGGAATTCGGCGACGGCGCGAAGTTTGGCAGGTTCGAGGAGGATTCCATCCTTCGAGACAACGTAACCCAGTATCGTGAGCTGCCGCGCTGCAAATCGGCACTGCTTTAGGTTCAGTTGTAGGCCAGCGTTTGTTAGGCACGTCAAAACACGCCGGAGGCGTTGAAGACGATTGGTGAAGTCAGGTGCAAAAACAACAACGTCGTCTAGGTAACATAAACACGTGTGACACTTCAAGCCGCGCAAAACTGTGTCCATCATGCGCTCAAAGGTTGCTGGCGCATTACAAAGTCCAAACGGCATGACGTTAAATTCGTATAAGCCGTCGGGTGTGACAAAGGCTACCTTCGGCCTATCGGCGTCAGCCATGGGCACTTGCCAATATCCCGAGCGTAAATCTAGCGATGAAAAGAATTCAGCTCCTTGTAGGCTATCGATAGCGTCATCGATTCGCGGTAGCGGGTATACGTCTTCGCGAGTGATCTTGTTCAGGCGCTAATAGTCGACACAGAACCAGACAGACAGACAGACAGACAGACAGACAGACAGACAGACAGACAGCCCGACAGACAGACAGAACAGACAGACAGACAGACAGACAGACAGACAGACAGACAGACAGACAGCCGACAGACAGACGACGACAGACTACAGACAGACAGACAGAAGACAGACAGACAGACAGACAGACAGACAGCCAGACAGACAGACAGACAGACAGACAGCACAACGACAGACAGACTAGACAACAGACAGACATCAGACAGACAGACAGACAGACAGACAGACAGACGACAGCAGACAGACAGACAGAGACAGACAGACAGACAGACAGACAGACAGACAGACAGACAGACAGACAGACAGACAGACAGACAGACAGACAGACAGACAGACAGACAGACAGACAGACGACAGACAGACAGACAGACAGACAGACAGCACAGACAGACAGACAGACAGACAGACAGACGACAGACAGACGACAGACAGACATACAGACAGACAGACAGACAGACAGACAGACAGACAGACGACAGACAGAAGACAGACAGACAGACAGACAGACAGACGACAGACAGACAGACAGACAGACAGACAGACAGACAGACAGACAGACAGACAGACAAGACAGACAGGACAGACAGACAGACAGACAGACAGACAGACAGACAGACCAGACAGACAGACAGACAGACAGACGACAGACAGACAGGACAGACAGACAGACATACAGACAGACAGACAGACAGACAGACAGACAGACAGACAGACAGACAGACAGACGACAGACAGACAGACAGACAGACAGAGCAGACACAGACAGACAGACAGACAGACATGACAGACAGACAGACAGACAGACAGACAGACAGACAGACAGACAGACAGACAGACAGACAGACCAGACAGACAGACAGACAGACAGACAGACAGACCAGACAGACAGACAGACAGACAGACAGACAGACAGACAGACAGACGACACCGACAGACAGACAGACAGACAGACAGACAGACAGACAGACAGACAGACAGACAGACAGACTACGACAGACAGACAGACAGACAGACAGACGACAGACAGACAGACAGACAGACAGACAGACAGACAGACCAGACAGACAGACAGACAGACAGACAGACAGACGACAGACAGACAGACAGACAGACAGACAGACAGACAGACAGACAGACAGACAGACAGACAGACAGACAGACAGACAGACAGTCAGACAGACAGACAGACAGACAGACAACGACAGACAGACAGACATACAGACAGACGACAGACAGACAGACAGACAGACGACAGACAGACAGACAGACAGACAGACAGACGACAGACGACAGACAGCAGACAGACGACAGACAGACAGACAGACAGACAGACAGACAGACAGACAGACAGACAGACAGACAGACAGACAGACAGAACAGACAGACAGACAGACAGACAGACAGACAGACAGACAGACAGACAGACAGACAAAATGAACTTTATTTGGTCCTGAGGAACTATGTGTGGACCCCCTGTGGGAAATCCGTAGTAGTCACTGGCCGCATCCACGTAGGGGCAGGAAGACCGTGGTCCTCCGCCCTTTCGCAGGCCCTCTGGACAGCCTGGAGTTGGACTGAGAGCACGCTGCTTTTAAGGGCATTGTCCCAGTCCGCTTCTTTGTTTAACGGTGCGTTACGCAACGCAGGGCATTGCCAGAGCATGTGAGCCAATGTGCAGAAATGCACACCACAATCTGGACAGTGTGGTTCTATATTTGAGGCGATGCGACTTAGAAAGCCCCTCGAAGGAAAGGACCCCGTTTGGAGCATTCTAAAAGTCGATGATTGAGACCTGCTAAGCTTAGGATGAGGTAGTGGAAAACTCCTCCGCTCTAACTGGTAGTGGGAAACTATTTCGTGGAATGTAAGTAATAGGTCGCTGTGCTTAATTTCGTCCGGCCCCCCAAAAGCTTCCATACCGCCGCGGCGGGTAAGATCTCGCGCACGGTTATGAGCAAGCTCATTGGGGTCTGGGAGATTTATAAAAATATTCGGACCCATGTGGGCTGGAAACCACGTAATGGAATGAAAACCAGTAACCACCCTATTTCTGAGGATGGCCGCAGCCTCTCGGGAGATGGAACCCGATGCAAAGGCACGTATGGCCGCACGAGAGTCTGTGTATATATTGGGACGCACAGGGTCGCTCATTGCCAAAGCTATGGCTATCTGTTTTGCTACATCGTTGGAGATATGACGGACAGAAGCCGCGTTGATGAGTGTACCGTTTGTATCAACTACTGCCGAAACAAAGTTGTTGGTCTGTCCATATTGGGCCGCATCTACGAATGCTGCCAAGCTTGGGCTATCTGCGACTGTTTTTAAAATAGCCCGGGCGCGAGCCTTGCGTCGCCCAACGTTATACTGTGGGTGAACATTCCTAGGAAAAGGACAAACAGCGAATGATGCCCGGATTGCTTCCGAGAGTGATTCCTCATGGTCGTTGATTAAGCTTGGAGCTAAGTTGACTGACTCTAGTAAACGTCTTCCGGCTTTGGATGTAGATAGCCTGACAATTTGTGCTGTTCTTTGGGCCTCTATCATCTCCGAGACGGTATTATGCATGCCACGCTGCACAAGCTTGTCTGTACTAGTGGTGACTGGTAATCCCAGTACTCTTTTAATGCTCTTGTGCATGAGCGTGTCTATCTTGTTCCTTTCTGTCTTAGTCCAATTTTGTGCAGATGCCACATAAATGATGTGACTCATCAAGAACGCGTGATATATCCTGAGAAGATTGCCCTCTCCGAGTCCCCGTTTTCTATTCGAGACTCTAGAGATGAGCCGGAGCATACTCTCCGTTTTGGAGGTGATGTGGGCAATTGTCTTTGCATTACAGCCTCTGGCGTCCAGTAACAGCCCCAGTATCCTGATCGAGTTGATTCGAGGAATAGCCTGACCATCCTTCGTGTGTAAGGCAATAGGTATCAGTTCCATCGGAACCAAACCCCTAACGCCCTGTCTCGCCGGCCTGTACAGCAATAACTCAGACTTGGTAGGTGAGAGGCTGAGCCCTGTTTCAGTTAACAATTCTTCCGTTACATTTAGTGCTTCCTGTAGCGCCTGTTCAACGTCCGCGTCTGATCCACAAGGACACCAAATCGTAATGTCGTCTGCGTATAAAGCATGGCCAATGTTTTGCACGGAGGATACGCGCTCCGAGAGTCCCGTCATGGCAATATTAAATAAGAGAGGGGATATTACTGCCCCTTGCGGGGTCCCTCTTGCCCCCAACTCAAACTCATCAGATTTAATTATCCTTAAGAAAGGATCTAACATATGTGTGGAATCTCCGTCCCAAATTTAGCTCCGAGACCGCCTCAAGTATGAATCTATGTGTGATTTCAAATGCTTTAGCCAGATCCAGGGCGAGTATTCCCCTAATATCTCTAGTCCTGCGGTCGATAATTTGGCGTTTGATGAGAAGCATCACATCTTGTGTGGAGAGTGCGGGTCTGAAGCCTACCATTTGTAGGGAAATATTTCCCGGCACTCGATATACTTTGAAATTCTATTGTGAATAGCGTGTTCTGCAACCTTACCCGCACAAGAGGTGAGCGAGATTGGGCGCAGGTTTTCCGGAGCTAGAGGTTTCCCTGGCTTAGGTATGAGGACCACCGAAGCAGTCTTCCAGGACTCAGGAACCGTGCCCGATTCCCATATCCTGTTGATTTCTTCCGTCAACTTCGTGATAGACTTATCATCCAGGTTGTGAAGGAGGCGGTTGGAAATACCATCCGGCCCGGGGGCCTAGCGGCCATTAATTATGTGATACCTCTCTGATCTCAGCCTCTGTAAAGGGGACGTCCAGCTCCCCCACCTCTTCCCCCCGGTAGCTGGGATAGTCCCGATGGCCAGCTGGACCCATCGGGAGATATCGATTAGCCAGCTCCATGATGAGGGCCGTCTCGAACCTCCCTTCTCTTTGTGCTTCCGCACTATCCTATCAATTGCAAGCCTTTGGTTACTTTTTGCTTGCGAGTCGTCAAGCAAATAGTCACGGCTTGTCTACTTGCGCTCCAAGCGATCCGTATGCCTACGTCATCGATGACATTGTTCTGGATGTTTCTGATACCGGTCAGCATGGTCCCGTGACATCTTCGAGCCAGGATATAAAACCCGCACCATCCGCTTCTGGCTTCAGTGGGCGAGGCAACGGCAGTGACGACAGTATGCTCATCCGCACTCTGCTTTTTGCGCAGGTATGTTATCTTGAAGGAGCTACCACTGTTCGCTCAGATGATCGTTGTCTGCTGTTGTTTCCTCGCCCACATGGTCATGGTTTTTCGCTGATTTCTTTGCACTCTTATGTCATGTATTGCTTCAGCACACTGCTTCTGAGCGGTGACGTTGAGTTGAATCCAGGCCCTCCTAAACCTTGTAAAGATAACTCCGAAAAGGCCACTCGTTCTAGAGGTACTTGTACTGCAGACTTAACATACTCTGGATCTTCAGACGGCAAATCTGACGATATGGCTTCTGTCGGTGTAGATCCTAACATAGCCAATATGCTTGCTAAGCTGCTTGAAGGACAAAATAGAATGGCACAAGATATAAGCGACATTAAGCAGTTTCAACATACAGTTAACTCTCGCTTTGATGCACTTGAAAAATGTGTATGCGATCTTGAGTCCTTGTCTTCCGCTTCTCAAATTAGTACATCGAGTGATAATGCTACCCGTGTTGAAATCCAATCATTGAATGATACAGTAAACAAACTTTTGTCTTGGAACGATGATCTCGATAACCGGTCACGTAGAAATAATCTTATTTTGCATGGAGTTTCTCAACTGGCAGAAGAAACTAACGAAGCGTTGCTAAGTCAGGTCTCACAATTATTTACAGGACAGCTTAAAATTGAATGCCCCCCAATCGAGCGCTGTCATAGGATAGGTAAAAGGAACGGCGATCGACCGCGCCCCATCATCATTAAGCTTCTGGACTACCGCACCAAATTGGTTGTTCTTAAGAATGCATTTAGACTGAAAGGCACTGATATTCGCATAGCTGAAGATTTCTCGGCTCGCGTACGTTCTATCAGAAAAAGTCTGTGGGAAGCTACCACTTCCTACAGGAATAATGGTCACATAGTCCGTTTGCGCTATGATCATGCCTTCATTGACAATGTGAAATACACCTGGGACGACAGTACAAAAACCTTGATAAATACTTCTACTACTTCTTCAAAGAGTCACTCAACTGTTAAACGAGCTGGTTCACACTGACTTTTCCAAGATTCTCACGACAACCTTCGGTTTTTGAATACTAATGCCAGAAGTTTAATAAATAAGTTTTCTGATTTCGTATCCTTAACAACTACTTACTCGCCTCATATTGTCGGAGTCACTGAAACGTGGCTACATGACGAAATCTGTGACTCGGAAATATCTCCACCCGGTTTTAATGTAGTTCGGAGCGATCGTAAAGATGGAAGAAGAGGCGGTGGTGTCGCATTGTTTCTGAGGTCTGACCTCAGCTTCTCTGTGCTTGAGGGGCCTCGTGAGCTCGAGACAGTTTGGTGTAAGGTTAACCTTCATAAGAAAACTCTTTTAATTGGTGTTTTCTATCGCCCTCCTGGATCAGCCGCTACAGATCTTCATACGTTAAGCAATTTCATGAACGCACATAATGCTTCTTCTGCTAATGTTATATTAATGGGCGACTTCAATGCTCCTGGTATAACATGGCCAAGCTTATCCGTATCTGGTCACGATGTCCTATTGTGCAAAGAGCTTGTCGACCTTTCACTTTCATTTGGTGTAAAGCAGATCGTTGATTGCAGTACCCGAGGGGCAGCCGTTTTGGACCTTGTGTTCGTCAGTGCGTGTTTTCCTGACGACCAGTATGAGTGTGAAGTAGTAGATAGTCTGTCGGATCACAAAGCTGTACTAGTGTCAATTTCCTTAAGTGTCCCTGCGTCTAATCATATTTATACTACTTTTCACGATTTCAATCGGGCTGATGATGACTCAGTTACTGATGTGTTATGTAATTCTTTCGAGCAGTTCGAACAACTTTACGCGTCCTGCGATGTTAATGCATTAGTCTCGTTTTTTCAAGACACTGTCCTCAGGTGCATCCGAAGCTTTGTGCCTCTGAAAACTAAGAAACAAAATCCAACGGTCCCTTGGATGACTAGAGAATTACTTCACATTTCCCGCCGCATTTCCAGACTGAGACGCCTAAAGCGTGCGGGTGACATCCATGCTACAGCACAGTTTCTTCTTCTTAAGGATGAATATCGCACCAAGGCAAAGAAAGCCAGCGATTTTTACTATAATGTTACCTTAACTAACTTATTGCACAGTAACCCTAGAAAATTCTGGACCGCAATTTTTCCTAACGTAAGTTCTAGCAATACTTTTATGGTTAACAATGTGTCCTCTAGTGATCCTAAGGTAATCGCCACCGCATTTAACGCGCATTTTCAATCCGTTTTAGCGATAGACAACCTCGAAATTCCTCCTTACAGCAGTGA
>NC_051158.1:68440001-68466703 GCF_013339745.2 Dermacentor silvarum | reverse complement strand
TTTAATATAGCTTTTCCCTTTAACCATTGATTATTGGAACTTTCTGCCTGGTGCCATTCGCTCCCTTCCTCTGGACGATTTCTTGCTCAAGCTTGACGGTTATTGATTTATCTTTTGTGTTGTTTGTTCTTGCTTCGTTCTGCTTATATTTGCAATTTGTGTACGCCCTACAACTGTGTAATTCCCCACTCCTGCCATAGCCCTAACAGGGCTGCAGTATGTAAAAATAAATAAATAAATAAATAAATAAAATGTTTAAGGAGGTTCCACTTTCATCCCTTGCGCATTCGCCCATCCACCGCCGAGCAAATCTCACTCCATTATTGGTTAGCTAGTTCTGCGCAGTACTCTTCAATCTCTCTATTGAGTTCCGCTATTTTTTTCCGGAGTCTACGGTTGAGTCTCTGCGTTTTTCAACGTGCCGGAATGGAGCTTTTGGCCTCCAGAAGATGCGCCAAACGCGAATCAATTCTGGGGACCTGAACCTCCGTGCTGACCATCTTAGTAGCCTGCTCGAAAATTTCTTTAGTCTTTCGAATAAATCACTTAGGCTACTGTATTCTTCGGTGTCCTCTTTTCTGATTTTACGGAAAACATCCCAATCGGTGACTCGAAACTCCCTGGGAGGCGGGGATTTGACCTTGACAGAGATGGTTATGACGAAGTGATCACTACCCAAGCTCTCCTGAAGATTTTGCCACGCCACCTCGGTTATGTTCTTAACGAATGTCAAGTCCGGTGTCGCATCTCGCGCTACAGACGTCCCCATTCTTGTTGGGAACCGTGGGTCCGTGATTAATTCCAGGGCGCAATTGTTTGCCTCTCGAACGAGAGCAATTCCTTTCGTGGTTTGCCTTGTATAACCCCATACAGTGTGCGGTGCATTAAAATCTCCAGCCACGATTAACGCGGAACCTCTTGCTAAAGAAGATGGTTTAGCTAAGATGGAGTGAAAAGTCTGTCTCTGCTGTGATGGTGGGCTGTATACATTGAGTATGTAGACGCTCTGCTTAAGCCAGCTATTAGGTATGATTTCTACTAGAAGTGCTTCAACCCTGGATCTGCCTAGTTGCATTCTATGCTCCTGGAAAGAGCATTTCTTACTGAACAGTGTGGCTATCCCTCGTTTGTTTTCATCCCGCCCCGCAACGGCTCGATAGCCCGCCAAGGACAGAGATTCGCACAAAGTTTCCTGTAATAATAATACGTGCGGTTTGACCGCCTGTGATTTAATATACTGTTGTAGTGGAGCCTCGCGCCTTTGGAAACTGGCGCAATTCCACTGCCAAACTACCAATTCATTATTATTCCCCGCCATGGTGCCTACATTGCATTAGGAGCTCCCTAGGGGCGCTACTACCATCCGTGCCCGACATGGTCTGTACTGAACCGTGGTTCGTGGCGTTTGGTGTACACACGATCGCTAGTTTTGTTTCGACCACCCCCATTCTCAGGCTGAGCATGCTAATACTCTTCATAATCTGCTTCATTGACTTCTGGATATTCTCAAGAATTTCATGACTAGATTCGGTGTCCATAGAATCCGACTGGTCCTGAGGAGGGGCCTTGCATTTGGTCTTGTTAGCCTGTGACCCTTGCTCCTGAGTGGAAGGTTTCTGAACTCTAACATTTTGTTGGGCGTTTGCCTTTCGAAAATCTTCGAAGTCGGCCCTCATTTGCTGTATTTCCGCCTTTAGACGATCATTTTCTTGTAAGAGAAAAGCGACCTTCGGGTCCTCCCTTTGCTCTGGCGATGCTACCTGCGTTACCTTTTTCGCTGTCGTTGTCTGTGGCTTGACTCGATCCGCCCAGGTAGGCTCCTCCTGGATCCGCACCTGGGAGTTGGAGCACCCCCTGGAACGGGAGCGCCTCCTGGAGAGACTGCGTCGACGAGCAGCTGGTGTGACGGAGCGCCCCTGTCTTGCGCGCTTGACACGCTGAAATTACCTGATCGGCTCTCCCGAGCCACCTGTGCCTTCTTGGTGCGCCTTCGGCGCCGCCGCCTTCTTTGTCTGACAATATATGGCACTTGGCAACGCTCCTTACATTTTTGGTCCGTTGTACGACGTTTCCCACCGCACAATGAGCATTTTGGGATGCACTGATGTCCCTCCACGGGAGATGTTGTTCCGCAGCTTCGGCACACCGTCTTGTTTGGGTTAGGGCAAACATCCGCTCTATGGCCGAGGCCTCCACACCCGTAACAAACATCCGTTTGCCGTTTGAATAACGTGCAGCGAAACATGCTGGCGCCACACAACACGTAGTTCGGCACTTTCATGCCATCGAACAGCACGATAACCGTGGTAGTGGTCTTGATTCTTCGAGCCTCCAGGGCCCCAGGGTTTCGGTGATTAACGATCATCGTTTCGAGTTGTGCGTCGTTGATATCGGCGTCGACTACTCGTATGACTCCCTTGCACGTGCTGTCCGGGGCGGCTATGTAAGCCCACGCCTTGTACGTTGTAAGCTCAGCCGAACTTGTTCAATCCCTACGTAGGCATCTGCGTTCTTCTTGTGCGGCGTGCAAACCACAAAGATATTCTGAGCTGTGTTGGGGCAGATGACATCGCCCTCCGTTTCCGCCGGAGCCAAGGTTGCCGCCATAGCCAGGGCTTGCGCGAAGCGTATCTGACTGACCTTTGTTACATTCAGGCCATCCCTCGGTCTGATGATGATGCGTATAGTGTCCCTCGGGAGTCGAGGAAGCCTTGAAGCGGCCGCGAGGCGTTTCACTGCGGCGGAGGTGGTGGTGCGGCTGTTGCCCCTCCCGCCAAAACGTGCTGCAGTGCCCGACGAGGTGGAGGCCTCAAGTCGAGTCTTCTTGTTTCTTCTTAACGCCGTGGTCCATCCTGGCCGATTCGCTTCTTCGTGGGTGATGTCCACCCCTTCAACCATCTCTACTTCGGGCATCCCGCCCCACGTCACCGGGGTTAGGCCTAGGCCTAACCGCGTCGCCTCGTCGTGGTCGAAAGATCACAAGCTCACAAAATGGTGAAAAGTCTACCTACCGATAAAATTCCGATATCGGTAGGTTCCTTGCGACCTGCTGCGTCGACAAATACACAGTTGTCGTGGTTCCTATTCGGAAATCTAGTCGAAAACATTGATGAAAGCAGGAGCAGATACAGAGCCATCTTTTTTTCGTAACAAGGACTTCAGGAGATGCCCCTGGACTGTTTGAGTGTCGGATCACTTGGCGGTGAAGCATTTCGTCGACTTGCTCATTAATCACACGACGTTATGAGGCTGAGACGCGGGATGGGCGTTGCCGCAATGGCGATTGGGAGCCAGTGTCAATATGGTGCGTGACAGCACGGAAGGTTGCCCGGCATCAAAAGAACGAAATTCTTCTAAGATGCGCAGAAGCTTAGAACGCTGAGCTGGGCTGAGACCATCGGCAATAGATGAATCGAACACACTTGTGGCTGTGGGCAAAGGGTCGGACGTAGAGAGAGAACCGAGTGTGCTGTAACTGGCGCAGGACGTGTCTTCGGGAGCATCCGTAATTGTGCGCCTCCGATCGCTTCCACATAGCCAAGACATTCACCTTGAGGCAGCATCACAGGGTATGACAAAGGGTTACGGACGAAAATAACTGTGGAGCCCTGTTTGACGTTCACTGTCACAAAAGGTAGCAGCACACCTTTTCGATTATAAAAGCGGCTGGATGGAGAAAGTAGTGCGGCGGAGTCAGAGAGGCTGCTGCAATGCATAGCGACAATCACTGACGAGTTGGGACGTACGCTGGTGTCGTGCCTGACGAGTAGTTTGTTCACAAAAGAAGCATTATTGGCTAACGTCATATCTGACATCGGCGACAGTTCTAGTTCGGCTCGTGTGCAATGAACGACGGCTTCAGTCGGTCGACATGAACAGTTTCGCGTCCGCGACGCCGTTGGTCCGTAGATGGCTGAACAGGCTCAATGACGTAGTTGACCGGGAACGTCTGTCGTAGAACCCGGTAAGGGCCGTCACACTTTGAGCTTAACTTTGTGGAAAGGCCGGGAGTAGACGAGCGAACGCGGAGCCATAGCAGCGTTCCAGGTGAATATGATGGAAAAGACAAGCCTCCGTCTCGACTATGTTTCTGGCTGGCCTGGTCTTGCGCGGTAAGTCAGCGTGCGATCTGACGACATTCTTCGGCATAAGTGGTAGCTTCGGTTAGAGTCGTAGATTCGGAAGCGTCAGGGCGATACAAAAGAATCGTGTCCATAAACGAGGAAGGTTCGCGACCATAAAGAAGAAAGCAAGGAGAAAATCCCCGGGGTAGACTGATTGGCGCTGTTGTAGGCATACGTAACAAAGGGAAGGATGCGGTGCCAGTTAGTGTGGTCAGCGGAAACATACATAGCGAGCATGTCGCCGAGAGTGCATATGAAGCGTTCAGTCATACCATTGGTTTGCGGATGATAGGCGCTCATAGTTCTATGGACAACGTCGCATTCACGGAGCAGGGGTTCTACTGCCTCGAAGAGGAATGAACGGCCACGGTCACTCGGTAGCTCGCACGGCACACCATGTCGAAGAACAAGGTTTCGAAGGATGAACAAGCCGACCTTGCGTGCTGTGGCCGGCGGAAGCGCTTAAATTTCGGCGTAGCGCGTGAGGTGGTCCACGGCGACGATAACCCAGCGGTTGCCATCTGGGGTGTACGGTAGAGGGCCGTACAAGTCAATGCCAATACGGTCTAAAGGCCGGGAGGGACAAGGCAATGGTTGAAGCGGCCCTGTTATCTGGTTAGGTGGGCTCTTGCGGCGTTTATACTTGGAGCACGAGTGGACGTACTGCCGAACGAAGCGGTACATTCCGCGCCAGTAGTATCGAATCCGTAGGCGTGCATACGTCTTCCGTACACCGGCATGGATGCATTGCGGATCCACATGAAAAGAGGCACAGATGTCAGAACGTAGATGGCGAGGAATTAGTAACAACCATTTACGTCCATCAGAGAGGTAGTTGCGGCGGTACAGGAGCCCTTCGCGGATGGAAAAGTGGCGAGCAGTGCGCCGAAGCGAGCGGTCGGTGGTGCGGAGTGACGACTGAGATAAATATTCTAGAAGAGAGGCTATCCAAGGATCCCGGCGTTGCTCAGATGGCATGTCGGCGAATGTAAGAGAAGAAGAATCGTAGCTCGAGACAGACGTAGCACCATATTCATCAGACAGTGGTGAGCGCGAAAGAGCGTCGGCATCCGAGTGCTTACGGCCTGACCGGTAGACAACACGAAAGTCATAGTCCTGCAGACGAAGCGCCCAACGAGCTAGGCGGCTAGATAGGTCTTTTAATGACGACAGCCAGCACAGGGATTGGTGATCAGTCACGACGTCAAATGGACGACGATATATACATAAGGTGGAAATTTAGTGATGCCCAAACGATAGCAAGCCATTCTTTTTCTGTGACCGAATAGTTCGTTTCCGCTTTGGTGAGAGTGTGGCTGGAGTAAGAAATGACGTACTCGTCGAAGCCAGACTTACGCTGGGCTAGAATAGCGTCGAGGCCGACTCCACTAGCGTCCGTGTGGGTTTCTGTTGGAGCGTCTGGGTCAAAGTGGCGCAGAATAGATGGGGATATCAAAAGATGGCGTAAGGTGGCAAACGCGTCTTCGCAAGCTGTAGGCCATGCCGAGATGCCTTGGCAGTTGGCAAGCAGCTGGGTTAAGGAGGAGATTATGGACGCAAAATTACGCACGAATCGGCGAATGTACGAACACAGGCCTATAAAGCTACGGAGTTCCTTAAGCGTAGACGGCCTGGGGAACTCGGCGACGGCGCGAAGCTTTGCAGGGTCGGGAAGGACACCGTCCTTGCTGGCAACATGGCCTAAGATGCTAAGCAGGCGGGCGGCAAAGTGGCACTTCTTCAGGTTAAGCTGCAGTCCAGCGTCGGAAATGCAAGTCAGGACGCTAGCGAGGCGGTGCAGATTGGAGTCAAAGTCCTTCGAAAAGACTGTGACGTCATCCAGGTAGCACACACACGTGTGCCAATTGAGGCCTCTATTAGGCCATTTCAGGCCTAATATCCTTGATGTAGGACCTGAAGTTCTCGCCGGATTGCTGGGCGCGACCGCGTAAGCGCTGTTCTGCGCAAATATCGCGAACAGCGGGTCGGCCGAAGACTTCCGCGAAGCTCGTTTTAAAGGAGAACCCGTTGGCAATATCAGCTTCATGATTGTGGAACCACAGCTGTGCTACGCCCGCCAGGTAGAAGTTGACGTTGCTGAGCTTATCGCCGTCATCCCATTTATTGTGGGCGCTTACCCGCTCATATGAAGTGAGCCAGTCCTCGACGTCGTGCTCGTCGGTGCCGTTGAAAATGACAAGGTCGCTCTGTCGTGGTACGCCGGAGCAGGCGACCACCGGTGGTGCGGGAGCACCTAGCTGTGGCGCGTCCTCAGGCATTGCCGAGGCTGGGGGAAGAGTCCGGGTACGGAGTTTCAGGATTAAAATGGAACCAGCACCTCCACCAATTGATAGGACGCGTTCAAGGTTAGATGCGCTTGACGTTTTAGGGGCGAAGCTCCTTAGGGTGTGGGTCTGTCCCTCCTCTGTAGTATGTAGTAGTAGTAGGTAGCCACGTCTGCTTTTATGAAAAAAAAAATTCCGAAAGTTGTGTCCGTAGCGCGGAATCGAGCCAGGGACTCCTCGCTTCCGAATGCGCGGCGCTAACCACTACGCCACGAAGCTTTTTTCTTTATTTTCTCATGTGCAAAATTCACGCATTTATCAACAGCCCAGTTCAACGAAGTAGCACGTGAAAATCATATGTAACATTTACCAACCAGCATGATTGCAATCACATCAAAATTCTCTTAATGTTGCTAAAGGTTCTAACTTCGACAACCACTCCGGGGCGCATTCATGCGCTTTCTGCACCTCCACAAAGGCATTTATACTCTCTCGCAAGTAGATTCGCGCAGGTCGTGTGTCTGGGTCACAGTAATAGCCCGCCATTCTAGCTCGCCAGATACTGTGAAGGCCAACGAGCATTACCAGATCAAAAGGAAGCCCATCGTCGTTTTCAATCGCTAGATATCTGATACCGTAGGGATCTAGAGGGAATTCTTTTTCGACTGTCCTTTGTAAAACATTCCACAAGAACACTCCCTCCCAACAATGTAGAAAAACATGGTCAATTGTCTCGGGTTGATTAGAGATTAAACAATGTGTTCCCCACGGTACAAAAAAAACTTTTTTTCAAAACTGTCTTTACTGAAAGCGCTCCTGTATGAACCTTGAAAAAAAAAGGTTTTTACCCCTGGTGGAATTTGCATATGGTTTACCCTTTTTAGTACATTTTGGCCCTGGCTACCTCTCTAAAGGGATCTATATAAAGGAACCGGAAATTCAGTGTCGCGTAGATCACTACGCCACGAAGCGCACGTGGACATACGCACCACGATGACAATAAATACCCAACATTAACGAAAGAGTGCGCGTTTCTAACGCGTTTGTGCTAGCGCGTTACGGCCAGTGTAAGAAGATGGTGTAAGACGCTGTGGCCTCTCCGCCTTACCCCCGTATTCATAAACGCTCCTCGACTTGACACAACTCAGCTAGCACACAAGCTCAGGGACCAATACCTGCGCACTACCCAGGATACCCGAGGAACGGCATACTCATATGCAGGCTCCGAGAAGGCCGAGCTGGATCAACCTTTCCAGCTCCATGACCTGAAGGCAGCCCTGGCCAAAATGAAACGTGGCACTGCACCCGGACGGGACAAAATTACAGTCAAGCTCCTGGCAAACCTACCAGACTCGACTTACAATTCACTGTTGGCATACTTCAATTCTATCTGGCTGGGAGAAGTGCCCATCTCCATCGATTGGAAGACAGCACTTGTCAGCTTTATTCCTAAACCTGGCAAAGCCGTAAATCCGGGCAACCTCCGCCCCATATCTCTCACCTCTTATGTGGGCAAGTTAATGGAGACTATGGTGTGGGACCGGTTGTCTACTTTCATGGAAGACCATAACACATTTGCGGACACCATGTTCGGGTTTTGCGCCCACAGATCCGCACAGGATGTCCTCCTCCAACTTAATCGGGAAGTCCTAGACCCCATCGAATGCCCCCATAACGACAAGGTGGTTCTGGCCTTGGACCTTAAGGGAGCATTCGACAACATCACTCATGAAATCATACTAATTCATCTCTCTCAAACCAACTGCGGGCGTAACGGCTTTCAGTACGTCTTACAATTTCTAACACAGAGGCACGCATACTTGCACATACAGGACAACGAACATGGCCCATACACTCTAGGGTCCAGAGGTACACCACAGGGCGCTGTCCTCTCCCCGTATTGTTCAATCTGGCCATGAAGAACTTGCCTGCCCAGCTGGAGGCTGTCCCGGGGGTGCAACACGCACTCTACGCGGACGACATCACCATCTGGGCCACGCAAGGCTCTTTGGGAGACATGCAGGCCAACCGGCAGCAAGCGGCGACCATAGTGGACCGATAGTGGCCTCCAATGTTCCCCCCAAAAGTCTGAATTCGTGCATCTCCGCCCCTCGCCCAAATGCAAGTCCAAAATTGCTCTCTCTCTAGAGTATGGTCGAATCACTGACCAACATGAAATTAGAGTCCTAGGACTTTTCATCAACCAACACCGCCGGTCCGACACAACACTAGGGAAGCTGCGGAAGGTGGGGGACCAGGTGGGCCGCATGGTCCGCCGGGTTTCGAACAAGCGCGGGGGTTTCAGATGCAAAGATGCCTTGCGGCTGGCTAATGCATTTGTGGCTAGTCGAATCTTGTATTCGACTCCATAACTCCATCTCCGCAAGCATGAGGAGGACGCCCTTGAGGTCATCCTCCGAAAGATGATTAAGCGGGCCCTTGATCTCCCGGTCAGCACCTCTAACCAGCGCCTTCTGGGCCTGGGGATGGTGAATACGTATCGGGAGCTCAAGGAAGCTCATCTTACCAACCAAATCACACGTCTTTCTCAGACACTGTCGGGTCGCCGCCTCCTTGCCCGACTACACCTCCCACCTCTCAGACAGATGGAAGAGCGCGTACGTACGCCACAAGAATGGCGCTATGCCCTGTACGTGCGCCCTCTTCCCCGGTACATGGCATGCACACACCATGATGGCAGACGCCTGGCTCGGGCGGAGGCCCTGGCGCGCCATTATGACTCCAAACCCGGTGTTTTAGGGGCGAAGCTCCTTATAGCGGCACCCGTTCGTCCCCGTCGTAGTAGGTAGTCACGTCTAGTTTTATGAATTGCTCAATAGATGGCGTTGTGTGTCCGTATATGTATATATACCCATATATACGTATATATGTATACGTATAGTATAACCGGAAGCTGACTTCCGCTTCCGGTTCCGCTTCCGTTTCCACTTCCGGTTCCGCTTCCGGAAGCCAGCTTCCGGCTTCCGGAGAACGCTTCCGGCGTTTTATGAAAAAAAATAATTCCGAAAGTTGTGTCCGTAGCCCGGAATCGAACCAGGGACCCCTCGCTTCCGAACGTGCGGCGCTAACCACTACGCCAAGAAGCGCACGTAGACGCATGCACCACGATGGCAATAAATACCCAACATTAACGAAAGGCCGCGTTTCTAGCGCGTTTCTAACGCGTTTGTGCTAGCGCGTTACGGCCCGTGTAAGAAGCTGGTGTAAGACGCTGTGGCCTCCCGCTTTACCTTCAACGCTTTTCGAATGCGCTGCCCAAGGCGGTGGCAAGTCAAGTTCAAGTCGAGGAGCGTTTATGAATACGGGGGGTATTCTCTCTCAGCAGTCATGTGATGGCGTCGGCAAACGCGGTGCACGTTCCGGCATGTGTAAATGGCTGCGTAAGACGCTGTGGCCGCTCCCCCTTACTAGAGAGTACTGCACGTTTCTAACGCGTTTGTGCTAGCGTCCCCTTAAGCGGGAGATCCGATGATTCCCTCCGGAGCTTCGCCCACTCATCATCAATCACCCGTGGATATGCTGTGATTTTTTCTCTGAACCCGCCGATCAGGACTCCACCCCCAACCCAATCTACTCGTATACAGAAATTACAGCTTATTATCAATCCGGCCACGAACTCTACACCCGCCCGTGTAGAGGCCTCAAAAAGGAGGAGGAGCGTCTCCTGCTCCGTCTCTTCACGAACACTATGCTGTGCCCTGCGGCTCTTAAACATTTCGATCCGGCCTTTACTGGAGCTTGCCCGCACTGTGCGGAGAAGTCTTCGGACCTCTGCCACATGGTGTGGGCTTGCCAATCCAACCCTGCCTTTCCCCCTTACCCAACCCTACCCGTGAGGACTGGGAGGCTGCCCTGCTTGGCTGCTCAGACCTACGGGCCAGAAAGGCCCTGGTTAAGCGCGCCCAGGCGGCGGCTACTGCCCCTGGGGTCCCGTACTAGGGACTCCACCTAGTGTTTGTAAGGGGCGGCCTCTTCAGGGTCGTCCCGAGCATACCTCCTCGTACGTTTTGTCGTACAAATAAATGTTTTTCACCACCACCACCTCGACTTGAACTTGACTTGCCACCGCCTTGGGCAGCGCGTTCGAAACGCGTTGAAGGCGGTGGCAAGTCAAGTTCAAGTCGAGGAGCGTTTATGAATACGGGGGTTATACTCTCTCAGCAGTCATGTGATGGCGTCGGCAAACGCGGTAAACACATGTTTACCGCGTTTACACATGTTTAAACGCGTTTACACATGTTCAAACGCGGTTACACATGTTTGCCGCGGTAAACGCGGCAAACATGTGTAAACGGCTGCGTAAGACGCTGTGGCCTCTCCCCCTTACTAGAGAGTACTGCACGTTTCTAACGCGTTTGTGCTAGCGTCCCCTTAAGCGGGAGATGGTGCAATTATAATGAAGGGCGCTGTTATAAAATAGGAATGACGTCACATATGGCGCGTGTCATTGGTGGAAGTCAATCGTTCGATTTAGTGTGGCGAGACTGGGCGAATTACACGGAAGATTCATGGTTTACCGATGATTCCCTCCGGAGCTTCGCCCACTCATCATCATTCACCCCGTGGATATGCGGTGTTTTTTTTTTTATGAAGGCGAGAAGCAGGCAACGGCCAAGCGGAGCGAGTGCGAGCACCAACATCAAGAATCGTCTTCTTCGTCTTCTGCTGGCGCCGGTATTTGCCGCTACAATGTATATATATATATATATATATATATATATATATATATATATGTGCGGGGTAGAGTCCAGGTATGGAGTTTCAGAATGAAAAGGGAACCAGTACGCTCCAGCAATTGCTAGCCCCCGCATCTACCATTAAAATGGTAGATGTGCTCGGCGTTTATATGAATTCCCAGCTGCACGCAACGGTCAAACGGGGCTAGCACGAGCACAACCAACAACAAACGTCTTCTTCTTCGTCTCACCCGCCGTACACGTGGTTGCTCAGTGGCTATGGTGTTGGGCTGCTGAGCACGAGGTTGCGGGATCGAATCCCGGCCACGGCGGCCGCATTTCGATGGGGGCGAAATGCGAAAACACCCATGTACTTAGATTTAGGTGCACGTTAAAGAACCCCAGGTGGTCCAAATTTCCGGAGTCCCCCACTAGGGCGTGCCTCATAATCAGATCGTGGTTTTGGCACGTAAAACCCCATAATTTGATTTTTTTCTTCTTCGTCCCCTGCTGGTGGCCGTAATTGTCACTAGAACATATATATATATATATATATATATATATATATATATATATATATATATATATAGCCCAGTGCCAGATTGCAAGTGACACAAGCTAGAGTAAAAGATGTATCTTGAAGTGGGGCGCACAACTGATTGCACGTACCCAGTGAGCCAAGTTTGTCCGGCGGTTGGTGTCAAACCTGTTGTACCAGCGCAGCAGCCCGATACTGTACGCATTACACCACGGATAACCTAGTCATCCAAGCTGGCAAACAAATGGTTAGATAAAAATATCCGCCTCCACCCCAGCCTCTGAAACTGGACATAAGGCTAAGCTGCGATTGGCTTTACACAAAGACGAACTTGTGTGGAAGGGTATTCTGCTAGGCCCTCCGCTAAGCGCAAGTGACTTATTGAACTAAATTAATGTGTAAAAGTACATTTCTTCACCAAAAGTATAAAGTACGTCTTATACAGAAGCTGCACACATGATCGCCTCAGATAATAATACGACTACACGAGAAAATATGATTCTGTCACGTGGAAACTGAAAGACGCAGCCTTTGTCCCACAGCAGTTTTTGGTTCGTCTGAGTGGTCGCTTCCGCTAGGTGGCGGTATTTTTGTTGGACAGTGTTTGCCATAATGTCGATGACGGTCCCAGCATACGGTGTGCGACACATGCAATGGCCACAGCACCCACGCACTCAGGACAAAGGACACACTAAGTGCACACGTTCGTCACGCGCGCACGCAGGTGTGCGGAATTGCAGCTTATATCCTCATTCTTGTAAGCCCTACGCCTTATGCAAGTGCGTTAATGAACTAATGCAATTTCTGAAAGTGAAAGTACCACTTGCACACAACCAACAGACAAGGTAGCACTCTTAATTCGAATATACGAGAAAAACATACTTCTATTACAAGAAAACTCAAACGCAAACCCATTTTCCAGCTAATGTTTCTCGTCTGTCTGAGGGGCTGCGGCCGCCTGTTTTTTGGGAGAGCATCCTGCGGAAAATGCCGACCAAATAGAGGCTAACAGCTTCGCTGTAAAAAATGGTTCCCAGAGGCGCATGAAGTTCCCGAAGAGTGCTAATCATGCTATTCGCCAACGGAGTCACTGCATTTCTGAACGCTAACCATTTCTAATACTATTCGAGGCAGATCTGTAGCTCCGGAGCCAAATGATCTCGAATGGTTCACGTGGGGAAGTCGTTACCTTGTCCACGGTGTCAAATCTCTATTCTGCAAATATCAACAAAATGATCACAGGGAACTTGCTACGACTATTATAGTGCGTGTGGAACGCCGGTGCACACGTGAGAAGCTAAGCATCCTGTCGTACACACAGCATCGTCAGCTGCAGCGCTGTCATGCTGAAGAAATTACGGACCCGAAGTTCATTATTTTACGCATGCCACTAGTCCATTCTTACCAGCTTGTTCTAGGGAAGCAATTTTCTGCTCCAAAATCCCACAAATGACGAACCAGAAGGAAAAAATTATGAGAAGCGTCTTTTCACGAGAAGCACTTGTTGCATTTTATTGTTGCGTTAGTTCAAAACTGAGTCAAAAACTTTCTCGGGTTCGCCTCACGATGACAACACTAGCTTTTGTCCCGTGTGGTTATCTTTGAAAAAAGAAAGATGTGTGTGACCGGCTCTGTCAGTTTTCAAATTCTCGCACTATATGAAACAAAAGTTCATTGTTTAGTTCATTTCTCCGCTGGGAACAGGCTGGAAGTGAACATGGCAGCAACGCGTCTTATACCTAACCCTACTTATGTCAGCAACTTCTGAAATCTTTAGATTTGAGTGCCGACGACGGTCGTAGATTTCTTTCTTGAAGCTTTTACACTCTTTTTAGGTACGGAATTTTCAGGTCTAACGTAAAAGTACGTTTTAACTTTCATTTATGCTGTTGAAAGTGCCCTATCCACTCAAAAACTGTTTGGAATTTCCTTTTGTGGTGTTTTGAAGAGCACAACACTTCTGCAAAAGCCAGCAAGGTGGAGGAAAGTCCATGAACGGACTGACCGTTGGTTTCAGAACGCCACTGATATACACCAATTTTATGGCAGACAGCTACAAAGGAAACCCATGCGGATATATGAGAAAAGAAGTACCTGCAGTTAGAAAAAGCATCCTGGTCCAGGATTCAAATCCGGGACCAGGGCCTTTCGGAGGTAATTGCTCTGCCAGCTCAAATAACCCCGAGGCTAGCAGGTCACCGAACAAGGGCGAATAAATCACAACTCGTAACACTTGTATACTACGTATAGCGGATCAATTGAGCAGAAGGCCGCATGGTGGAGAAAAGTTCATGAAAGAAAAAGATATACATCCACCTGTCTTGTCGCACGAAGCTACGGAAGTAATCGATACAGTTTCCTCAAAAAAGAAGACTTCGCGGTGTAAGAAAAATTTGTTGTTGGACATAATTCGAGCCCAGGACCGACTCCTTTCGGGGGTGGTCGCTCTACCACGTGTATGAACCAGGAGACTAGCAGATCGCTGAGCGGTGCGAAATAGTTGACAACTCGAAGCACTTCGACAATGTACATGGGAGCTCACTTTTGCGCAGGCCTGCTATGAGGAGGAAAGTTTGTGAAAGGAAAAATTGACGTTTATCTGTGTCTTAGCACCACGCCATAAAACGAACCCATACGGGCAATATAGAAAAGAAGGCTTCGCAGTTCAAGATGAAATTCGTCGAATCCAGCAGATTTGATGCTTTCAGGTATCATGAGAGGATTTATTGGCATGTTGCGCTCACCCGAAAAGTTCACGCACGCGTGACGCCTTCGGTGTACTGGGTGTTCAAAGTGAAGAGTTACGAATTTCTGAAAAATCGCCTTCGGCAGGTAGCATTATTCCCATCGTTTAGCTGGGTTATTCGAAGAGGCAGATATTAGTAGCACGAGAATTTGAAACACATATTCAAATAATTAGCAAAAATTTATTACTTAACTTTGTAATTAAATACTTTGCGACGCATAAGTAATGAATTGTAGCGAGTGAGTTTCCAAGACGCATCCACTTGAAATTAATTTCCAGGATGACACCAGTTTCGAGATATTATTTCCCAAAGTGTGCGACGAAATACATGGGCATTCCAGTTACTTTTGTGCTTCAATGTATAAAACAGTACTTTGGTAAAAAAAAGTAAGTGGAACAACAATGCATTTTTACGGAGTTTGATGGCGTTTATCTGCAAACTGGTGTCATTCTGGAAATTAATTCCAAGTGGATACACCTGACGAGCTCACGGCAACAATTCGTAAAGTGTAAAATTGAAAGATAATCGTCAAGCTTGCACTTGACGATTCCGTTGAGGCAGTGACCACCGCAACGTGACGACATAATGTAAGGAACGCAGCGACTGCGTGTCCGCCGGTTACGTTTGTTCGGTGCGACTACTTTAATGAGCCCGTTTCCGTGCCCGTGCACGTGGATATAGTACGCTTCTTCTTCCTCTGTTCACAACACACTGCCACCGCCAAGAAATGGACGAGAGGATTGATTTTGACAGTGGCGTCACGTCGTCTTCTAAACTTCTTCGAAGTTGCACCATTCTTGTTCGCGAAGTTCTCCAGCTGGCGACTGTTGAATTGGCTCACCTCTTGCCACTCGCGTAGTTGCTCTCGGGTGAATACCCTGTCGCGTTGGCGGCGGTTGCTTCTGGGGTCCCACCAGGCTGGAACAGAAGCCCAGACTTCACGTGACGGCACGCAGATTATCAGAGGAGCCGTCAGGGGAGCTTCTTTCGTTCTCTCCTTGGACCTGCACATGAAGAGCACGTTATCCATGTCTGTCTTGTTCTTGTTGTACGTACCATTATGGCGTCCGCTGGTATATTGGCGCGCCGGTACACGGTAGGTCATGTGATTACCGGTCAAGTTGGACACTTTTTGTAGTTTTTGGATGAAATTGTCAAGCCTTGTAGTCTTTAGGCACATCTGACGGTGGCGGACACTGCGGCGTAGCTGGCGGGAAGTAGCGTGGTCGGTCGGTGAATGTGAGTCCTGTTGTGGGAGACGTCGGCGCTTTCCCTTATGATCGGGTCGCGGACGCTGTGCATATGCCGGCATCGGGGCTACGGTTTCGAGATCTGATTTCCCGCTGATGGTTGGTCTTCACGTTGCGGTGGCGGTCGAGCGAGGAACAAGAGCGATGGCGATTCGGTTCGCTGCTTTGTATTTGCTCAACTTGCTCGAGGCTGAACAGCTTCCGCGTTTCGTTTTCGAGTCGCCTTTCACGCAGCATTTAGTTTTCGGTTGTGGTCTTAATCTGGGGACTCGTATCGGTGATTATCTTGCTGTTGTTGAGGAAGAGCTGACGAGATACAACCGCGTCGGTCTGGAGCTTCGGTTGTTGTACGCGCGATGTCGGTAGTCTGACCTTTGCGCTGGCCTCGGTATGGAGCTTCGGTTGCTGTACGAGAAGTGTCGGTGTCAGTGATATGGCGTTTGCATTGACGTTCGCCTGTTTACCGGCTGTACAGACTGGATGCACTGCCTGCGGTCCTGCCATAGGGCTGTCAGTTGTCGGTAGTGATCCAATGACGGCACGAGAATTCACGCGGAAACGCTGGGTCATTCCCTCACCAAGACGCGTCAATTGACATAATCGTGAAAGCTCCTGCCAACAAGCATGCCCTCCTTTCTCTGGGATGGTGAACCTTGTGTACAGGAGTTTATTTCGCACATCGGGTTCAGGGAAAAAATGCGCCGGAGTGATTTTGTGCACCCTCGCACTTAGGACCGATTCTTCGGCAATTTCGGACGCTCCGGTTGGAGGAAGGTTTGACCGCAAGTGTCCCGGGCTTGGGGATCTAGGGAGCACAGGGTGGTCTTTCTCGGACATTGGAGTCTGCTCTGAGGCGTAGCTCATGCTACGAGAGCGATGTACTGCGTTCCGTGCTGCGCCCAGTACGAGTATTCCTTTTGCTGTAAGTAAGTTTGCCCCTCCTATCTAAATAAACCCCCTCTTCCGTTCATTCTGCCTCTCGATGTCGTACTCTTTACTAAAGCAGCAACCCTCGTCAGGAAGGCTGGGACCACGGCGTGGGCCCGCTAGCGTAGGCCAGCTACCCGGCACCGGTTACGTATACGCTAGAGCGCGACGCTCAGTGAAACGTCAGACTCCGACACCACGACCTGCGATGGGAATCCAACATTATATAGTAGCGACCAACGCTATTGTTGAAGTCGCGTTACTAACAATCTGTACTGGTAATTTTGAGGCTTTCTTTGCTTTATCTATATACGGAAAAAACTGTCTTCGGTATCGGCCTAATTTGCTATGTTCGCTGTTTGCATACGTGAGCCATAAGAATGACGGCATGACCGCGACCGTTTGAAGACGGCAAAGTGACGGCGGTGGTATGGCGTAGACGGAAAGAGGTCGATGGAACCACAACGGCAATATGACTACGACGACGTGACAAGAATGACATGATAATTCGATAATGATGACGATGGTTGAGTGTACTAGATTGGGGGAATGGATCCTACGAGGGCTATCTGCTGAGGTATTTTTTATTGAAAATCCAGGTGGCGCTACCGTCGCCTTCCCCCGAACGCCACGGCAGCCACAGCCGCACAGAACACCCATACAACACCCCATGCAACACCCATACAAACGGCGCATCGAGCCATAACTGCTTCCTGGAGGACGCACGTGAAAAGCAGCGTGCAATCATGGTCACTCAACGTTCATCTCAGGTCGACGCTCACAGCACCAAGCAGGATTAAAATACGTGGGCCGTGCTGCACCACAAAAACCGACAAAAGCAACGCACACGACGACATGTAATCCCAGCGAAGGCAGGGGGCGCGGTAGGAGCTAGTTTACGTCGGTGGCGCCATCTCTCGTTCGAAATGACCAATTAGGGAGAGGGAAAAGCGATGGGTGCGCGAGCGCCGTTTTACAGACACAGAGTTTATCGATGGGGCTGTGGTCGACCAGACGTACAGTGTACTAGAAGAGTTGTAGTGCGCTCACACCACGGCAGAGCTTGATGCACTTCATGTCGCCGCCGACAGTGGCGCGGTTCGCAGCGTCACCTGAAACTTTCCTACGCGTCGCGGTAAAACAGCTATCGGGTGTTGCTGTTTTCACCGTATAAAAGTAAAATGCACGACGTGCAGCGCACGAAAGTTCTTTTGGTGCACATTCGCAGTGTGCAGTGAAATAAATTACTATTGTTGCGGCTGATCTACAGAGGGTTGGCGATTTTTTTTGAGCCGGAGGCACGGATGAAGTAGCCTTGCTATGCATGCTGTTCTGTTAAAGGCTTGATACGGCCGCTGCAGTCACGGTAGCAAGAGGCACTCGAGTTTTTTCTGCAGCTGATCGATAAAATGGTCAGTGTGGTTTCACCACAATGACCACGCATCCGCGTTTCCAGCACCACCAGCGCCGAATTTAACCACCACTTCGAGTTTTTTTTTTTTTCGCTGGTAAGGAGTGCAGCGCCTTAGACATTTTCACGTTGCCCCATCTATTCACGAAATTAAATATTTAGGTATCACTGCTGCACAATTTAAGCTGGTTAGCTGGTTATTTATGTATTACATCTTTCGTAACGTTAATGCGACATGAAATCGAAAGGATGAAAATACCAGGTACACCGGTGAGCAAAAGTATACAGACCACAGGGTCGCCGAAAAAACTCAATTTCTTCGTAATTAACATGCATAAAGTGGAATTGACCAGTACACGTTAAAGCTCGCAATGCCAAGATTGGACTGCAGTCCTCAATTTCAAGTTGCATTCGCAGGCAGTTGAAAAAAATCAGTTTTATCGCGCAATCCCTGGTCCGTATACTTTTGCTCACGGGTGTACATTTCTGCAATAATTAACAATGTTTATTTACAACGAAGTAAAGAATGATCCCGGAAGCGACGGGAGCAGCCGGTGAAAATTCCGAATAGCTACTGTTTAGTGCGCTTCGGCTTTTCTTCGCGGTTGCTTCGTCCCTTTCACACCATTTCGTTTTGTTCCTGGGCTTCGGTGTCGTCTTCGTCACGTACTGTGGTAAATTCGGAAGAATCGTGGGAACAGCGTTTTCTGATAGCAGTGGCAATTGTCACGAGGAATTCACACCTCTTTGCATTCTATATTTATAAGGTGCACAGGTCCCTAATTATGAATCGCGGTTCGAAGTGTAAATCAGACTTGCAAGATTCATCCAGTGTCTTATCTGCGCGTTTGAGGTTCCTCTCCCATTCCTTTCGCCGTTCTTCATCACGTGGAACGCCGAGCAAAGACGCCTTTGGTGCATCTTTCACACGACTGTAGGCAGATCTGCACTCAGGTTCAAAGCAGTATTTTCGACGGCGGCTAGCCATTCTCACTCACTAAGAGTGCACATTGAGTAAAGCGTCAAGCAGAGAACAAGCAGAGAGTATACTGCTGAAAACGCCGGCGGGACTTGCAGTCGAGAGCCGACAACTTCGATATTAAGTGGTTAGTTTTCAGAAAGGAAAGGTTGGCGCTATCTTCTGCAGCCCTTGAGGGAGAACAGTCAACGTCGCGATCCGACAGAGCGTACTCCATACCAAGCGAGGGAAGTTTTCAGGAGAAACTGGCGGCAGCGCCTCTGGCGGGCGCCGGAGCAGTCGACACAGAGTGCGCCGCGGCGACGCGGCGCAGGGATATGGCAGTGAGTACACTGCCCCTATTCTAGTACACTGTAACCAGACGACAGCTCGGCGGCCCCGTCACCGCCGCCGGTCCGTCGATCCGCAGAGACACTGGATTGGCCGGAGCTTCTGAAGAGGGCGATGGCAGCGCCGCTGCAAATTCCCGCGTTTTTTTCTTCACCCTCTCCGCTTACCGTGGTCTCCGCTGGACACACTCCCCCAATCTAGTACACCCTAACGATCGTATAGCGACAATGGAATGAAGGTGAAGAGGATGAAGTGGAGGAATGCGCGATGAAGATGGTGTGCCGATTACAGCAAGGTGAAACTGGCCTAACGATGATGGCACAACCACGGCAACATGCCGATAACGGTATGAGAATGGATGCATGACAGCGACGGTTAGAAGGCATCACAATGACGACGATGCTAGTTGGCGTCATACTCACGATTGAATAATGACAGCATAATTATTGAAGCATGACGTCGACAGAACTTCCAATGTCCTATGGCGACTGTGGCATGACGGAAATATAATGATAATGAATGTGTGACGGTAATGGCGGGATGAAGAACCCATGATGAGATTCGGATGATGAAGCTAGAATGATGACAGTGGACTGAAGACTACGGCCGCAAGACGGCATTACAACTAATGCTTGAAGGCGATCGCGTTACAAAGACGGCATGAAGAGAGTGCGATGAGGAAACTTGGTTGACGGCCATGAAAAGACCGCGGGGGGGGGGGGGGGGGGGAGGTCTTAACGACGTGCACATACAATGTGGCCAAAACTATTATAGAACATCGGCGCGTACCGTGGGAGATGACGCAGCAGGAATTTTGAGGATGGAATGATGACGATGGCATCAACATACCAAGAGGCCAGAACTATTGAAAAATTGCGGTGACTCATTCGAGATAGGAGGCGTGATGTGGGTGGCATGACCAGTGTCCGATGATGAAGCTCTACTGATGACAATGAAACGATCACTATGGCATCAGGGCAACTACCACATAAGTCGTGGGGGAAGCTATTACATTATTTGGGCTACTGAGTCGGCTAGGAGGCGTGACGATCATGGCAGCAGCAGAGAGGTGACGTAGCTGGAAGGATGATGATGGAACGACCACGACAGCACCACAGCAACGAACCTGTAGCTAGTGAACGAAGCTGGCGAAAACTTGGGGCATTGGGTCAGCGTAAGCGGTTACATAGCGAAATACTTGGGCTCAAAACGTCTGAAGTAGCAAGAATACTAATCGCATTAAAGTATATTGTCCTCTGTACTTCACTTTTGGAAGGACCTTTTGTCGGCAGTTGTGGAAAATGTCAGACATGCGCAGGGTTACAGATAATTGTGCGCAAAGCTCATGGCAAGCCTAGTTCAACATTATAAATTAGGGGGTTTTACGTGGCAAAATTACCATCTATGTGACACGCCATAGAGGGGGACTTCGAAATAATTTCGACTACCTGTCGTTCTTTACCGTGCACCTAATTCTAAGTACACGGATGTTTTCTCCATTTTCCCCCCACTAAATGCGGCCGCCATGGCTGGGATTTATCCCGCAACCTCGTACTTAGCAGTTCAACATAATAACCCCTAAGCAACCACGGCAGGTTCAGGTTCAATACGTATTACCGTCCTCGCCACTAATGCATCATTATAAGTGTAAAGGGCTTTAAATTTGGAAGACATACCTGTACATACTGCAAAACTATGGTATGTGGAAAGTCTGTGCGAATCTCCTTTATTTTTTTTTCTGGTATGTGCACAATGCGGATAATTGTGCAATCGTAAACTTTATTTACAATGTTAATGTTCTCTTCATGATAAACTGCCTAGAATTTTATTTATTGCTTTTATAAAGCCGCGCGTTTGTGCTTTATTTTTCTTTTGTTTGTGTGCGCGCACGTGTGTGCAGTGCACGTTTTCAAAATATTGGTTCTCTTTTATGTAAGGCATGATTATACATTTGTAGTCATTGCTATTGCCTACCGGCTATGCTCTCACTCAGAATGGTACTCCTGCAGATAAATAAAAAAAAAATAGGAAACGACCCTAGCCAGGGGACTTAGGCATCTGCTAGTGGCACTCGCTTCTCGGCGTTGGTGTACTCTGGTGTAGGGCGGGAAACCCAACTTATAGGAGCAAGCCAACAGAACTGGCGGGAAACCGCGACGCACAGAGGAGCGGGCGAGGGAGCGAAGGAGGGCGAGGAGAGCGTGATGCGTAGACCCGTAGCGGACGGCGTACGAAGCGCACCTTACGCACCCCTCCGCCGATGACGTGTGAGCATGTAACGAGCGCCGACGCGCAGGTGGCGCGTGCGAGCGAGCGACGGCGCAGGTGTGCGACGGGAGAGACGAAGCGAGAGAGGAGGGAGTGACGTCACCCCTCCGCTGTGTTAGGCAGGCGTTCACTCTGTGCCAGGTGGTGTGCAGCTCTAATTAGCTTGTTAGAACATTTGCTACTTTGACAGTATCTATCTATCTAGCCGCCTACGACTTTGTGATCTCGTGGTCGTTTCGTTAAAATGGTATGTACCAAAATTAGCATACTATCACAAGAGCATATGACGAACATAAATGATATATCATGACATGAATATTATGACGTGCATGCCATGTAGGTCATGAAACAGCCGCCTACGTCATGGTGCTCGGTCGTTTCGTTAACTTGGTGGGTACCAAAATTGGCATAGTATGACAGGAGTGTCTGACGAACATACATTATAGGGCATGACATAAAAGCCATGACGTGCGCGTCATGTAGATCATGACAATGACTACGCGAAAAATATTAACACTCAAAAACCACTGGAATGGGTTCTGACGCGGGTTCTAAGTGAAGGAAACACTACATGATTCTGGTCGAAGTCATAGTCATGAGCATGACTCAGCATAAATGACAATGACTCAGCGAAAAAAAAGGTTAACCCTGAAAAGCCTCTTAAATAGGTTCTGACGTGGATGCTAAGTGAAAGAAACACTAAAGGATGTTGGTAGAAGTCATAGTCATGACCATGACTGAGCAAGAATGACAATGACTCAGCGCAAAAAAGCATTAACACTAAAGAAACCACTCAAATGGGTTCGGACGTCGGTACTATGAGAAGGAGACACTAAAGGACGCTGGTAGAAGTAATACTCATGAGCATGACTCAGCAAAAATGACAATGACTCAGCGAAAAAAAAATAACACTCAAAAACCACTGAAATGGTTTCGGACGGGGCTACTGAGGGAAGGAAACAGTAAGGGATCGTGGTAGGCGTAACCATGAGCATGACTCAGGAAAAATGACAATGATTAAGCGAAAAAAGATTAACACCCAAAAGCCACTAAAATGGGTTCTGACGTGGGTACTAAGTGAAGGAAACACTAAAGGATGATGGTAGATGTCATAATCATGGGCATGACTAAGCAAGAATGACAAGGACTCAGCAAAAAAAGATTAATACTACAAAACCGCTGAAATGGTTTCGGACATGAGCACTAAGTGAAGGAAACACTAAAGGATTGTGGTAGAAGGTATAGTCATGACCATGACTCAGCAAAAATGAGAATAACTGAGCGAAAAAAAATATTAGCACTCAAAAAACCAATGGAATGGGTTCGGATGTGGTACTAAGTGAAGGAAAAGGCTAAAGGTTCATGGGCGTAGTCGTAGTCATGAGCACGACTAAGGCTTTCGCTTTAAGGTCTCTTAGGTGTAATCAGCGGGTACCCTCGGTTTACGTGTGACGTCACTGATGACGTCACTTTTGGTCTGAGTTTCACGAAGACCTGTACTGATGCGGTGGATATCTAAAGTTACTATTGTGTGCTTTGGTGAACGATCATTGCACTTTCCTAATTGTTTCTAATTATTCCGGACATTTAATTAGCTATTTAATGTAGTAAACCTATGCTATGATGTTATATTCATCAACTATAACAGAACCATCGAAATCTACCTTTTTTTTATTATTTTTTTTAAATTTCGTCCCACATCAGTGACAAACCGGAAGCCGGTCCCTAACCGGAAGTTGCTGCGCAATAAACAAGAATGTCACTCGGTGCTCGTGCCACTAATAAAACTATGGAAATTTCCTCAAACCGATGCCATAGCGCTCCTAAGACCACTGGCCAATTCCTGCAGCAACCTGCAGAAAATTGTCATAGCGGCAAGCGCCATATCAGGCGATCATAGTTGTTTCCATGGCAGCCGAAGAGCCTTGATGGGTTAAGATATGAGACTTCTATTATTTGTAGCTAAATATCTAATAGCCATTGATGCAATCAATACCTTGTTGCTTCGAAAGCAAGATGCGCGACTTCGTACGCCCTTTATGTTTATTCAAGCCGTAACGATGCATGTGCCTGTTTACCTCGTCAGCATTCAAAAACTTGAGCGTGCATTGCCCCCAGTAAGGTAAGTGACCTAAATACTCTGCACGGCTTCAACTCACTCCGCGTTCTCGCTTCACGCAAGCCCGCAAGATGCACGGATTACATAATATAATGGTGCTTCTAAAATGTTGTGCGGAAACTGTTCGCCGCCAATTATTTATAAGCATTATTTTTCCGCGTAAACCATAGCTAGAGATATATTCTGGCAAAACGTTCATTATTTCTTAAAACTTTTTCAGATGGCAGCGCTTGAAAGTTACCATATTAAGAAGACTGGCAAGGTGGTAATCTTAAGCCCACAGAACATTGTTGATTGCACGATAAGAATGGGAAACCATGGTTGTCATAACGGCAGCGTCACGACCGCCTTCAAGTATGTCATCAAAAACAAAGGGGTTGATACAGAAAAAAGCTACCCTTATGCTGAGAAAGTAAGTGTTTTCTTTAAAAAAAACTTACCAACCCTTCCCCTACCGGAAAATAGGGCTAAGCGAAGTTTGTACTCAATGGACCTGAACTAACCATGATGCGACGACTGCGACGGAGAGAACGAGTGTAGCTATACAAGATTAAGGAATGGGATAAATACAATAATTGAGGGTTCCTAAAAATAACGTACATACGGTAACATTGACAGTGAACAACCCTCGCGGGCTACGGTTCGATTCCGGGACATTTCGTAGGGCGTGATATGACATTCGGAGCCTTTGCCTGCGTGCGTAGCACACCCCTGATAACACCGAGCGCCAGGCAGGGGGCACATTCCCCATTTTGCATTTCGCATTTTTGCGGTGGGTGTGCGTTGGTAGAAATCAAACCGACCACCTCCCGTAGCCGTGTCGGACGGTCAAACCACTATAGGCCACGGCCAGAACAACGTCACTGACGGTATGCCCGAAGGCCGCCGTTGTCGCTTGCGTTTGATGTCTCGAGTTTGCTCGGTGGCGTGGTTAGCAGCATTCCCCCGCAATTGCCGCTTGAGATTCTTCGAAATTAAATTGCTTCAAAATTAAATCTGTCCGTTACAAAAGACAATGAACGGCAATGAATACCCCCCTAAGCAATGCCTCATGATTCCCCCGCAAGCGATATACCTTCGTATTTTTTTTTCGGGGTACAGCATGCATCGCGAAGGAGCGCAAGATGGCAGGGCGAGACGAGGTAGCAGGGAGATGCGACGTGGTCAGACGATGCCATGATTAATGCCTGTCGCCAAGACGCAAATTGGCAGGCGACTATAACAAGCTTGTCAGGCAAGCATTCTCGGCCTTTTGTTCTTCCTTTTTCGTGGGAAAAGCTGTCAAACCACGATCACCTCGACTAAGGCTCAAAAATAGTTTTCTCGAAAGGGGCGGCACAAGTTTTCTAAGCATATTATAACAGCCGGCACCCCCCCCCCCCCCACACACACACACACACTCACACTCAAAAAACAAACGCTTAACCTTGCACTCGGACGAGGAACGCTTGAAACAGCGAAGCGCGCGAACTTTTCATCTTAGTACTCGTGATGATCACAATTTCTTTTCGCGCGTCACGCACTTACGGCCGTGACTGCGCGTTGCACAGCGCAGCTGGCAACACCGACGACGTGTTTCGGCAGACCCGCTCCGTGAATGCGTCTCCGTCTCTCGGTGTTTCTCGCTCTCATAACGCGCCAGCTGTGGACGACCACGACGACGTCGAACGCAGTCATATGGTTGGCATAAATGCATGCCCTGCAATCGTGGCTGTATAGCCTCGATGGCAGAACATGCATTTATTATTATTATTATTATTATTATTATTATTATTATTATTATTATTATTATTATTATTATTATTATTATTATTATTAGCATTAGCATGCAATCGTGGCTGTATAGCCTGAGGAGAATGTCGAAGACGCCGTTCTAAACGGTAGCGTTTTTGATGTTCTCCACCACAAAGGATCAATCGGCTTCATGCCGAGGTACTGCACAGGTTTTTACCAGCACTAATGATTATCGTATCGTCCTACCTCGCTTGTCGTCCGTACCGCGCCCAAGACTTTAGAGATGCTCTCCGGAACGTTATCGATCTCAGACATAAGCTCGATCGGTCAATTTCAAATGTCACATCTGTGGATGGTGACTTGCAAGAGAGCGCTAGCTAAAATCAAGCTAGTCACTTGTGGTGAATTTCTTGTTCGGGGGCGCCGCTGTGTTGTAATAGACCCTGAGCCTACAGAAGTTAAGATGTAACTGCTATGGCTGCCTCAGCGCATGGAAGATATTTACATACATGAAGCGCTTCAGTCATTCGGGAAGAATAAAGCCACATCTGCAGAAACTTGGAGGGTGTCCAATGTGGAAAAGATGGAGTGTCACTGGAGGATGGAGTTCGCGTGATCTACATTCCGCATCTAGTGACTGTTTGTGGCCTACAGAGCCTAGTACTCATTCCTGGCAGGCATCCATTATGCCTACGTTGTCACAGAGCCGAGCACATTCGTTGACACTGCCCCAAGCCACGATTCGAAGATTGTCACCGGTTCGGACACTCTGCACAAGATTGTCTAGTGACATACGCTGGTAAACTACGGAATCGCACAAGACCACCTGACGATGCTTTGCAAGACCATATCATGGATGCTACCGAAGTCCCAGATGCAACGGGTGGCCTTCAAGCTGCTGTGGTGTCGGACGCCAACGCTGTCGACAAGGCATCGGGGAGTGCACAGTTGCGGTGATGTCTAAAGACAAAGCAGAAAATGCAGATATGATGCTCCACTGTGTGAAGGAAACGCCGACTGATCCTGAGCCAACGGCGAAGGAGCAGTATAATGTCAGTCGCGCTACTCCTGCAGAAACTTCGGAGACGGAACCAGCAAGTGCACAGCACCTTCTTACATCACGCACTGCAGACGTACATGTCTGCACCGAAATACCTGCAACTAAGCGCCCTGCATCGTGCAACACTGTTACGAGTCAAGAACGCGACTGAACGAGCGGCTCTATACAGTCACGTCGTCGGAGAACATCAAAGCATTCGAGGAAGTGCAGACGCTCGAGATCAAGGAGACTGG
>NC_051158.1:68367438-68439901 GCF_013339745.2 Dermacentor silvarum | reverse complement strand
GAAGGGAGTTTAATGTTGATTTGTTGAGGATAATTTTTCTGCTAGAGCCTTATAACAAATTTTGGCTTCTAACGGATTTTTTAACTTTGTAAAATACCAACTAGGGTCACGCCAGAAAGTGCGTCACTTCACGATCTGCTGATTACGAACTCGATCCTCCCAACCAATAGCTGAAACAGGCGTAATAACATGCGCAATCAGTGACCCTCTTCCAGTGTTCATAAGCATAAATAAGACTGGAGCGGTAAAGTACCGACAGGCAAAAGCTAAATACCAGTGTACAACTAATGATGACCGGAATTCATTCAAAAACTTCCTGGCACAAGTTCAGTGGGATAACAGTGGCATTGCGAGTGACGCAAATGAGGCTTACAATGAGTTTCTCCAAGTTTAAAACAACTCTACCATTCCTGCTTCTCATTAGAAGTGCGTGGATCAAAGCGTAAGACTCGCAAGTCTTGGGTAACTTCCGAGTTACGCAAAGAAATTAGAATGAAAAAAAAAACAAGCTCTACAAAATCTTTTTAAATACACTTTCAGCCGATGACCTGGAAGGTTAGGAATAGGAATAGGACAGGAATAGGTTAACAAAAAAGCTACGCCAGGCACGTGCGGCATACTGCTCTACTTGAAATGAAAAATGGCGACACGATTTGCTGTGGTCAGATAAATTTCTTACCGAGACGTTAACAACGACAAGCTGCCCCAGGTGTGCTAAAGCAGATGCCTTAACAACTTTTTTACAACCCTCGCCCATAACAACCCGTCGCATGATTCTAATAAATACAATAATTCTTACGATATTGACAGAATATTTTTGAATCCGGTTACAACAGAAGTTATATCAGTACTTATCCAAAACCTTAGTAACAGCCATAGCTGACGGTAGTGACAAGTAAGGCTTGGGAAGCACGTTGTATGAGTCATCGTGCCTGTTCTTGCAGATATATTTAACTTATGCTTAGCTGCGTGTACATTTTCTAATGAAATGCAAATAGCCAAAGTAACGGTTCTCTAAAAGAAAGGAGACCGCAATGATTTAGGAAATTATAGACCAGTATCTATGAAATCGAGGGTTCGACGGAAGCCCGTCTGGTCGGGATGAAACATGAAGCAACAAAACGACAGACACCGACTAAAATAAAAGCTAAAAAATAATAAAAACTGAGTAAAAGACGTTTCGGCTTCGCTACGGAAGCCTTGTCCACAATGGGGTGAAGGAAAATTCGTTGCACCTTATGTATTCTTCAGCCCGTGACGCAAACAGCGCGTCTACGACGGGAGGAGGGTTCCCTCACTTCGATTGAGCGTGTGACGTGTTTTTTTTGTATTTCCAACGACTCTAGATAGAGACGTGATTTCGAGTATCTTTCTTGGCCGATAATTCTTGACTTTTCCCAGTCAATATTGTGGCCTGTTGCATCCGTATGTTCGGCAAGGGCATTCGAAACTGTTCGTTTCTTTTCCACAGTAATGGTCGTACACGCGCTGTTTGCGTCACGTGCTGAAGAATACATAAGCTGCAACGAATTTTCCTTCACCCCATTGTGAACAAGGCTTCCGTAGCGAAGCCGAAACGTCTTTTACTCAGTTTTTATTATTTTTTTAGCTTTTATTTTGGTCGGTGTTTGTCGTTTTGTTGCTTCATCAGTATCTATAGTTCCAATCTTCTCGAAAGCTTTTGAGGAAGTTCTGTATACTAGGTTGTCTGATTTTATTGATAAGCATGATCGTTTATCAACAAATCAATTTGGGTTTGTAAAATAAATCTGCCGAGTTAGCGCTACTCGAACAAAAATTATGTACTAACACAGTTTGAAAGAAAGCACTCGTTTGGTGTATTCGTGGACTTCTCGAAGGCATTCGACTTAGTGAACCACACTATACTCCTAAAAACCTTAGAGTGTCACAGTTCTCGCGGAGAGGCCCAAATGCATCTTAAATCGCATCTATCGCATAGAAACAGGCTGTTTGCATAAACAACACGAAATCTGAACCAAAATTTGTTATTCTGGCGTTCCACAGGGCAGTATATTGGGATTTTACTGGGATACATAGCGCTAAAACGACACAAGGACGAAGAAGAACACAGGACGAGCGCTAAATTTCAACAATTGATTTATTGCAGCTGGTAAGCATATACTGTATATACTCACAGGGAAGGCACTGTAATAGACGCACTGAAGGAAAAGAAGAAAAGGAAAAAAAGTCGTGTGGCTACTATGCCAAAAAGAAGCTCTTTCTTGGATAACAGAATAGACGGCGTGCTGACACAATCATCACCTGCTCTAGCTATCTCTCCTGCTTCGACAATTTCCCTCGTTATCTTATTCCTGTGGCGATACAGCCAGAATTGCAGGAGGTAAGATTCTGGATCGAACGCAGAAGGAGAGGGCCCGAGCTTGAACCTCGGTATAGGCCGCACGAGTAACCAAGAACAGAGATCTGGAGGAACAGCATAGGAAAGGCCCAAGGTACTAGAAATGCACTTTAGCAGGGAAGAAGTTTGGGTGTGTTGGTAGGTCATTGTAATTTTAACTGAGATTCATAGCGCTAAACCAACAGAAGGACGAGGAAGAACACGGGACGAGTGCTAACTTTCCACAATTGATTTATTGCAGCTGGTAAGCATATATATACTCACAGGGAGGCACTGCTATAAACGCACTTGGTCCTTGTGTCGTTTTAGCGCTATGTCCCCAGTTAAAATTACAATGACCTACCAACACGCCCAAATTTCTTCCTGCTAACGGTATATTGGGGCCATTACTATATAATATGTACCTTAATGATATTTCGAACATTAACTTCACTGCTAATTTATTACCTACGTTGATGATACTAGCGTCTTTTTTTTTTGTTGGAAATGATCTTGATCGCCTTGCTCGGGAATGCAATGACACCATGAGTGAGTTACAAAATGGCCCGAAACCAAGTGCATGCGCATAAATGCAAAGAAAACACACGCTGTCATATTGCGCTTTAAATATAAACCAGTTGCCTCCTCCCTCGATATTAAGCTAAACTCACGATGTATCGATGTGGTTGAGCAATTTAAATGTCTCGGAGTAGTTTTTTTACTCCTGAATCTCTTGGGAACATCACATCGACCATATCGCAGCGAAATTGACTCAAATAACTGAGGTCGTAGGTCTGCTCAGGTACACCGTCTTCCAAGGCCAGTAAAATTACTCCTCTATAATTTCCTTTCCTACTCCTACTTAAATTTGTCATTTAGTGTGGGGCAAAACCACAGTTAGCTGTCTTCAGCGTATCTACATTTTGCAGAAGAAGTTCCTTCGTCATGTTCCCTGTGGCTCGCCGAGCGCGGATCTCTTTCTGCAAAGTAGTGTGCTGAAGATCCACAACTCGAACAAATACCGCTTGAGTACCCGGTTTAACTTGAAACGCGGAGAAAGGTCAATCACATACGTTACCTTGCTGATTTGCGTGCCCGAAGAAGCAACCCATAAGACAAGGTATACGCAGAATTGGGTAGTGCCGACCCCTCGAATAAATTCAGGTAGAGAACGCCTGCAATTAAATGCTTATAAAATAAATGCCCTCTTAAATGCTTATAAAATAATTTTGACCTCTTCAGTGCGTCAAACAGTGTTGTGCGTTCTATGTATGTTACCATGTTGGTCCTGTTTTCCTTTTTGTGAGCATTGTCTAAATATTGTATAATCTTGTTTTGTTTCTTTTCTACTTGTTCATTATTGTATAACTGTTATTACACTATGGAATTACCTTTGCTTTAAAAGCCTTTCTGTGAAGCCGCTGCCAAGCGAAAGGGGGCTGCACTGTGTAAAGCTGTATCTGACAGCTTTTCTGCGCCTCCGCCCTCTGTATTTTACAAGGCGACATAAAGAATATGAACCTTGAAAACTTGACTTTAGTTCGCCCATGTGTCAGGGTATATTAGAAGAGGACCACTATTTTAGCAGTAACTCCTGTTGCGGCAGCTGTGCGTTATGTCGTCTTGTAATGGCGGCGGCCACCATCAGAGTAAAATATTGAAACGAGTTTCACTTCGAGTTAGAAAAGTCCTTATGATTCTATCACCTTCCGACTAAACGTACACTAGAAAAAGGACCATTCGCCGCGATAGCCCAGTGGTGATGGAGTTTTGCTGCTAAGAACGAGGCCGCAGGTCGATCGATTCCCGTCCGTAGTCCGATGGAATCAGAATCTGAAACGCTTGTAGTATACGGTTCTTTTGGTGCACGGTAGAAAACCTATAAACAAAAAGTACAAAGTGACGTGCATTCAAGCTGCTCAACAACTAGCACTTTACCAGATTATATGCGGTATTCAGGATACGTACACGTCTATACAGATGGCTCCAGTACAGCAAACCTCGTCATCTTCAGCCATTCTATATACCACGCCTCAATAAACACGAATCGTTTAAGTTATCTCGTGCGACTTCGTCTACAACGGCTGAACTGTTCGCAATCCTATGTGCGTTAAAATTTATAACTTCAGTACGAGATGCGCAAAAATGGGCAATTTTCAGCGATTGCACAGGCGGCACTCATATCACTCTGCAGCACAAAATCAAAAACAATCAGTGATAGTATAATATACGAAACACTTAGAGACCTCACGAAGGCAAGCCAAGAGAAGCATGAAATAAGATTCCAGTGGATACCTGGACATTGTAACATTCCTGGCAACACAGCAGCCGATGAAGCAGCACGACAAGCACACCTCAAAGATGAGGCAATTTCGCTCCCAATATCAAAAAATTGAATTACGCTGTATCATAAGGGCAACATCTTTTAAAATGTGCAGAAATACGTGGTTTTGACCAGAATTCGAAGAGCTCTGATTTATACCATATTGATCCGCTTATTGAATTCAAATTTTCGTTGTCATTAGACAGAAATATGGAAACCCTTATTCATCGATTACGGACTAGGCACTGCCTACCACAAAACATTTCTTACATAGAATTGGCCCATGCGGAAACCCCCGAATGTGATTGTGGATTTGTAGATGAAGATGTATATCACCTCCTTTTAGATTGTCCACATCACGACACACCAAGACGCCGACTTAAATCAACTTTATTGGCATTAGACCGCAGACCTTTCAGTTTAAGGAAACTTTTGGGCCTTTGGTCACAACGGCCTTGCAAAAGAGCGCTCTAAAAGCGTTAACAACATTTCTTGAAGAGAGCGGCATTGTTGCCGTTATTAACGCTTGTAATGTTTCTTTTATTATTGCGATAGCAATTATATGGACACTCAAAAGCAGATTTCTGCCGTCGGCGTCGCCGTCGCCGTTGCCGTCGCCGTCGCCGTCGCCGTCGCCGTCGCCGTGAGGTTCCGTATGACGTCAATCGAGATGAAATCGTCGCCGCGCGCCGCCGAACGCTGTATGTGCGAGTGAAAGGCGCGAGGGACGCGCTCTTTCACGGCGAGTGAACGCACGGCGGAGAACAAACGCGCGTTCTGCGCCGTGCTTCCTTAAGGGCTGCAGAAGTAGGCGTCTCTTTCCTCCTTTACAATCATCATATATGTAGAGCAAACGCGCCTTCTTTCGACGCGCGAGAGGCCGTGGGGAGGGGGGGGGGAGGGAAGGGAGACGACGTTTAGCTGCGGCACCAAATGCCTATTTATATCAGAGGCTCCGGCAACAGTCACCAACGCCGCAGGCATTTTGAGCGAACGCGGGAAAAACGCCGACGGCGTCGACAACAGTTTGCGCGTTGCCGGTGCTGCTGCATGTCCAAATTTATACAGCTGATAAAGCTAATATCATTACTCCGTATAGCTCTCTACAAATTTGCTATCGCAATTGATGCTTCGCCTTTCAGGTGAAACTGCGACAACTTTTTTCAATGTAGCTGTGTATGTGTTTGTGGATTATGATTGTGTTGTATGTATGATTGATTTCATGTGTTGAGATTATGATTTGTGGATTTGTGATTTATGTTTATATTATGTGCTGACTATATGTGAAAATGTGATTATATGTGACTATATGTAAAAATGCATGTACACGATGTGTGCACCACCCGCTGCTAGAGACTGTATTGTAAGGTGCCATTATGTTTATATTCTTGAGACCTTTTTCTTCAGTGCAGTGGAGTGATTGAACTTCTACATTGTATGTACCACTTTTTTTTCCTCACCGTGTTGCTGTGCAAACGTTGCTTGTATGAGAAGCTATTTTAAACCCTGTATGTTGTAGGTTAGACGTATCAAGAGTTGAGGAGTAGCCGGCGCCTTACTTGTGCGTCAACATCTCCTCATATCATATCAATAAAAAAAAACACGTAAGTCGCTGAAAGATTCACCGACGATTACGATACTCCCTAATGTGAAATTTGAGCGTAGCTGCATACGTGCTTTCATTTCGCGATACATTGGCTGGCGCGTACAATCTGTCTCGCGCGGTACTTTGACAAACGGGAGCGAAATGTGGCGCGAGGGCCTCGATAATCGGGAGATCGCGAGAGGAAGCGCGTGGGTGACGCGTGGGCGCGACTCACAGCAGGCCGCCGCAGACAACCTCCGCTCATGCCGCGCTTTGTTTCCGCATAGACGACGCCTGCTACTCTGGCGCCATCCGTAGCCATCGCCGCAAAGCCTCTCGTACGCGGCACTGCGCTTTTTCTTCTCACGCTTTCGCCATTACCCTCCTCCTCCGCTTTCAGCCTCATGGTTCCGCTGCACCCTCGTCCTCGTGCTCTCTTCCCTCTTGCCGCTTTTTTCATCCCCTGCTGCGTGTCCGCGTTCGCTCTCATCTTTGGCTGTTGCTCGTTCGCTCGGTTACGTCGACGCCTTCGCCGCCAAAAAGGGCGCCTAAAAGCTGCGCTCTAAAAAATCGGGACCATGTCTATTACCCATCCTATGGCTTTGCATTCTTCGCCATCTTTTCGCTATGCTTCAGAAGTTGCTAGTTAGGCCCATTCTCGAAGCCTGTCGTGCAACATGTATCTTCTATTTGTTTTCAACTTCCCCTCTCTAATGTCGAAAGGCTCTCAGGATAAAATAAAATGAATGAGAATAATAATTGTCAAAAATGTCGTTACTTGGGAGAATAGTTTGTCGATGTTCATCCTGAACGATTTTTTTTGCGAGGCAGTGGGGGGGGGGGGGTGGGGGGCAACACAAAAAAAAGTTACAAAAAGGAAAAGGAAAAAAAAGCGACAGCAGCACACCGGCAAAACCCAGGACATTCGAGTGAGCAGACGCGAGTAATTTTTTTGTTGATGACACTCAATCAGTTAATTAGATTGGTTTTCTATCTCGTTACTCACTGTTCCGATTTGTCAAGTTGTTAATTATTGACTAATAGGGTTTTAGAAGAAACATTAGAGGTTGGTGTGTTTTCAGCCACAGCGAATTTTCCTGGTAAGTTTTTCGGGGTAAACATAAAAGCTAGCCCACAAAACATGCAACAACAATGTGGCTAAGCACCCACCTGCATAAAAAGCAGTGCGTTCAAACCGGCTGGCTGTGCGTGCTCAAAGAAAAAAATGAAAATAAATAAATCGGGGGAAAGCTACTACTTTGCCTGTCACGCCGCCCCGCCCAAGGTGCCGCGCCACTTTGCTTTTGGGTCCAGAGACAAAATAGTTTAGGCTTGGCCATTTAGGCAGCACCTACGTCGTTTAGAGTTTAGCGCAACCATTGTTCGCTGCTGGCTCATCGTTATGATGATGATGATGGCGTGGTGCTTTTCTCTTTCTAGCGGGCAGACGTAAAAGTTACATCTTAGCAGTGATAAATGGAAGTAGAAAAAAAGCAATAAAATGAATGAAGAAATATTTACCGATGATTACAGTTCCCAAATGTGAAATTTGAGCGCAGCTCGATAGGTGTTTTCATTTCGCGATACATTGGCTGGCGCAGGCAATCTGTCTAGTGCGGCACGTCGCAAACGGAGCGAAGTGGGGCGCGACTGCCTTGCTAATCGGCAGAGCACGAGAGACAGCGCGGGGGTGACGCGTTGACGCGATTCACAGCAGCCGCGGTCGACAGACCTCCGCTCATGCAGCGCTTTGTTTCCATACAGACGACGCGCCCTACTTTGGCGTCTTCTCGTAGTTATCGTCGCCGCAAAGGCCGTCTTGCGCGGCACTACGCCTTTCTTCTCACGCTTTCGCCGTACCCTCCTCCTCCGCCTTTCGCCTCATCGTTCCTCTGCACTCTCCTCCTTCGCTTTCCTCCTCGCGTTCTCTTCGCTGTCGCCGTCTTTTATCTCCCGCTGCACTCCGCGTTCGCTTTCATCGTTCGCTGTGCTCGTTCCCTTGGTTAGGAGGGACAACGCCGACGCTCGCCGCAAGAATGGGCGCCTAAGAGCTGCGCTATCAAAGGCGTGTCAACAAAGTCGACGCAATAAAGACAAGGTCGACTTACATGATATATGTATTTATATGTACTGATATTGGCGATAATTAAAGATGATTTAATGTTGCGCAATTGTATGATACATTTGCATTATTTACATTATGTTCTGCGTTCCATTGTCAGACCGGGCATCTTTTTTCCACCCCCTCCTATTATTTTATTCATGTCGAGTTCTTTCATTAGCTTTTTTTGAACGTTTGTACGTCCTCGTTGTCTTCTTTCGCGTCGACTTTGGTTGACACACGTCTTTGTTTGTTGTTATTTTAGCAGCGGAGCTATTGAAGGTTGAGCTCCAGCCGTGCCCGGCGTGGATCGGAAAATGCCCAGTGAAGTGGAGAGGAGGAATGTTAGGCGAGACGAAAAGGGAAGCAACAACTATGCAACGGTTGGCGAGGGAGAGTGGAGAGGATAACGTTAGAGCGGAGCATGTGCGTGGGCGTGGCTTAAAGGAGAGAGGAGGACAGAGCGAGACCAAGTGGTAAGCAACAGCTGTGCAACGTGTGACGAGGAGCGGAGTTATACGCAATGCATGACGTAAGGGAGTAGGCAGAGTTTAAGGGAGAGAGAACGACAGATGTGTGAGAGCGCACGAAGCGCTGACATGTACACTGGCGGCCTCAGTATCTGTCTCCTGTCCAGATGGTATAAAAAAACAACGCAATCCACGAAGTGAATTATGATGAGTGGGCGAAGCACCGGGGGATCATTCGGGCAAAACTCCGGCAGCGTTCTCCGGAAGCCGGAAGGTAGCTTCCGGAACCAGAAGCGGAATCGGGAACGGAAGCCGGAGCTTGGCGCACATATACTATATATATATATATATATATGTTGTAATGGGGTTTATTGACGACTCAGAAACGCGACCGTCTCAGTTGAGCGTCGGACACTGAGAGCGCGAGCCCGTCTTCGTCGGCGGGCCGATGATGATAGTGCGTCCACAGGGCGCGCCAGTCACACAGGGCGCCAGCCTTCTTCGCTACAACTGCCCCTTGGAGAAGAAGGAGCCATCCTGGTGACTCAAGGAGAGGAGAGGACAAGGGGGTCGTAATAGGGTTTAAGTCTCTAGACGTGGACTGTCTCGCGTCCACGACGCCTCAAGTCAGTAGATGGCGTTAGCGGCTCGACGACGTAGTTGACCGGCGTCGTCTGTTCAACGACGCGGTAGGGACCGTGGTATTGAGCGAGGAGTTTAGAGCATAGACCAGGGGTGCTTGGAGGTATCCACAGCCAGACTAGTGAGTCCGGCTGGTAGGCGCGGGGAGGTTGGTCATCATCGCGACGGAATTTTTGGAGACTCTGGTCTTCCGCAGTGAACGAGCGGGCCAGCTGACGGCATTCCTCGGCATACTTGGAGGCTTCAGACAGAGGCGTGCCCTCTGATGGGTCAGGCCGGTAGGGGAGAATGGTGGCGAGCGTACATGTAGGTTCACGGCCATATACGAGAAAGTATGGCGAAAATCCCGTTGTGGCCTGTGAAGCGGTATTATAGGCGTACGTAACATATGGCAAAACGAGGTCCCAGTTGGTATGATCCGATGCCATGTACATGGATAGCATGTCGCCCAAAGTACGATTAAACCGTTCTGTTATGCCGTTCGTTTGCGGATGATAAGCTGTACTGGTGCGATGAATGGTATGGCACGCGGTCAGAAGGGCGTTAAGAACTTCGGAAAGAAACGCACGCCCTCTGTCACTAAGAAGTTCCCGCGGTGCCCCATGACGCAGTAGGAAGTGATGCAGTAGGAAGGACGCAATGTCGCGGGCTGTCGCTGTTTGCAGTGCTGCAGTTTCTGCATAGCGGGTGAGGTGGTCGACAGCGACAATAATCTAGCGATTGCCAGCTGATGTGCAGGGAAGAGGGCCGTAGAGATCGATGCCGACGCGGTCAAATAGTCGGGATGGACAAGGAATGGGCTGTAAAGGACCAAAAGGACGAGGAGCAGGAAGCTTGCGTCGTTGGCACGCTGTGCAGGAGCGAATGTACTTTCGCACAAAATTATACATGCCACGCCAATAAAAGCGGGAGCGAAGCCTGGCGTAAGTCTTGAAGAGGCCGGCATGGGCGCATTGCGGGTCTGAATGGAGAGCGGAGCATACATCTGTGCGCAGATGGCGGGGAACGACGATCAGCCATTTGCGACCGTCGGAAGCGTAATTTAGACGATAGAGAACACCATCCCGCAACTCGAAATGAGAAGCGTGGCGGCGGATAGCACGTGAAGGGCGTGTTGTTGAATTGTCAGAAATGCAATCCATAAGTGCCGCAATCCAGGGATCTTTGCGTTGCTCCACAGCCATGTTGACGGGCACAGGCGACGAAAACGCCGATTCGATGGCTGTAATGCAAGTCATGTCACTTGGTGTAGGCGACCGAGAGAGGGCATCCGCGTCGGTGTGTTTACGGCCAGACCGGTAAATGACGCGTATGTCAAAGTCTTGTAACCGTAGAGACAATCGCGCAAGGCGGCCTGACGGATCCTTTAAAGTTGATAACCAACATAGAGCATGGTGATCTGTAACGACGTCGAAGGGGCGGCCGTACAGGTAGGGTCGGAATTTTCACAGGGCCCAGATGATAGCCAGGCACTCCTTTTCGGTGACGGAGTAGTTAGATTCCGCTTTCGGTAGTGTTCGGCTGGCGTAGGCTACTACGTATTCATAATGCCCACTTTTTCGCTGTGCAAGCACGGCACCAAGTCCTACGCCACTGGCGTCGGTGTGGACTTCCGTGGGGGCCGTGGGGTCGAAATGGCGCAGTACGGGAGGCGAAGTGAGCAAACGCCGCATGGCTTCAAACGCATCGTCGCAAGCTGTGGTCCAAGTAGAAAGTCGTGTGTCGCCGCGAAGCAGCTGAGTCAACGGAGCAATGATGGAAGCGAAATTCCGGATAAAACGACGAAAGTAGGAGCAGAGCTCGATAAAGCTCCGAAGTTCTTTCAGGGACGTGGGTTTCGGGAACTCGGCGACGGCGTGAAGTTTCGAAGGATCAGGGAGTATGCCATCTTTCGATACGACGTGTTCGAGTATAGCAAGCTGCTGGGCTCCAAAGCGACATTTCTTCAAGTTGAGTTGGAGGCCTGCCTCGGTGATGCACTGCAGGACTTGTTCGAGACGGTACAGATGTGTGGGAAAATCTGGAGAAAAGACGACGACATCATCAAGGTAACATAGGCATGTCTTCCATTTGAGCCCACGAAGCAGATTGTCCATCATTCGTTCGAATGTAGCATGGGCATTGCAAAGCACAAACGGCATAACGTTAAATTCATATAGGCCATCTGGGGTCACGAAGGCTGTCTTCGGGCGATCGGCAGGATCCATAGGCACTTGCCAATAGCCTGAGCGTAAATCGAGTGAAGAAAAATACTCCGCGCCTTGCAAACAATCCAGAGCATCGTCGATGCGCGGTAAAGGGTAGACGTCTTTGCGAGTTATCTTATTAAGACGGCGGTAGTCAACGCAAAATCGAATTGAGCCATCTTTTTTCTTAACCAGCACTACAGGCGACGCCCAGGGACTATTAAAAGATTGAACCACTCCACGCTCAAGCATTTCGCTTCCTTGGTTTTCAATAACATGGCGCTCCGCGGGTGATACACGATAAGGCCTCTGGCGCAGTGGTGCGTGGGTGCCGGTGTCGATCTCGTGACGTACAGTCGATGTGCGGCCTAATGGGGCGTGTTGACAGTCGAACGTAGATAGGTATTTCCGTAGAAGGCTGAGAAGCTGCGAACGCAGCGTAGCGCTCAAGAGGGCATCCGCTGAACTATGGAAGACGTCGTGCCTAGGCTGGGAACAATGCAAGCTATAGGTCAAGTTCACAGTCTGAACAGGTGTCGTCAAGAGGCGCGTCAAAGATGGTAACCGAGTCGGCAGACTGAAGACGTCCAAGGCACTCGCCACGACGTAAGACGAGGGGCGTGGCCATAGCGTTGGAAACGAGTAGTCTCGTGCAGCCACCACTGACAGTTAGGACAGCGAAGGGAAGGGAACATTGTCGGCGAACAAAAATATCCGATGGGACAAACAGGGCAGTAGTGTCAGTGGCGAAAGTAGAGCAGGCATGCGCAATCACCGAAGAGTGCGGAGGGATCGTAGTGTCTTCTGTAACCACCAGTTTGTCACCGAGATCGTCAAGTTCATGTGAGCGGGTGTCGGGAAGCGGAGAAAATTCAATTTCGGCGCGAGAACAATCAATGATGGCCTGATGATCGGAAAGGAAGCCCCACCCCAAGATGACGTCGTATGAACAGGATGAGAGGATGACGAACTCGACTGTATACGTGTATCCTTGAATGACGATGCGAGCGGTACATGCGGCAACAGATGTAATGCACTGGGAAATTGCAGTCCGGAGTGACAGCGCAGATAAGGGCGTCATTACTTTTCGAAGCTTGCGGCAAAGTTCTTCCGTAACTACTTAAACGGCGGCGCCTGTGTCGACTAATGCCAGTGTGACGACTCCTTCAACAGATACTTCGATTACGTTCGTCGGAAGAGAGCGAGGCCTTGTGTGGTTCGACTGGAACGCAGTTCTCGCCTCTTGAACTGCGGTAGCTAGTTTTCCTGCTCCGATGGGGCCGGACGCCGTCGCATGGGGGAAAGTGAGCGGCGACGAGGGGATGGGCGAGCGACGATCACGGGCAGAAGGAATGACGTTGCGCGTGGACGGCAAGTGCGAATCACGTGGCGATGAGAAGGACGAAGCTGGCGAAACGTAGGAGGAGACAGGTTGGTCATGACCTTGAAGCCATAAGCGACGGCGACAGAGCCGTGCCACGTGACCAGGGATACCACAGAAGAAGCCCACGGGGCGATTGTCGGGTGTACGCCAGGGTCCCGTGCTAGCTGGTGATCTGGTGGTGTAGACTGGAGCGATTGGACGTGGCGGTGCAGCAAACGGTGGCGCTGAAAAAGTCGATGGGGGTGGCTGTGCTGCAACCTCGGCGTAGCTGAGAGGTACAGACAATGGTGGCGCTGCACGAGGAGACTGTATGGCTTCGGACACTTGTTCTTGGAGCATTTGATGCAACGGAGGAGCCAAGGACTGCGTAGGTCCGGGGACGGCGGTGAGTAGGGATAACTGGCGGGCGACTTCGGGGCGTATAAATTCCTTGATTTCGCCGAGCAGATAGTCGTTGTTAGTGACAGCGGCTAAACTTGCAACGGAAGTATCGGGAACAGAAGAACGCTGAGTGAGCAGACGTTGCCGCCTGAGTTCGTCGTAACTCTGACAAAGTTCAGCGACCTCGACCACGGTGCGCGGGCTTTTCGAGAGGAGCATTTGGAATGCGTCGTCTTCGATTCCCTTCATCACGTGACGGATCTTGTCAGACTCAGTCATCGATGGATCGACGCGCTTACAAAGATCTACAACATCTTCTATGTACTTGGTGAAGTTCTCACCGGGTTGCTGGGAACGGCTGAGCAAGCGCTCTTCGGCACGGAGCTTCCGCACCGCAGGGCGACCGAACACTTGCGTAATGTGCGCCTTGAAATCTGACCAGGTGCGAAGGTCGGATTCGTGGTTGTGGTACCACACGCTAGCGACACCCATGAGATAGAAGTTGGCGTAGCTGAGCTTCGTAGCATCGTCCCATTTATTGGGGGCACTCACCCGCTCCTAGATCGAGAGCCTATCTTCGACGTCGTATTCGTCGGAGCCGCTGAATATGGGAGGATCGCGTTGACGCACGGGACCAGGACAAATCAATGTTGGCGGTGCCGGAGGTGTTGTTTGGCTGGCGTCGTCAGGCATGATGGCCGGCAGCGTCCGATTTCGTAGTTCCAGGGTTAGGGAAGTAGAACCCAGCACCTCCACCAAATATATAATGGGGTTTATTGGCGACCGTCTCAGTTGAGCGTCGGACACCGAGAGCGCGAGCCGGCTTCGTCGGCGGGCCGATGATGATAGTGCGTCCACAGGGCGCGCGCCAGTCACACAGGGCGCCAGTCTTCTTCGCTACAATATATATAGATGTATATATATATATTTATTTACACATATATATATTTATACATATCTATATATATATATATATATATATATATATATATATATATATATATATATATATACTGTACATGCGTACAATATATACAGCGCTGTTATAGCCCTTGCGCACCGCAGCGTCCCTAGCGGTCTCCATGCAAATCAGAGCTACGGACACCGGAGGACGACGAGGGATAAGTCTTGGCCCTAAGGTGCTTCGCCCCTAAAAGGATTTTAATATGAATCCTCATAAGATACGATATTTCATACCACCTAAGTGTTAAGATGCGCCTTTCGACATGCTCCTACTTAACGCGTTGCACAGTTTATGGAAAACTCGCATGCTGGATCGGAATACTGAACTAATTGTATCTTCGAAGTCACATTTCATTCGGATGATTTCACAACTGAAAGACCTTTATGATCACAGATACCCAACCTGACTGGTATCCAATGTTGATGCAGTGTATTCTTTTGCCTCCCATTTAGTTCTAGAACTGCTTACTGTGATAATTCTAATTGTGAAGTGTTTGTTTTGTGCTTGTAGACGTGGCTGTGGCTGTTTAGGCGCTATGAAAATACCTTACGCATGTACATTTTATATTTGTAATAATTATTATGAAAAAAAAGTGGCTGTATATCCAAGTGGTTACGACGCTCGCCTTGGGTCCAGAGATTCACGGGTTCGAATCCCGCCGGAGCAAGAAAGTTTATTTTATTCAATACGAACCACAAATTACGGCTGGCTGAAACAGCTTCGCTGTTAAGACATGTGCCTAAGAAATAAGTTTTGTTTGTTTAATTTTCGAGCATTTGAGAAGTTTCGCGTTTGAGAAGTTTCTGTAAACGCGGCCTCCCCATTACGACGACAAAAGGAAGGAAACTTAATTTCAAAATGAAAATTAGGCGAGCGTGGTTGGGCGCTTAGTTCAGGGCTCCACTGGCGCGAGCGGCTCGCTGGGCTGGGTCCAGGAGAGCTACTTCGCTCTCCTTTCCATCGTCGGCGCGTAGCCCCCTGGCGGACGACATGTAGCCCCCTAGCGGACGTCGCACGAAGCTCACCTTACGTGCCCCTCCGCCGACGACGTGAGAGCATGGAATGAGCGCCGGCACGCGCGGGAGCGACTGATGGAGCAGGTGTGCGCCGGGAGAGAAGTGAGAAAAGAGGGAGTGGCGTCACACTTCCACTGTGTTAGGTAGGCGTTCACTCTGTGTCATGTGGTGTGTAGCTCTAATTAGCTTTTTTATTTTAATTAGTAATGAGCGGGCACCCCTTTAGGTGTGACGTTACTGATGACGTCACTTCTGGTCTTGGAGTTTCATGGGTAGCTGTACTGATGCGGTGGGTATCTAAATTGTACGATTATGCACTTTGGTGTACGGCAATTAGACTTTCCCTAATTGTGCTCTGATGAACCTAGGTGTGCTCGTTGAGCTTGTGCTCTGATGTCATATATATTGTCAATCATAACTAGAACCATCGATATCTACTGGTGTTTATTTTTGTTTGCTTTCTTTTTAATTTCGTTCCACCTTTGTGACAAACCGGCAGTCGGTCCCTAACCGGAAGTTACGGCACAAGAAACAAACAGTGTCATTCGGTGTTCGTGCCCCTAAAAAGACGCATGCTCAGCGGCCGCATGTCAGTGACTGCAGCGCAGCTCTATTGCAACCAACACTTGACATGCACTATAGGCTATCCAGTTATACGATTCAATTAATGTTTACATAGGCATTGCTAAAGCAGCACCTCCTCTATTTATTCAATGTCAGCCAGATGCGGCCGATTCAACGGTTCACCACCCTCTCCGATTGCCGTTTCCTGCTCTCCCCCTTCGGGTAGCGTTCGCGCCTGCTTTACGGTCATGGGGGAGAGTACCCTCTAGGTGGCGCCTCACGACGGAAGTCGGAGGGAGTAATCGTGACAGTCGCGCGAAAAGTCTACCGCATCGCCTCCGGAACGGCAGCTGCGCGCGCTCAGTGGTTGAGACGCACGTGTGACGCACGCAGTCGTACCATCTGGGTAGCGTCACATCGCGGTAACTCACTGAACTAAGGCGGACCAACGGCTCCCATTGCGGAGTGAGCGATTGCACTGGCATTGAAAAAATAGAGCTGGCTCAAGGTTAGGCTTCACTTTAACACAACTCAGGCATGTTTTTTTAAATTTGTGAGCACGCAAATTACCAAATTTAATCAACGGTTTAAATTCATTTGGAAGTATTCACCATGATAATACACCAAGCAATAATGTTACAACCAGCCGTGATTTTACATCACAAAGGAAGTTAGTATCTTCGCAGCGATGTAAAAATGTTCTGATGTCGCCAAAATCTCTTTATGACGCTCTTCATCATGTCGTCTCAAAAGGAATCTCGTCGAACGGAACTATCAATAAAAGAGTGCATGATAGTGACCGGCCTTTTAACAGCGGAGCTGTTTAAGCCAACCGTCAGTCCGTGTGGCGCGAACAAAGAAAAAGTCGCAGTTTCGCCCGGAAGGGCAATCACCAATTGCAATAGCAAATTAGTAGAGAGGTATTCGGAGCAGGGATAGTGGTTTTAGTTGGCTGCATAAACTTGGACACATCCGCTTACTAACTGAATTGACAAGCGTGGTGTCAGCGCGCACAAGCAAACATGAATAGATCACACTGAATGACCGCAGACGACTTTCAAAACGCTTTCCCGCTTTGCCCGCTTTCAAAAAGCGGGCAAAGTTCGTGCGGTCTATCGCTTCAAAGGAAACTGAGCGGCGGATGCACAGCGCATACAAAGGTCAGAGCCATGTGGACATAAGAGACGGTGCGGGCGACGACCACAGCCGGGCAAAGTACGAACGCAGTTGGCAGAGTAGAAGCTGCGCACCCACTCCCTCCCGCCTTGCCTTCCTGCTTTCTTGCTTTCGCGTGGGAGATTGAGTGGCAAGTTCCGCTTACGCCCGGCTGCAAGACACGCCTTTGGTGCAGGAGCACAGCGTCGCCCCGCCTCCCTCCCTCTTATACCCCCATGGCCTTTCGCGCGATGGTCGCGTTTGCTTTCCGCCGTGCGTTCGCTCTCCGTGATAGCGCGCGTCCCCCGAGCGCTTTCGCTCGCGCATACGGCGCGCGGCGACGATTTTATCGCCTTTGGAATCTATACGGAACGTCACGGCGACGACGACGCCGACGGCAGAAATCCGGTTGAAGTGTCCATATAATTGCTATCGCAATAAAAACCACGCTAAACGATGAGGCCACGTGTGTTCCCTAGCAACCACCTGCCACAGCTGCGCCTCGCTTCTCCTAGCTCCGGCAACGCTCTTCTTCCTCCGCGCCAGCGATGCCGTCACTGCGCGTTGCATAGCGCAGCTTGCAACACTGACGCCATGTTCCAATGCCGACACCGCATTCCAGCAGACCCGCTCCGGTAATGCGGTCGCCTAGCAATCACTTACCCAGCTTCGCCCAGTCATGTCATTGCTTCGCGCCGGAATTCTTCCGTTGCTTAGTCATGGCAACACTTTGTCAAGCTTGGCCATGACGTCACACTGATTATAAAGATCATGCCGCCACGATGGCTACACACCCAACTCTTATAGAATTCGCACTGAGTAAATGTAACATGGGATTATCGAAGAAGTACAAGACTCCCAAAGAAGAAGTCGCTCAGCTGGAAGATCGGCGTGCCGCCAGCCGAGAACGAATGCGGCGATTGCGTGCTCAACCGGAGTATCATCCGGAGCCTAGCCAAACTTAGCCGAACGTAGGAAAACATAGCCGAGACTAGCGAAACTGGAAGAATCTAAGCGATAACCAGCTCCGCTGTTTTTCCAGCCTTGCACAGATCAGTGCAAGCTGCGCAAATTTTTTGGTTAACTTGCTTAAATTTCAGATATTTGTCCTCCATCATAGTGGGGTAATTAGGTATGGGCCACTAGATGATGCATTTATATAGCACCGACCTATGACCCGAGCTAGTGCCAGGGATAGCCTCTGTTTTGCGTAATACAAGAATAAAAAAGTTGTCGCAGTTTCACCCGAAAGGCGAAGCATCAATTGCGATAGCAAATTTGTAGAGAGCTATACGCAGTAATAATATTAGCTTTATCAGCTGTATAAACTTGGACATGCAGCAGCACCGGCAACACGCAGAACTGTTGTCGACGCCGTCGGCGTTCTGCCCGCGTTCGCTCAAAATGCGTGCGGCGTTGGTGACTGTTGCCGGAGCCTCTGATATAAATAGGCACTAGGTGCCGCAGCTAAACGTCGCCTCCCTTCCCCCCCTTCCCCCCCCTCCCCCACGGCCTCTCGCGCGTCGGAAGAAGGCGCGTTTGCTCTACGTATATGGTGATTGTAAAGGAGGAAAGAGACGCCTACTTCTGCAGCCCTTAAGCGAGCACGGCGCAGAACGAGCGTTTGTTCTCCGCCGTGCGTTCACTCCCCGTGAAAGCGCGCGCCCCTCGCGCCCTTTCACTCGCACATACAGCGTTCGGCGCGTGGCGCTGAGCCGTGCTCCCTCAAGGGCTGCAGAAGATAGCGCCAACCTTTCCCTTTCCCTCAAGAACCACTTATCGGCGACGATTTCATCTCCATTGACGTCATACGGAACCTCACGGCGACGGCGACGCCGACGGCAGAAATCTGCTTTTGAGTGTCCATGTAATTCCTATCGCAATAATAAGACATAAATCCCATGCTCATCATGTCGGCTGCTAGACATTATTAAAGCACACGTAACCTCCTTTAGTAGCGCATGAAAGTAAGCGGCTTCATTGCTCTTCTTAAATTTATCAAATATGGGCGCAATCGTTTGCAATTTTGATTTATTCCATGTCATAGCTGAGAACAAAAGGCTGGTAATCTTACATAAAAAAGCAAGAATTCTAATGTAAAAATTTCAACATATTCACTATAGCTAACTTGCTGCAAATGGGAAGCTGAATCGGGCTAAGACTCACGCCATGCCTTTGTAAAACATGACCGGCTAACACTGTTTTCAAGCGTTGCTTGTATTGCCTCACAAGTGTCGGTGCCGTTCAAGCTGTGGCCACAAAAAACTCGTGACGCGCAAGTCTAGGTGCAAGGGAAGGAAAACAGCGGGATAGGCTAAGAATAGACCGCTGGGGAAACACGTGAGGCGCGCGCTCGTAACACGTGACGGTAGCACCCAATCAGGAGCGGGCGCGCGCCCGGGGAAGGGCACGAAAAGGAAAAGGCCTCTCACGCGTTGCGTCGGGTCTCCTTTTCAGTGCACGCTCGGCAAACGGATGGGAAGACCCGCGTTGTTCGGTCGGCGGTGGACAAGGCCACTTTCGACGAGAAACGCCGTCAACGTCGCCGGGAGCAGGCTCGCGCTCGCGGGTCCTCCGCTCAAGGCAGCCCAAGCCTAGGCTCAGTTACAGCGGCAGGCAGCGGATCCCACGTTAAAAGCCCCTCTTACCGAAGCCCAGCGGTAACGAAAGGCAGCGAACCCCGAGGCCAGGGAGCGAGACACCCAATTTTGAGGGTCCGACAAGTTTCGTGTGCCCCGCTGTTCCCGGTAGGGGAAGGGCCGGCGAATTTATTCAAGTAGCTGCCCCGGAAGTTCGCTAACAATTGTGCGAAGTTTCTAATGAAGATGCCGGTACACATTTGGAGGAGCACTTTGCGGTAACCTAACTGAAATATTTAAGAAACAGGCATATTTTAGAGACAGGAGAGTGAAAAATCGTAATTGTTATTGTCGAAGTAAAATATACCCCGTATCGGCAGATCGCTTCAATTTTCCAAATACATTATTTAACAGTGACCTAGTAGAAATAAGGAAATGATACTGTGTTTCAGTGTTGTATCGGGCACATCTCGCACATCGCCTGACGTCGGCCACAGCTGAAAAGCGCCGTATAGTAAATTTTACCTAAACTTATGTTTGACAAACACACATTTATTTGTTTCTTTATGGCGCCTTCAACGTTTCTAGTGTGCTGTTTTCTCCGAGATTCTTGACGCGCTTACAAAGAAACACCTTGGCGACCACATGCAGGAGTTACACATAATGTGACCCAGCGGATACTTCTAAATTCGAGCATCCCGATTTGACATTGTGGTGCACTTTTTTACCTTCCTATATCTGAAATGTGGAAAAATAGCCAATCTTGATTCAGATTGAAAATGTATGTTGGTATGAAGTCAACAGGTCCATCACTCGAAAAATTCTGGTGTCATTATAACAACAGCTTTATTGTGTACACATGCACACTAATATTATTAACTTTTTGAAAGAGCTAAATAATTCCCTAAAGGTATCGATGGGTTTACTTTCAATCTTCTTTTTAAGTGTTTTTGATGCATTTTTGATATTGTGCTTCCTTCCTCATGGCACCAATCTTACGGCCTAAAAATATAAAGTATCGCAAAGTCTGTTCCAACTCTGCGATTAAAATAATCTCTCACTCCTTGCATATTAGTCTCATCCCCAGAGATTTAAGCCTGCACAACCCTTGAATTCAATGCCATCGCACTTTGCTATTTAGCACGCACATTTGTGCCTGCTAAATTCGTAAACTATGGATACACCAATAAACTATGAAAAATTACAAAATTATGTTTTATTTTTGGTTCTTCTTTGTTTACAAGAATAAAAAATCTAACTTGGGTTACAATATTTCTTTCTAAGCTAAGGCAGTGGGTGCGGCCTGCTGCGATAAGTATAATTCTTTTCAATCGATTAATGCACCAGACATATCAGGACTACATACATATATATACCGACGGCTCGACCTCACCTACCAGCTCAATTGCCGCATTCGTCGTTCCAGCCAAGCAAGTTGCAGTGAAATTCAAATTGTCACATATGACTACATCTACGTCGGCAGAACTTGCAGCCCTCCATGCAGCTGCGACCTACGTCAACGAAGAGCCGGCACAGAAATGGGTCATATTCTGTGACTCTAAGGCAGCCCTTCACAGTATCAAGTCAGCCTTACATCACAGAACTTACGAGCAGATGATATCCGACATCAGGGAAGTACATCACCATGCTCTGGAAACAGGGCATAGCATAGTCTTCCAGTGGATTCCTGCTCACTGTGGCATCATCGGCAACCACATTGCCGACAGGATTGCCCGATCTGCCCACGAAGACACCCAGACGCGCACAATACCTTTGACGAGGACGGACACTGCCAGGGAACTTCGTCTGCTTACACGCAAAACGTCACAAGCTTTATGGAATTCAAGTGCCTTCAATTGCCGATTATATAAGTTGGACCCCTTGCTACGGCTACAACTGCCATCTAGCCTTTCCCGCAGCGAAGCAACCTTGCTGTGCCGCTTGTGGCTGGGAGTGGCGTTCCCGAACGCTTACTCACATCGTATGGGAATGGCCGAGAGCCCGATGTGCGACTCCTGTATGTGCGAGGAAACCATCGAGCACCTATTGTGTACCTGTCCTCGCTACGACGTTCAACGGCTCTCTCTCAGGACAACTTTAAGCCAGCTGGACTCGAGACCGTTCTCTGTGCCAAAGATACTCGGACCGTGGCTACACCCCTCACTGGCACAAAAAGCGTTGCGTGCAATAGTACTGTATTTGAAGTGCACCGGTTTAAGAGACCGCCTATAGTGTCCCTGCACATCGTCCCACGTGTACTCAGTGCTCATTCTCTCCCTATTTTTCTCTTTCTATGTCCCCTTTCCCTTACCCCTAGTGCAGGGTAGCAAACCGGATGCTCTTCTGGTTGACCTCCCTGCCTTTCCTCTCCTTGCTCTCTCTCTCTCTTTTCAATCGAGTTTAGCCTAATCGTGTACACATATTTTCCAGATGGTCACATTTTGGTGTATTTCTAAATAATCTGTTTTTCACTCTCAGGTGGGGCCTTGTAAGTTCAAGAAAAGTGGAGTTGGCGCAACCATGAAGTCCTTCGTAAATATCAGGCATGAATCGGAAAAAGATTTAATGATAGCTGTGGCGACGGCTGGACCAGTCGTAGTCGGACTTGCCGCGGACAATAAGGGATTTCTCACGTACGATAAAGGCAAGTACTGCAATCACCTGAGCTCGGCTGATCCGCTATGTGTACATCTGGTATCTGCTAGTCTGTAGATCTGCTTATTATGAGTCTCTTATTTTTTGAATTATTTTCAATGGCCGTTTCATTTTCTCACTTAGCTGAATCAAAATATGACACCAGTTTTAACGATGGCCGTGGAGCAAGGCAATCCTCTCTGGTCAGGCACAACTTTTTACGTGCTGTATCTTTTACCGCGAACTTGCTGCAACAACAAGAAAGTTACACATGCAGTACCCGAAGCGAAACATTCATGAACAAGTAGAACATAACTGTAACTTCATTAAAAACAGCAGCGTCATCAAAAGTGCCCGTCAAGAGAAAGCAGGCACAAATTTCAAACGTAAAAAAATCCAGTTTTACAAACCCATACAAAACACTGTCGATATAAAAGAAATAAACAAACAATTTTTCATTCGTTGATGAAAATAAAACCGGTAATGTGTATCAGTGGAAAAGCTCGTTCCCAGCAATCTTATATTTTATATATTTTGCCGACCTGTAGAGGTAGGCTAACATTGCAATAAAACAAGTCTTTCAATCTCAACTGAATATTTAGGAGCGCTTGAATTTTGAGCTCACCCGCCGTGGTTGATCAGTGGCTATGGTGTTGGGCTGCTGAGCGCGAGGTCGCGCGATCGAATCCCGACCACGGCGGCTGCATTTCGATGAGGGGGAAATGCGAAAACACCCGTGTACTTAGATTTAGGTGCACGTTAAAAACCCCAGGTGGTCCAAATTTCCGGAGTCTCCCACTACGGCGTGCCTCATAATCATATCGTGGTTTTGGCAAGTAAAACCTCATAATTTAATTTTAACATTTGAGGTCGTTGCTCAATTTAGCACCGTAGGCACCGTCCGTCGTGAGATTCGCACACATTACGGTGTGCGAATCTCATTACCTGGTTGATGACATGGATATGATACGTCGTAGAATATCCATTCTTGAAGCCAGCCTGTTCTCTAGGTCGGTTGAAGTCAACTGTTGCCCTGCTTGTATTTGAAATTACCTTGGTGAATATTTTATACAATACTGAGAGCAAGATAATGTGTGTGTAATTCCTCAATTTTTAACGTCTCCCTTCTTATGGATTAGTATAACGTTGGCGTTCTTTCAGCTATCTGGTACACTTGAAGTGGTGAGGCATTGCGTATAAAGGGCCGCAAGATTTTCAAGCATGATATCAGCTCCATGTTTGCTTAAATCGATTGTTATTCCATCTTCTCCAGCAGCTTTTCCCCTGGTCATATCTTTCAAGGTCCTTCTAACTTCATCGCTAGTTATGTCACTAATTATAGAATTATTCCGCCGCTTTTACTATGTCATCGAAATTGCTGATGATATTACCCTTCTTAGTGGTTGTAGACGAACTATTAGAATAATAATAATCTATCAGTGCATACATTTTGCCTTGTCCTATGCCTTGTTTTGTTCTCACCGATTTCATGCTGCGTCCATATTTTACTGCTTCCTCAATCTTTTCCACGTTATAATTTCGGATATGCCTTACCTTCTTGTTATCAGTTTCGACAGTTCAGCGAATTCTATGTGACCTCTCGAGTTTGACATTTTCGTGTTTTGCCGTTTCTTTATTAGGTAATTTGTTAATTGGGATAGCTCACCTACTGGTTGCCTTGGTGCCTTACCTCCCACTTCGATTGCTGGTTCTGAGATCAACCTAGTTACGTTTTGATTTATTACCTCAATGTTGTCTTTATCTTCCTGTTCTAAAGCTGCATATTTGTTTGCGAGCACCAGCCTGAATTGGTCTGCTTTCAACCGTCTAGGTTGGCCTGTTTTTCCATGACTAACTTTATTATTTCTCTCTTCAAATTGAGAGAAATCCTAGACCTCACTAACCTATGGTCACTGCACTTTACCTTACCTAATACTTCTCCATTCTGCATTGTGCTTGGATCGGCAGAGAGTATGAAATCTATTTCATTCCTTGTTTCTCTATTAGGGCTTTTCCAGGTCCACTTCCTGTTGCTGTGCTTCCTGAAGAATGTATTCATTATTCGGAGCCTATTCCTTTCCGCGAATTCTACCAACATCTCTCCTCTTGCATCTGTAGAATCGATGCCGTAGTTGCCAATTGCTTGCTCACCAACCTGCTTTTTGCCCCCTTTTGCATTGAAGCCGCCCATGACTACAGTATACTGAGTATGCACCTGTCGCATTGGTAATTCGACATCTTCATAAAACTGTTCTATTTCTTCATCATCGTGACTGGAATTTGGAGGCGTAGGCTTGTACTACCTTCATTTTGTGCCTCCTATTCAGCTTTATTACAACGACTACTACCCTCTGACTAATGCTGTGGAATTAATTAATGTTGCCCGCTAAGTCCTTATAGACTAGAAGTCCTACCCCGGATTCTCTCTTAGCTGGAAGACCTCTGTAGCACCGGACGTGGCCGTTAGTTCGCACTGTGTAAGTCTCACCAGTTCTAACCTCACTAAGGCCAATAATATCCCAGGAAATGCCTGCTAATTCCTCAAATAGTCCTGCTAAGCTAGCCTCACTCGAGAGGGTGCGCGTGTTGAACGTTGCCAGGTTCAGTTTCCATTGGCGGCCTGTCCGGACTCAGAGATTCTTAGCACCTTCTGCCGGGTCGCAGGTCTGACCGCCACCTTGGTCAGGTGCTCCGCAGCCGTTGGGGACTGAGGGCCATGGGTCAATTGAAGGAGTCATGAGGGAGGCAGTGGCAGAATACTGCACAAGGGAGGCCAATTCCTGTTCTGGTGAGGGAATGACATTGTTGAAGCTTAGTGCGCCTTCCTAATTTGGTTCCACCTTGACTAGTATAGCGCCACTTGTTCTCGGCGATCTTTTTTTGCCGGTGTCAGGCGCCACTCCATGTCTGAAAATACCAGTTTGGTGTTTTGCTTTATATTGTCAAGTCTTGGAATGTAATCTCAGTCAGTCTCAACACAGAAACAGTATGCACAATTGCTTGCACAGGTGCCTGCAAGTTGTTCGTTCAGCTTGCTTTTATTGCATCCCATTCCCTCTTAATGCACATGAACAACACAACCTAGCAGAGAAGCTGTTTTAAAATTACGCTGTTTGCCCCTACTTGAAAAGAGCGAGAGCCGAGCAAGGTTGCCCTGTAGCTTAGATGTTTCCCTAAGCCTTCTTATCATGGAAGAAGTTCTATGAAGAGCGGAGAATACACTTGCCTAGAGCATGGCGCGATATCATCTCTATATGATAATCATCATACGCCTAGTATTTTCCATCGCCTGGGGGGACGCCTCATCAGTGGGAACTGCCTTGGGCCTTCTCGCTGACGCCAGGGATACCTATATGGACCATCGAACTGCCATGTCACTATATATATATATATATATATATATATATATATATATATATACACATACATATATATGTGTGTGGGGGGTGCATTGTAAGTGTGTGCGCAAAAACGTGAGCTGTTCGACGTAGTAAATAGGTGGCACATATCAATAGAAAGAGCACGTAAGATTTTGATCATTGTTTGCCTCATCCGCTGTTTACATTGCAGGAATAATACACGAGAAGTGTTGCCCCGGGAAAATCATAACGCACTCTGCCCTTGTTGTCGGCTACGGTGAAACGAAAGGAGAGAAATACTGGATCGTCAAAAACAGGTGAACTGCACATGTATACCTTAGTACCACATACTGATTAGGTAGCCCTATGTAGTGAGGTAAAGACAGACCACCGTCTGCATGTGCACAATCCATGTTCGATAGTGTGCACGATAAGGTTGGCATGTTCGCAATCTGCAGTTACAAGGTGAAAGTTCTTAACGGCTGTACATTCCACTCCGATTATACTTGGCAGATTTTGCAGTTTTCTGTATACCATACAGATTAGAGAATTCTGGCCCCTATACATCTGTTTTAGAGGCAACCGCTGACAATAGGCCCTCGCACTATATCTGTTGCGTAGACATAGGCGTATTTACCGGGGGTGCAAGGGGGCACTTGCCCCCCCCCCCCCCGCTCTCAAAAGTGGGGGGGGGGCAAAGTATGCCATTTGCCCCCCCCCCCCCACTTTTGAAAGCGGGCACTTTTGGCTGCACGCTGGAGAGTCCAAGAAAACGACAGCAGAAGCAAAGTTTTCGTTCTAAATAGAGTGGCCACGTATGTAATGCTTTTTATTTACTGCGTATCTCCTGCTTGAGGACTGTCTTTTGTGCCTCCTCGGCACACGCTGTAGCGGACGCGCGGGATTCGCCATATACGCTCGTGTTGCGGAGAAGGCCTGGCGCTGGGCACTTCCCACCCTAGCAGATTTTAGCTTGCGCTCTTACGTCATGCCTAGTTTTTGGGGCCGATAAATCCGTATATGAAAACACAATAAGCTTGCCATATTTACCCTGCTGGCGAGGAGTAGGTGCGTATAAACTGTTTAAATCAGCCGCACCCAACGAATGATGTGCCTTACACGAAATCGTTGGGTTATCAAATGCTTGAACTATTTATTCTCTGTCCAGAAATAGCCTACCCATCGTTGCAGTCTCAGTATCTTATCACCATCAAAAATATAATCTAACCTCATACAGGTATAACTGTTGAATTTCACTGTGTGATCACGACTTATTGTACACATGTTCGTGAAAATGACTTTCGTCGAAGGTCATTTCAATACCAGTAGAACACTGACCTAAATTTTTTTCTAAAGGCGTGTGTCACTTCTCACCTTGTTGATTTCATTTTCAGTCTGTTCCCAAATAAGAGCTGCACTAATACTTATTTTCCGAGAGCAGCAAAACATCACATGTTTCATATTCTGAAAAAATTACGGCCACTTCTTAGTGGCGTGTATCGAAATTTTGCACTATGTAGGTTGCTTATGTGCTTCCGAAAACAGTTACTGAATAGTCTCTCACAATTTTTATGCGTTATACATGGCATTTTCCCCCCGGTATTCTAGGTAAAGATTGCGGAGTACTATGCTGAGTTATTTATTCGAAGTACGGAGAAATGTTCTCAGTGACGAGCGATAAATGTTTATTCTGTGTTGGTTCATTACAGCCTTTGTAGAAAGTTACTTATTAAAGCGTTCCGGGGTGTCATACCGTTGCTAATTGAAATGTTTCCCAGACTCCTAAAGCAAGAGCACTAGAAACGGTGGAAATTCCGTCAAAATAACGAACATTATAAGCGCAATGCGTTGCGGAACTTTCACTTTCCTGCTTTAAAGCAAGTTATGCAGATAAATCTAAACCCTCGTTTTTTCATGTGTTTTCGTGCGTCATACAAGATTCGTAGTTTGTTTCTCCGGTGCCCTCTCTGAGCTAAACAAGGCATTTTGTTTACATCTGGGGATAATTAGGGTCATAGTATGGGTAATATGTAGGCAATGTTACAAATGGGTGGGTTAAATGTGGGTTTTCCAGTAGAATGCGTATGCAAGTGGTCCATTGTGTTATTAGACTGTTTTACAAGTGGCGTAAAACTTAGACGGCTGTGCTGGCATAATGACAACTACAACTGAGGTCAAATGTTGCGAATACAAGTGGAACAAAACGTCAAGTTTATGTGCGATGGTAAATGCTTGTTGATCAAATACAGGTATAAAAAAATTGTAACCAAGTCTTCAAAAGTACCATGCTGCTGCTAGGTTTACTAATGTCCCAAAAGAACTCTGCGTTTCAGATATTTTATACATTGAAGGAATAGACAGGTTTTAAGTGCAATGCGTCGCGTATTTTAATGTTACTGGCTTATTTAGAAGCCTTACCAATAATTATTGTATTTTATTTCTTTTTACATTGTCTTGCGTGATATACTTGGTTCGCCTGGTGTCCTCACCGAACTGAAGGCGGCAGCTTCGTTATGTTTAGTGACTGTAAGGGCAAGTTAATAGGTGATGTGTATAGGTGAAGTTCAGAGTAGATGGGTAATTGGGGCTTTCACAATTAATTACGTATGCAAGCACTAGTGTGTAATGAGCGTGTCTAACGAGCGGGGAAGAATTGAGCCGGCTGCCCTGGCAGAACTATAAAAGCCATCAAGACCAAATTTAGTTAAGATTGGTGATATGCTATAGAAACTCTCTGTGCGAAGTTAAATGCGGTTGGATCAAACGCAGCCTTTGTAAAACATTTCTTTTTCAAGAAGTACAACTAACCCTGGGAGTGTTAGCCAGCGCCACCACTCACAAACCTAGGGGCGGATGTGGAACGTCCTTTTTGCCGCTGGCCCCTCGGTTCCCTTTCTTCTCGTTCATTACATAAGGAGGGCTCGAGTCCGGCAACATTGATGCCTTCAGGTACCATATGTGGGTTTATTGACCAGTTGCCATCACCCAAAAAGATCACATGCTCGTGACGCCTGCGGCAAAAAGGAAGTTCCACATCCGCCCCGAGGTTTGTGAGTGGTGGCGCTGGCTAACACTCCCAGGGTCAATTGTAGTTGTTGTAAAACATAAATACCCCAGAAAGTGTATGGGAAAACGGCTCCGCGGTAGCTCAATGGTGAGAGCATAGCACGCGTAATGCGAAGACGTGGGTTCGTTCGCCACCTGCGGACAGTTGTTTTTTCAACCGTATTCATTTCCATTAAGTTATCATTTCTTTAATGCAATAATTAAAGTACAAGTAATTGCCCCTATGTTGTCCTTGGTTTCGATGTGTGTTGGTTTCTTATGATATGGTATAATATATATATATATATATATATATATATATAGAGAGAGAGAGAGAGAGAGAGAGAGGTAGAAATGTCACATTTCTTGCGGTTGGCGCCCCCACTCGAGAAATGGTTGGTACGCCATTGTGCGTAGAGCCTTCTGGCATCTGGTAGATTGGTCGGAAGACGCAGCGAATGCTTTTGCACGGTGCACGCCGCTGACATTAAACAGGATTGGTGCGCGCATTACGAAACAACTGAATGTATTGCTTATCTCCAGTGACAACACAGTTGTTGACTGCGGATCGGTGCGCCGATGTGATACTCTTGTTGCATACGTGAACATTCCTGTCGGTAATTGTGTGTTTTTTCTGTGTATGATTGTGTCGTTCTTATCTAAACGCTCCGCCAGCTCGATTATTTGCCTATGCCTAATGACTAGGTGCGTGGACACATCGAGTAGAGGTACATCATCAATTTCATTCAGCCAGTGTCTTTAGTTTGACTGTTCATTCAATGTACTAATGTTTCTCGTCCTCGTTTGCTCGTTTTGTGAAGCGAACATGGTTAGCTTAATTGGGAGCGTAACTGTCTTTCCCTTTTGACATTTTTACCTTTACATTTTAAAGTGCAGCTCTAAGGCACTCGTTACTGCGTTGAGTTACGCCTCGTCGTGCCGACAGAACGAGCGGGGAGCGCAGTGGAGGATGAAGGACGATGATAGCGGGGAGAGCGCAAGGGGAAAAGCGGAGGAGGAGGGTACAACGGCAGCACAACGGAAGTGGAAGATGAGAGTACGCGATAGCATAAGGAGGAAAACATCTGTGACACACTATGAGATAGCGCCATTGTAGCGTGCGCCGTCGCCTGGTCACCGGTGATGTCATTACTAAGGCATGCTGCGAGCGCGTTCACCGGTACCATATACGTAAAAACATTTCGCAGGCGTGTACTTCGGACCGATTGCGCATGCGCCGCCGCTGCAAGAGAATGCGCTCCGCGCCAATCACGCGTTCCCGGCTCCCCCTGCTGCTAGACGAGCTGTCCGAGCAGAGGTTTAGGCCGCTGCCGAGAGGACCCTGCCGTTCAGCTTCAAATTCTTTGCCTCTGTATATAGCGAATTTAAAACACCTAAACAAGGCCCCTGCGAGTTATGAGCTTAGCGAAGCCTTCATCTCAATAAATTCCGCACATACAAACGAAACTTACCTGAAACTAATATACAAAGCGCGCCCTATAATAGCCTGTGAAATTACAAGAGAAGCTGGTAACTGGACAGGCATTCGAGGGTAATTGGATCCGACGGAATTGGACAGCAATTCGCGAAGGTGCAAAATAATTGTTATCTGGAACTAGAGCTCTAACCTTAAATTGTTCCACTATATGACGTGTCTGTTTGAACCTTGTCCGGTATGCATCGTCTGCGGGCGTTCGGTAAAAAATATTTTGCAGGGTCATAATTCAATGATGCACATTTTAATACTCGAGAATATTGGCTGTAATGTTCTCCGAATATTCACTGAATTCGGTCTTGTTGGCTTTTACAGTAAAGTAAGGTTCCACCAGGACAGCAGGTAAAACGCTGTGTTTTATTGCGATAGCAATTATACGGACACTTCAAGCGGATTTCTGCCGTCGCCGTCGTCGTCGTCACCGTGAGGTTACGTATAAAGTCCAAGGGTGACAAAATCGTCGCCGCGCGCCGTATGCTGTATGTGCGAGTGAAAGCGCGCGAGTGAGGTTCCGTATAAAGTCCAGGTGTGACAAAATCGTCACAGCGCGCCGTATGCTGTTTGTGCGAGTGAAAGGACGCGAGGGACGCGCGCTTTCACGGAGAGCGAACGCACGGCGGAGAGCAAACCCGACCGTCGTGCGACAGGCCGGGGGGGATGGGAGGGAGGGGGAAAATAAAAAAAAAATTCAGATCATGCTTGTATCTGCACATACATGAAATGCCATCCATAAGAAAGCCAGTGAGCTTCGATTCATATCCTCGATGGCAGGAAGCACCTTGCGAGGCTTGTCCTCAGGTTCGGGGCGACGTTGTGTTGCGTCACCAACGGCGCAAGGGGAACTGGAGTCTCAGTCTCGCACGCGAAACGATGAAAGCGGGAAGGCAGCGCGTGAGGAAGGGGGGCGGCTTCTACTCTGCCCGCAACTGCATGCTTCTACTACGCCCGGTTGCCGCGGTCGCCCGTACCGTATCTTGAAAGCGATCTACAGATGGCTCATACCTTTGTATGCGCGGTGCGTTTGCCGCTCAGTGTCCGTTGAAACGACAGACCGCACGAACATTCGCTCGCTGCTGCTGGTGCGCTTGCTTACGCCAGCGTTTTCACAGCGTTGTCCGCAGTCGCCGAGTAGGATCGATTCATGTTTGCTTGTGTGCGCTGACACTATGCTTGTTGATTCAGTTAGTAAGAGAATGTCTAAGATAGTAAGTCTTACTCCGTATAGCTCTCTACTAATTTGCTACCGCAGTTGATGCTTCTCTTTTCGGGCTAAACTGCGACCTTTTTTCCTAAAACACCAATATAGCGCTCTGAAGAGCATCCATACGTAACTTACTGCTAAGGCAATACTCTTTTATGGAACTGTGCACCTCATTTCACAGTACATTAAAGCTGTTTCTGCTTTTACACAACTACAAACAGCATGGCGTCTGTATTTCATCGAGCATACCGGGGAAGCCTAGTTCGACCATCCTATATCTAAAAGTAGTGTATTTGAAGTATTTGTGGTCCATCTGACCAGCCAGGATAGCTAAAGTTTCCGAACGTATTGCACTGAACAACACTCATTTCGAGAAAACACAACCTTGGTGTAAAATACAAATATCTCTGCTTATTAGGGAGCATGTTTGATAACGAAAGTATGACACCTTTGAACACTTGCTGACTGTTTTCTCTTGTACATGCAGTATTTATTCCAAACCCATCTATCTTCCCACGTAGTTGTCCCACAATTTCACACGAACATGACCCCTAACATGCCCCTTGTTTTCACTAAATATAAACTTTCTGTAGCATGCAATTCTGCAACGATGCTGGTTTACATAGTGCAATATTTTCATCTAACGTCTGTGAACACGTTTCTAAGTAATTTTAAAGCAATAGCCTTATTTATTCACCGGCCTTTGACGTCGCACGTTAGTTCATCACTGCTTCTAAATTTGGTTTTGGTGGCGTTTTTAGTTATGCCTGGACCAGCGGTCTAAATATTGTGCTACTCGTCAAACGCACCTAAAACGCCCCGGGGTGCTGGCATATGCCATTTACTGCAAGCGCCGCGATGTACCCACAGACTCTGCACTTCGTCTATACATTTCCTGTGTCCTCGCCCATACTTTTATCAAACTAAAGGAAAATGCCTCTTGTGACGAAGTTAGCCTTCGGAGCGACTTTCGTAAGCAAGGTGTTGCCTCGGTTCCACAGTGAAACAAAGCAGAAAGTATAATCAAATGGAAAATTATATTGACATGGAAAGAAACGGCCAGGTAAACTCACGGAGAACTTACTTAAACATTTATAAATACGCAGAAAGATATAAAGATAGCGAGGTCTGTTACAATAAGTAGCAGTCATTCAATTCACTAGTCATTCAAATTTTGTAAAAATAGTCGCTGAAGCCTACTTTACGAAAACAGTCATAGGGAAGGTGGAAAACGGTTCGGTGACTTAGTCGATGGACTGGTAGAAGTCAAGCTATCGCACCGCACCAGCAACAGGCCGAAGGTGCTCGTGCACCACTTGGTCATAGCGGTGCCATCCACAGTGGTTCCTGCCGGCAGTCGGTAGACCATCCCTGTAGTGGACAGGTGACCGAGTGAAGGCGTTGCGCACCGGGGTGGCGAAGTCTATTTATAGCACGCTCATCCGCACCTCAGCTGCCTTATCCTCGAACTTCCTTCAAGGGACGTCGTTGTCGGGAGACGCTGAGTCATGGGGAAAGCTTTCACGTGGCTGGACGAAGGCCTTCCATGTTGGGGTCCACGTGGCCCTACTAGCGCACATCTTCGCCCTCCAAGTCGTCTTGTTACTGTTGTTCCCTCCACACATGGCTCCAAGAGTCTTCTGCCGATCCCAACCACCGGTGTGTATCTTCTCTCTTCTCTTTTCGTTTTCGGAACCTCCGCGTAGTCTTAGCAGATTGGTTCTTCGTTTAGTTGTTGGTGGGTGTGGAAATCTTGTGCACATCGTTATTGTGTTCGCCGCCTTCGCGCCGATCCCGCGCAGACACCGAATTTATGCCAATATTACATCGCATTTAGTTTACCGATGACACGGTTCAAACACGTGGAAATAGCGCAAAAACGGGTTACAAAAATATTTGTACCGGTCCTAATTAGGCTACCAACCTAACCATTTCTGGACACACTGCCCTTAAGATGCCCGCATTTTTGTTAAATGTGAATATTATCTAACGCATAGTTATTTCGAAACATTGGGCAACTTAGATGATAATGACAGCTTGACACTTACGAACACTTGGTTTTTAATTTTTTTTATGCAGAACTCCATTTGATGCAGACATATTTACCTTCCAAATGAGATTTTCCGTATCGTCCTCTCATTTTTGTGAACATTGATGCTGCTCTGTTGCGTATTTATGCGATGGCAGTATGCTCAATTTCGCGGCGCTCGTAAAACACGTATAAGGGCCCGGAGCATTATATAGGTAATTCATTGCAAATTACACAATTTAGGCACACACTTTCAACTTTGCTCGACATTACCAACAATGTGCCCCTTATGCTGACGAAATATAAACAATGTGTCTCTTCTACTTAATCGAGAATACAGAAGAGACCAACTTCAAACCTTGTGTGACACAAGGTTCAGTAATTATTTGCAGATGGTCTATGTAATTTAGCAACGCGAATATTTCACCACACATCACTCTTACCATTCACTCTGTTTTCACCAAACTTGAAATTAGTGCCTTCTGCAGTTGATTTAGGGCATTGGAGAACATCGCGTATAAGCGAACTCTGAAACGATGGAGAGCTAAAACTTACGAATTACTCTAAGGAGATTAGTCTGTCAATAAACACGCCCATACAGCCGCTCCCATTTCCTCTAAATGTGAAACTGCTGTCGTTTACGCTCTTCCCACAAACAACAGAAAACATTTTAGCGTTTAATGCAACCCTTCTTAACGACCAAAAACAAGTATCTAACAACGTTTAATTAATTTCTAACTGTGACAGATATTTGTTGTGTAGAGAGGCGCTCTGGTTTTAATTAATTAGAGCGTAGAGCACTGCAGCGAGAGGTTACACAGCTCAGGCAACACAGGCACAAGGCTTCAACAACTCGTCGTTGTCGTCTTTCTCGAAGCAGTGTATACTGCTCGTTCTTCTTCAGTAGAATCATCTCCCCGGAAGAAAAGGAGCCGTCCCGGCTGCCTACGGTCAGGATAGCACAGGGGGGTCGAAGTAACGCTTTAGCCACTGAACGTGCACGATTTCGCGCCCTCGGCGGCATTTATCCGAAGGTGGCTCAAGGGGTTCTATCATATAGTTCACAGAAGACGTTTGACTGACCACACGGTAGGGACCCGGGTACTTGGAAATGAGTTTGGGTGAAAGTCCAGCGCTGGTGGTGGGAACCCAAAGCCAGGCTAGTGAGTCAGGGCCATAGGGTGCAGGACAGGCGGAAGTATCCCAACGGTGCTTCTGTCGCTGCTGGTCGTCCTTAGTAAATGTGCGGGCGAGCTGGCGGCACTCTTCCGCGTGTGCAGCAGCTTCGGACAGGGCAGTAGACTCTGTTGTGTAAGGGCGATTCGTCAGGATGGTATCCATTGTGCAGGAAGACTCTCGTCCGTAAAGAAGAAAGAACAGGGAAAATCTCGTAATGGTCTGGGTGGCGGTGTTGTAAACGTATACGTCACGAAGGGTAGAACGCGGTCCCAATTAGTCTGGTCAGATGCGACGTACATGGAGAACATCTCGCCAAGAGTACGGTTAAAGCGCTCAGTTATCCTATTGGTCTACGGGTGGTATGCAGTAGTGGTGCGGTGAATTACGTGGTATTCCTTGAGTAGGGCTTCTATAACGTCAGAGAGAAAGACGTCGCTGTCGCTGAGCAATTCTCTGGGGGCTCCATGGCGAAGTGTGACCTTACGCGGAAGGAACCATGCAACATAACGCGCAGATGCGCTGGGCAGAGGCGAAGGTTCCGCGCAACGCGTTAGATGGTCCATCGCCACAATCACACAGCGGTTGCCGTCTGAAGTACTCGGCAGGGGCCCGTAAAGATCAACTCCGACGCGGTCAAAGGCGCGTCCTGGGCAAGGCAAAGGTTGCAATGGGGCAGCTGAAGAACGAGGGGTATTCTTTCGGCGTTGGCAAGCGAGGCAGGAGCGCACATATCGGCGGACAAATCGGTACATTCCACGCCAGTAATAACGGAGGCGCAGGCACGCGTATGTTTTTAGTACTCCTGCATACGCGTATGTTTTTAGTACTCCTGCATGCGCGCATTGCGGTCATCGTGAAACGCTGCACATATGTCCGAACGTAGATGATATGCGACCACGAGTAACCATTTGCGACCGTCCGAGAGGTAGTTACGGCGGTATAGGAGTCCGTCACGAACAGCGAAGTGGTGTGCTTGGCGACGCAGTGTACGGTAAGAAGAAGGCGCTGATGGGTTGAACAGAAAAGCCAACATAGAGACAATCCATCGATCCTTCTGCTGCTCCGAAAGCATATCCGTGGCGGTGAGGGAGGACTCGCATAATGGTACCTTCGAATAATTGGGCTGGCCTGACACAGGGGAGCGGACAGGGCATCAGCGTCCGAATGTTTACGGCCAGAGCGGTACAGCACTCGAATGTCGCACTCTTGGAGGTGGAGCGCCCATCGAGCGAGGCGACCTGAAGGATCTTTTAAGGACGGCAGCCAGCAGAGGGCATGATGGTCAGTTATTACGTCGAATGGGCGGCCGTAGAGGTAAGGGCGGAATTTAGTTATGGCCCAAATGATAGCAAAGCATTTATTTTCTGTAACGGAATAGTTGGCTTCCGCTTTCGTCAGTGCGCCGCTGGTGTAGGCAACGACGTATTCATCGAAGCCATTCTTTTGTTCTGCAAGAACAGCGCTAATGCCGACACCACTAGCATCCGTGTGAATTTCTGTCGGTGCGCTGGGGTCGAATATATGGAGAATCGGGGGTGAGGTTAGAAGACGACGCAGCGTCGTGAATGCGGAATCGGAAAGTGGCGACCAAGCGGAGAGGTCGTGGTTACCCGCGAGAAGCTGCGTCAAAGGTGCTATTCTGGTGGCAAAGTTGCGGATGAAACGGAGGAAGTATGAGCACAATTCGATGAAGCTGCGGAGTTCTTTGGTGGTCTTTGGTCATGCGAATTCGGCGACTGCTTGGAGTTTGGTATAGGATCTGGAAGTACACCATCTTTCGAAACAACGTGGCCAAGGATGACTAGCTGTCGGGCGGCGAAGCGACACTTCTTGATGTTGAGCTGGAGTCCAGCATCGGCGAGGCAAGTGAGGACGCATTCGAGTCGGAGCAGGTGAGAAGAAAAGTCCGGGGAAAAGATGACAATTTCATCGAGATAACAAAGGCATGTCTACCATTTCTGGCCGTGAAGGATGTTATTCATCATTCTTTCAAATGTGGCTGGCGCATTGCATAGGCCAAAGGGCGTCACGGTGTATTCACATAAGCCGTCACGCGTAACTAATGCCGTTTTCGGGCGATCTGACTCAGCCATCGGTACTCGCCAATAACCAGATCGTAAGTGTAAGGAAGAAAAGAATTCAGTTCCTTGGAGGCAGTCCAGTGCGTCGTCGATACGGGGGAGAGGATAGACATCTTTCCGGGTTATCTTGTTCAGGCGTCGATAGTCCACACAAAAACGAATTGTCCAATGTTTCTTTTTCACCAGCACTACTGGAGAGGCCCAAACACTGTGGGAAGGCTGTATCACGCCGCGTTGAAGCAAGTCGCCTACGTGCTCTTCGATGACACGGCGCTCCGTCGCGGACACACGTTATGGACGCTGCCGTAGTGGCCCATGGCTAGCGGTGACGATGTGATGAACGACTGCAGCTGTACGTCCTAAACATTCTTGTTGGAGGTCCAAAGAAGTGCGAAATCGGGTAAGGAGGTCAACGATCTGCGTGAGCTGACTCGTAGTGAGGTTCGGATCAATACACCGAGCAAACGTTCTGTCACATGCTAGCTCAGACGCAGAGACAGGAAGAGCCATGACGACAACCTGAAGAGGAGTCGAGTCATCAGACACTTCGTAGAAAAAGCTCGCGTTAAATTCGTCAGCAGACCCGAGGCACTCGCCATGGTGTAAGCTTGATGGACAAGCTTACCGGGGACCTCTCGAACGAATTGTTTGACTTGGTCGAGGAACGAGGAGTGGGCCGAAGCAGCATTGAAACTGTCGGTTAGGGCCGAAACCGTGTCGTCCGGCGCGGCAGCTTGGCGCGTAGTGAGGCGTTGTTTGCGGAGGTCGTCGTAGCTCTGGCACAGGGTGATCACCTCGTCAACCGTTCGAGGATTTTTTGCCAAGAGCATCTGGAAGGCTTCATCCTCTATGCCTTTCATCACATTCTTTATCTTTTCACTTTGTGGCATGGTGGGATTGATGCGCCGACAAAGGTCAACGACATCTTCAATGTAAGTGGTGAAGTTTTCACCCTTTTGCTGAGCGTGACCACGCAAGCGTTATTCCGCACGAAGCTTCCGCACAGCAGGGCGACCGAAGACTTCTTTGAAACAATTAATAAATGCTGTTCAGGTGGAAAGGTCGGATTCATGATTCCTGAACCAGAGATGAGCGACCACAGAAAGATAGAAGATGACGTTAGTCAGTTTGTCTTTGTCATCCCATTTGTTATGCGCACTCACTCGGTAGTAGGAGGAGAGCCAATACTCGACGTCATGATCGTCGGTGCCACTGAAGACAGGGGGATCGCGTTGGCGTAGAGCACTGGAGCAGACAACACGCGATGCCTGGGGAGGATCGGGCTGCGTGGCATCCTCAAGCATGGCAGAAACGGGAGGGAGCGTCCGGCTGCGGAGTTACAGGTCGGTAAAGGGCCCAGCACGTCTGCCAAATGTAGAGAGGTGCTCTGGTTTTAATTAATTAGAGGGTAGAGCACTGCAGCGAGACGTTACACAGCTCAGGCAACACAGGCACAAGGCTTCAAACGACTCGTCGTCGTCGTCTTTCTCGAAGCAGTGTATACTGCTCATTCCTCTTCAGTACAGTTGATTTACCTGCCCTAACAATTCCAACATATCTTGAAAACATAGGCTTCGTGAATGGTTTAGTTTCTTTTTTTATAAAAGCGGTGATAACTGGCATAAAACATTTATGAGCGCTTCAATAGCCGCTGTAATAGATTCGATCTATTGTAAACAAAAATATAGTTACGCAAGACTGGCTCTGATTTACATTTCATGAGAAACGTAAAACAAACAGTGACCTTATATTGTTTAGGGTGTTCATTTCAATAGACCGATCCCACCGGCCAGTTTCACGACGCCACCGCTGCCGCGGTGCATGCTGGTACTTGTAGTCATCCGGCCGCTCGAGCCGCCCGGAGTGCCTGTGCGTCCTGTTTCCGAACGCTTTTTAGCAATCTTTATGGTTCGTGTAGAGCCATCGTGCGATGGGAGGATTGACCTGCTGCGTTCTTGGGTGCTAGAACAACCACACAAGGGAGAAAGGCTTCGGGTTCTATGTGTTTTCTAAAGAGCGAAAGCTTCGAGAGAAGTGGATCCAACGGATTAATAGGTGGTAGTGGTACTACACAGCGCGAGAAGAAATACGGGGACGAATAGCGGCCGCATTTCGATGGGGGCAAAATGCGAAAACACCCGTGTACTTAGATTTTCCGGAATTTATAGATTTATCGATTATCTATTAGCTATTGCCTCTCGATTACCTATCCCAAGCTATTGACCACGTATTTGGGCTAGGCTGAGCACTACCAAGTCATCCCCAGCATTTCTCGAAATTTATTAGTTATTTATCGATTATTGATTAGCTATTCATTGGCTGTCGCAAGGTATTGGCCATGTATTTGGGCTAAGCACTACCAAGTCATGCCCAGCATTTCCCGTAATTGATTGATTATTGATTGGTTATCGATTAGGTATTGATTGCCTATCGCAAGGTATTGGCCACGTATTTTGGCTAGGCTAAGCAATACCAAGTTATGTCCAGCATTTTCCGGAATTTATTGATTGGTTATCGATTAGCTATTGATTGCCTATCGCAATGATTGGCCACGTTTTTGGGCTAGGCTAAGAACTACCATGTCATCCTCAGCATTTTCCGTTATTGATTATTCATCGATTATCGATTAGCTATTGATTAGCTATCGCAAGGTATTTGCCACGTATTTGGGCTAGACGAAGCACTACCAAGTCATGCCCTGCATTTTCCGGAATTTATTGATTATTGATCGATTATTGATTAGCTATTGATTGGCTATTCATAGGTATTGACTACATATTTGGGTAAGGCTAAGCACTACCCAGTCATTCCCAGAATTTTCCGTAATTTATTATTATTCATCGATTATCGATTAGCTATTGCTTGACTATCGATGACTTGGCGATAATTGGCTATCGGTGTTTTTATGTTAAAAACGCCGCGTAGCTTACCCAAGAACTTCTAGATATCGCTGTTACCGAAGTCTGCAAGTCGTGCGCGACTTGCAGAAAAGTAGGTGAGCATCATTAGGGCACGAAAGTTTCAGCGCCGCACTTCAAACCTGTCTCCAACAGGTATACAAATCCTATTATGTCCGTCGCTAAGCAAACATAACGGTGCATTCACCGAGATGCACGTGTGCAAAAATAGTAACACAGAACGACCGCATACATCAACATGTACTACATACAAAGCTCGAACAAATATGATACCCAACGCGTTATCAGCGGGTAACAACCGAAATGAAGGAGCCGCAGGCTTCTTTCAACATTCCCCTCACATGCTGCAATGAACAGCTGATGTAATTTCTTAAAATACATGACGAATGTGTCTCGGTGGTGGAGTCGTAGAGATGTCTGGGAAGCTCGTGCGCAGTACTCAACGAGCGCGGATTGCGGTTACAGTGGCTGTACTGCGGTTGTGTGGTTGACCAGTTGACTACAACCAAGATGGTGGCCGTGCTACTTCCGGAAAGCCGGCGCATGCGCAGATTGGTCGGTGGGATCGGTCTATTTTGCGAGTGGAATGCAGCGGATGCCCCTAGTGGGCCTGAGTAAATGACTAGCTTGAATCTGTGCATCATTGAAGTTATACGATGGCTACTAGTTAGACGACAGATTGTCAAAGTGGGAATCACCGCATACATTTTTCAACTTCTTATTTGCCAGTGTCATGGGCATGTACAGCTACTGGGATGACCTGTCTGGCAATGTGTGCTTCAGCATATGGCCTGCTCGGACCTCTTTCCACTATGCGAAAGACGGACCTTCCAGTATTCAAGAAACTGAGGCACACGGTGTTTCACGTATGCGTGTATTCATCCCCTACCATGTCCAGCAATGATTCTCTGGGGCTAGCAATCCCTCTTTGTTGTCTTCGTTAATTACGTACTCAAGTTTATTTTCTTCTCTATGCCCCAATTTTCATTGCAACGTGACAAACATTGGTGTCTGTCCAAGGACTGCGCAGTGTCGAAGATACATGCGTCTTAGATACTATCTTAAAATACCCTTTGTGTATTCCGTATCTGTACCATCAGACGTGCGGCAAGACTAGTATCTGGATCTGTTTCGTTGATGCATCAACTGAAAAATTGTATATCTTGAAAAACACGATACACATATCGCTTAATGCAAGAAAACGCTAGAGTTATTCAATGTACGCAAATTATAACTCTAGAAGTTTATTCTAGGAGACGATAAACAAACCCTGACAGCTAGGAATCCGAATGGTAATGATGATGATGATTTTATGGCATCCCCTTTGAAATAGGGTGGTGACCAATAGTCACCTAGCCTGCTTGATTTATTCAGGTATGCATGCATATATTTATCTAGCCTTTGTGTATACAGTTATTTATTCTTTTTGTTTCCTCAATATCTACCTTGTACCGCTATCTATCACTGTATAATATCAAATCATGTCATATCAATCTCTTCCCTGCTTTTTTACCACCAGTATTCTTAACGTCTCTTGCTTCTCTCGACCTCTCACCGGTTGATGCTTCCGTCCACGTTAAATCCGAGCACTTCTAGAAGCTGTACGTTACCCACTGTTCTCACTGGGTGAATCTCTTCACATTCATTAGGATGTGCTGAGTGGTCTCCAGATCTTTGCTGCAGCATACAAATTCCTCATCTGGTTCCGAATATTTGCTCCGGTAGGTTTTCGTCATTAGGCAACCGGCTCGAGCCTCAAACAGCAAGGTACTGCCATTTGTGTTATCGTAGAGAGTTCCCCGTCTAATTTCTTTCTTTTCATCCTTGTAAATCTCTATGGGCCTTTTTCTTTCCATTCTTTGCATTCAATTCACTGTCTCTGTTTCTCTCACTTTCTTTCTGATGACTCCTGGTTGTCAATTTACAGTTTGAATTAACCTGTACTTGGTTGCCAAATTTCTTGGCCTCTTCCTCCATTGGGTGTCCACTTTTTTTCAGGTACAGATGCTTGTGCACTATCTCCGCCCATTTATTTTCATCCATGTTGCCGAGTCTTTCTTCAAAACGAATTTTGCCGAAGAACGTACAACGCAGCGCCAGCTGGGAATCATGCACTTTCAGAACTGAAGGGGTTACGACACGAAATTTTGAAACTTGGCATTTGCATCGTATGTTAAATTGTATGCGTGTCACAGCTAGCTGGGAAAACCTGAGTGTTATAAAACTTGTAATTTGAATTTCAAGATGCCGCGATTGTTCCGTACAGTACTTGCTATTCTAATGAATGATGAAATGAAGTGCGTTCTGCTGTGGTCAGCCCTTGATAACTTCTGCAGGGTTATCTAGGTGGGCTCTTTTCATTGAGCGAGTAAAAATGGCGCGGCATTGTTGTTGCACCACATCAGTCCCAAGGAGTGCTGAGAAAGCAGGGCATTACGTCATTCTTGTAAGATTCCGAAACATTCAACAAAACGTAAAGCGTGGGACTTAAAAGTGGAACGAAAAAGGACCGACAGGCTTGGACTCTTAAATGTTGTACTCCGAACTCTTTACTGCAGACAATTGCACATCCAGCCCACTCCTTACTTATCACCAAGTTTGGTTTCTGCTGGAGCACTAGCTCAGCGGTGGGCATATACCCTCGTAGCTCGGCACATACATGTGTCCACAATATTTCAGAGCAGATGAAACAGCCGTATGCACGTGCTACGTCACATCCATGACTCTGCTATACCCTCGGAGTCAACGAATCCTTCGTTTCTTACGCGAACCAGTACACTGCATCGTGGTGGCACAGATAAGCCTGCGTCGAGAACTCGCAAGGCAGTGTAGTCCGGCTCCTCAGGCTCTTTCATGTCAATGGCCAGCTTCGTCGAGAAGTAAAGGCTAGAATTCTGCAGGTCAATTATGCCACCCTTCTCGTGCAGAAAATGCATACCTAGTGTAATGTCTCTCGAACAGTCCGAAAGTACTATGAATTCGATAACGTATGTTACACCTTGGATTAGAATTCTTGCAGTGCATATTCCTAAGGGTTTAATGAGGCGATCCCCAGCTGTGCGTATGTGCGGTCCGCTCCACGGCTTTAAAACTTTCTTCAGCTCTTTTGCGAGTGCGTAGATTACCACTGAATAATCAGCACTCGTGTCTACTGTAGCATTTGATTCTCGCCCATCCATGGCAACAACTAAGTCTCAAGGAATTTTCTGCATTCTTATCGTAGTCGTCGCTTTCTGCTTGCCGCTACTGCGCTGTGACGTTGACGGGGGATCTTCTCTTTGTCGAACGTCAGCGGCCGGTGTTCGGGCACTGGGAGCTGCGAATGATGCAATGTGCACGGAAGGTTGACGTAAAGCGTCAGCGTATGTTCGTACGAGGCTTTCCTGCAGTGGTTGCCCGAGGGAAACAGGCTGCGCCTCCGTTTGTGGTTGTAACATGGCGTGTAACTTCATCCCGAATGACGGTGGTGAGAGAAGAAACAGTCGACGCGGCTTGCGGTTGCTGCAGCTTCCGAAGCTCTTCTTTCACAATAGATCGCACCAGGACTCTCAACGCTTCGATGTTATTTTCCATTCCTGCCAAAAGAACGTCCACAAGTGCGCTGCTGACATCACGGTTGTAGTTGCGGGTGCGCTGCTGCAGGGCCTTTTCTATAGTCGTCGCCTCGATTCAAAACTGCGCAACAGTACGTGGCGGGTTGCGCACCAGCCCTGCAAATAACTCCTCCTTCACGCCACGCATAAGATGGTGCATTCTCTTCTCCTAGGGTATAATAGGATCGGTACGTTTTAACAAGACTGGACATGCCCTCGATGTACATGCCGATACTCTCGTTGGTGCGTTGGTTCCTGGCTTGTAGCGCATTCTCAGCCTTCTCTCGGCGATCCGTGCTTGCAAACGCAGCAAGCAGATGTCGCCGAAACTGTTCCCACGACGTTAACACCGCTTCGGGATTCTCATACCTTGTCATCGCTGAATGCCCCAACGCGAACTACACGTGGCGACCTTTCCGTACCCGGTCCCAGCCATTGACATCTGCAAACCTCTGAAAGTGCTCCAACCAATCCTCTACGTATTCATACGGGTCGCCGTGGAACGGCTCGGGCATGCGCGGCGCGTACAGCGATGAACTGGGATGATGTCACCTGGTTAGTCATCGTTGTGGCGTCAGTGGAAGACACCGTCTGTTTTGCCTTAGCAGCGGGAAGCGGTCAACAACAGGCGGGTCTCCCCGAAGTTGGCGACTGGTGCGCTGGTGCACTGGAGTCAGCTCTCCAGATTCGAATCGCTGAGGATCGGGACTATGGTCTCTGGCACCCAGGCGACTTCCAATCCTGCCCCGCACCTCCACCAGAATCTAACGGTATTGCGATGAGCAAAATACAATAATAAGTTTATTAAGGGCGAACCTGTGCCCTGAAACTAGCTATTTACACGAATAGTTTACAAGAACGTTCCAGACGAGCGTCTCTGCGCCGAACGCACATCTTTCTCTTTTCCCAGAGATGGCCCGCGCCACTGTTCGGTGCGCGTGCACGAGCGGCATACGTTGCGCCACCCCAAGAAACCAAACAGGCGCGCAAGACGTAACAAAAACACTTCTGACAGAGGGTCTCGCCGGCTACCGCCGTAGACAACATGCTTAAGAGCAGACTTGTGACAATATTGCCACCAGCAAGGTTAAACCTAAAATCCTGAACGTGAGGCAGAGGGTAGCTCTCGTGGACTGTCTCAGCCTTGAGGAGGGGTAGTCCGCGCACGAGTGTTATTTACCGATGCACTTCATAAGGGATCGACGTTGGCTAGTTGATGTTGCATTTTGGATGGGAAAAGAGCAGGTAAAACGAGGACAACGAAGAACGACCTCAGATGCGCTGACTAACAACGTTGTCTTTATTGCAACAAGGCAAAATATAGAAATCAGGAGAGCCTCTCGTTATTCGCAAAGGAGGCAGTGCATTTTTGAGCACGGCTCCGACAGCTCTAAGCAGAAAGAAATTCCATTCCTAGAAAGTGCACTGTAGACAGTTTCTAAAGAAAAACCACCTTTTTAATTTGATGATTCACCCATCCTAGAAAAAAGAAATTGCTTCGGCTTAGCTCAGCTGAACCGGGATATGCAAAGCGAAAGCTTGTATTTTTTTTTCGTCCACAGCCATGTCACGTTCTACTTGTGTCACTTCTCCACTAGGGCGTTCGAGACGCACCGCCGAAGACGGTGTACGCAAGTGAGGAGTACTGCCGCTACCAATAGCGGCGATAGGTTAGCTGGAGGTTTCCAAGAGATTTGAAGCAGACGCAGATGCAGCTCGAAGGCACTTTGTATTTACATTAACAATTTACAAGAAATACACGTTGAGATACAAGGTGGAACTGGTACACATGAGGCGACCCTATATATATCGGCAGAGCCGATGGTGCACCGCAATTTGTGTCCAGAACATTTCCAACCCAATCACCACCGAGTGGCGATTAGAGTCGTCTGCTGGCACACCAATCGGCAATCCTGTACGAGGATCGTCGTGGGAGGGGTTCGCCAGCTATCCCAGCATTGCGCTTCATCCAAGCCCCCTTTCTTTTACCACCTTTTACGGTCTTTTCTCCTCTCCCTAGAAATAACATACAAAAAACAATGCACCCAGGGGGGTGGGTTACAGATGTATAGCAATCGTACTCTTGCGCAAAGCCACAGGGCCCAACACCATACGCACACTAGAATACAAATAAACAGGCAGAACCTGCAAACCAAAGTGGCACGGTGAGTAACCTATGAGTTGTCACCCCGTCTCCCGCCTGTAACCGAGTACACTCTTTGGAAAAACCCGATAGCGTAGTAGCTTAACATTGCGGGACATTAGTCAACGAACGCTGCCAATGCGACACTTTATGTTCGTGTACACTTTTCAAGTAAATACTAGTTTTGAGAGCGGTTCCTACAATAATCAATTGGCTGCGGTCTTAGAAACGGTTTCCCAACAACGGTCACAATGGGAAAGCTGCGCGCAGTTCCTGGTGACTAAGGCGTTTGCTCGCTCTGTGCCGTCACCGCAGTAGTCATCCGCTCCTGGACATCAGGAGCGGATGACAACCCCTTTGTGCTTCGCTCTTCAAGCTAGAGTCATGGGCAACATACCGCAAGCCATTTCTCTACCCTTTATTCGCAGTGGTACGCGATACCAGAATGAAGGAAAACGCCGATCACAAGCTTTCCGAGCAGCAAAAAAAAAATTAAAGAAAAAGAAGGAACGAAGATAAAGTATGCACAACTGGGGGTGAGGGAGAGAAAAAAAAGAAAGTAAGGCATAAAATTAACCTGTTGTCGAACTATCGCGCGAAATAAGGCTTGATTCGTACGACGTGCACAATCTCCGAGTGGTGCCTTCGACGCTGGGGCGATATGGCACTGTCCGGGAGAACCCCGTAGTTCACGTCACTAACGCGACCCAGCATGTTGTAGGGTCCAAAGTAGAGACTGAGCAGTTTCTCTGACAACCCCTGGCGGTGCACCGGCGTCCACACCCAAACTTGATCGCCCAAGTGGTATTCCACTTTCCGATGGCGAAGATTGTAGCGGCGTGCATCTACACACGGCTGTTGCGAGATGCGTAGGCGTGCTGATTGGTGACCTTATTCGGCGTACTGCGTCAATTGCTCAGCGTCAGGGGTGAGCAACGCATTTTCAGGTACATCATGTGGAAGCATCGTGTGGAAGCATCGCATCCAGCATGGCCTGAACCTCTCGTCCACAGACAAGACGAAACGGCGTGAATCGCGCTGTACCCTGGATGGCATGGTTGTACGCAAATGTTACTTACGGTAGAACCTGATCCCACGTCTTGTGTTGTAAATCTGCGTACATGAAGAACATGTCGGCGATTGTTTTGTTCAATCATTCCGTCAACCCGTTGGTCTGCTGATGATATGCAGCGGTCTTGCGATGGCTCGTGTAGTTTAGCTTGAATACGTCGTCAATCAACATGACCATGAAAGCTGTGCCTCTGTCAGTGATCACGTACGATGGGGCTCCATGTCGAAGAACGATCTGGTCTATAAAAAACAGGGCAACATCGGCAGCCGTAGTGTGTTGTTGAGCCCTTGTCTCGGCGTATCTGGTTAAGTAGTCTGTGCCGACTACGATCCACTTGTTCCCGGAGGATGATAATGTAGGCAATCGATAACATCATCGATGCGAGGAATTGGGTAGATGTCCTTTTTGGTCGTGGAGTTTAGACGTCGATAGTCAAAACAGAGCCTCCATGACCCGTCCCTTATCTTAACCAAGATAACAGGCGCAGCCCAGGGACTCGGCGATTTTTGTATAACGCTGGTGGTTAGCATCTGGTTGGCTTGCTCTGAAATGAATTTGCGCTCCGACGCGGAAACTCGGTAATGCTTCTGTTAGGGAGGGTGCGCAGATCCGATGTCAGTCATGTGACGAGTGCGTGAGCTTGGTACCTCAATTCCGTGTGCTTTCTGTGCAAAACCAAATACTTTATCGTGGCTGGCCAACAATGTAACTAAGGCTTTGCTGTTCTGCGACGGAAGAGACTTGCTAATCATTTTAAGTACTCCTATTCTGTTACAGAGCCATCAAGAGGATCAAACTTAGCGCAGTCGCTTAGGGGCCAATGCAGATGCTACACTCCTTTTCAAACAGGGCAAGGCACATACCTACGGGAGTATAAGTGACACGTATGCGCAGCTCACCACCCATAACTGTTTTTTCCGCCAGTAAGCGATATAACAGGAACAGCTTTAGAACAGGAAGATAAAGACAACATAGAGGTAATGAATGAAACCGTAACTAGGTTGATCTCAGAAACAGCAATTGAAGTGGGAGGTAAGGCATCAAGGTAACCAGTAGGTAAGCTCTGCCAAGAAACAAAGGAGCTAATAAAGAAACGACAAAACATGAAAACGTCCAACTCAAGAGATCAGACAGAATTCGCTGAACTCTCAAAAGTGATCAACAAGATGAAAGTAAGGGAAATTCGAAATTATAGCGTGGGGAAGATTGAGGAAGCCATAAAATATGGACGCAGCATTAAATCAGTAAGAAGAAAGCTTGGCATAGGACAAGACAAGATGTATGCACGGAAAAATAAGCATGGTACTATCATCAGCAATTTCGATGACATAGTAAAAGCAGCGGAAGAATTCTATACTGACCTGTACAGTGCCCAAACCAGCCAAGCTACTTTCATTCGAAATAGTGATGAACCGGATACCGAGGCTCCTTCTATAACTAGCGATGAAGTTAGAAGGGCCTTGAAAGACATGACTAGGGGAAAAGCTGCTGGAGAAGATGGAATAACAGTAGATTTAATTAAAGATGGAGGAGATATCATGCTTGAAAATCTTGCGGCCCTTTATACGCAATGCCTCACAACTTCAAGTGTACAAGAGAGCTGGAAGAACGCCAACATAAAACTAATCCATAAGAAGGGAGACCTTAAAGAATTGAAGAATAATAGACCCATTAGCTTGGTTTGAGTATTCTGTAAAATATTCACCAAGATAATTTCCAATAGAATCAGGGCAACACTTAACTTCAGCCAACCAAGAGAACAGGCTGGCTTCAGGAAGGGATATTCTACGATGGATCATATCCATGTCATCAATCAGGTAATCGAGAAATCTGCGGAGTACAATCAACCTCTTTATATGGGTCTCATAGATTAAGAAAGGCATTTTATTCAGTAGAGATACCAGCAATCAGAGAGGCATTGCGTAATCAAGGAGTACAGGAGGCATACGTAAATATGTTAGCAAACATCTACAAGGATTCCACAGCTACCTTGGTTCTCCACAAGAAACGTAGAAAGTTACCTATCAAGAAAGGGGTCAGGCAAGGAGACACAATCTTTACAATGCTATTCAATGCATGCCTAGAAGAAGTATTCAAGCGTTTAGACTGGGAAAGCTTAGGAGTAAGGATCAACGGCGAATATCTCAGCAACCTCCGATTTGCAGATGACATTGTCCTTTTCAGCAACAATGGAGACGAATTACAGCAAATGATTGATGACCTTAACCGAGAAAGTGTAAGAATGGGGTTGAAGATTAATATGCAGAAGACAAAGATAATGTTCAATAGCCTGGCAAGGGAACAAGAATTCAGGATCACCAGTCAGCCTCTAGAGTCTGTAAAGGAGTACGTTTACATAGGTCAATTACTCACAGGGGACCGTGATCACGAGAAAGAAATTTACAGAAGAATGAAATTGGGTTGGAGTGCTTACGGCAGGCATTGCCAAATCCTGACTGGGAGCTTACAACTGTCGTTGAAAAAGTGTACAATCATTGCATTCTACCGATGCTAACATATGGGTCAGAAACTTGGAGGATAACAAAGAAGCTCGAGAACAAGTTAAGCACAGCACAAAGAGCGATGGAACGAAAAATCTTAGGACTAACGTTAACAGACTGGAAGAGAGCGGTGTGGATCAGAGAACAAACGGGGATAGCCGATATTCTAGTTGACATTAAGCGGAAGAAATGGAGCTGGGCAGGCCATGTAATGTGTAGGATGCATAACCGGTGGACATTAGGGTTACAGAATGGATACCAAGAGAAAGGAAGCGCAATCGAGGTCGGCAGAAAACCAGATGGGATGATGAAGTTAGGCAATTTGCAGGCGCAAGTTGCAATACGCTGGCTCAAGACAGGGGTAATTGGAGATCGCAGGGAGAAGCCTTCGTCCTGCAGTGGACATAAAATAGGCTGATTAGGATGATGATGATGATGAAGCAATATAAGGCAACGTGACACAAACATGCTTTCCTTCACACAAGGCAAGGTCAATGGCTCAATCACAATGTCAAACAAACCTGCAATCAGGTCGGTTGTCAAAGAATATCATTAACTATCACGCTGGACATAGACCAAACCGGAAGAACAGAATCTTTTACTATAGCGAGGTGGTTGCTTCGACAGGGAGGCTGCTTGGCGACTGCGCACAACAGAACCCGCCTGCTCCGCAGTCCACGGTCGCACGACAATCTTCTAAAAAGTCGATACCAAGGATCATGTCGTGTGTGGAATGAGCAAGTACAGCAATTTATGCCTTGAACGCCTTGCCAGCGACACAAGCAGACACGGTGCATACACCGACTGGACGAAAAGACGCGCCGCTCACTGCCCGAAACGTATCAGATTTGTTCCAATAAAACAAAACTTTAAGGCCAAGTCTTTCCTTGAAAACTAAACTCATTACAGAAACAGTTGCTCCGTTGCCTATCAGGGCCATTGCGGCTACATCGTCTACAAGCCGAAGAACCTGTGTTTAAAGATTTAAAACTGGTGGAGGCATACTTGTGTGCAATGCGGTAAATCCAGCGAACTCTCTTCCTTCGGCCGCTCAGGCTAGTTTCCCGGTGGCGAAGATGAAAGCCGCGGCCGGGGCCGTGGGGTTGGTGACCGTCGCTGGCGCGTAGTAGACTTCAGAAGGACCGACTGTTGGGCTAGTGGTGTAACATAGTTACTTTCAGATATAGCGCAAATAAGTACACATACACACGAAGAAGAAACGCCAGACGCGGAGGAGCGCTCCAGGTCTGTGGTGTCTTCTTCGTGCGTATGTGTGCTTCTTTGGGTTATATCTGAAAGTAACTGCGTAGTAGACGGCCGCAGGCTTTGCTCATAGGCGTGAGAGTTGCTACGGACGTTCTGCCGGTACACGGGCTGCTGGACAATTTGATCCGAAGCACAGTAGGTGTGGTTGGGCCGTTGGCTTCGCCGTGGGAATGCGGCAGATCTCTCAGAAAGTGTCATACTTGGGCGACGTCGCGTAGGGAAGAACCAGGTGATGTGTAAAACTGTATCTTAAGAACACTTCAAGTGATAAATTCAGTTACGTGAAAATAAACGATACACGTAGAATGTTGAGTCACATAAAGCTCACCCGTCTGGAACTTTGTGCGCATGAAACGCTTCGAGCATTTGCTTAACGCTTTAACTGGTTAGATAAGAAAGACTTAACCTAGAATGGTTTCTTACTTTAGTTCTTCTTTACTTTACTCAAATACATATTAATTGAAATATTAAACACTTTCTCTAAAAACTAAGCGAGTTAAATATTATTGTTGACCAAGTAGTGAAACGTAAGTCTATAGTCCAAAGCTGGTCCCTCACACTTGCTTCGGCGAGGTCAATGTGTGTCCTTGAGATGTACCTATATGGCGTTAAAAAATAAGAGCTTGCTTAAAAAAGTGCGAAAAAATCTCATTAGTGAGAATATGACACCTACGTGAGCTAAGAAGCTAACGACGAAGCCTTCACGTTTCGTGACCAATACATCTGCTGCTGCTTACGCTCGACATTTTATTGAATACCCCTCTTGACCAGGTGCATAAATAAAGGTAAATTGAAAGGCACAGACTAATATTTGGTTTTCTCTAGTTTTTGCAGATGCTTTTGTTAGGTAAAAGATATTGTTGAGCTACCAGTTAAAGGTCCCCTCACAAGGATTATTGCAAACTTGACGAAGAAGACGAACTGCTCTGCGCTCTCGAGCTATCGGCTGATCTGGCCAGAGCAGCAGCTATCATTTCTACTTGTATTTATACTTGTAAATAGTCTCCTGTACTTCATCCTTCGTTCGCGTAACATTTTGGTGGAGCGTGCCGTTCCTCGTCCTCACCACGGAGCTCCGCAGCGGCCGCACCGTCCAGCTTTCCGCAATGGCTCCCGGTGACACCTCGTCTGCTGCTGCTACTGCAACTCCAACCACAACGTACGTCACGGTGGCCACTCCCCGCGATCCTAGCATAATCTCCGGCCAAGATAATGTCGACGTTAATGACTGCCTCCGCATCTATGAGCTTGTTAGCCGCAACAACCACTGGGACCCTACCATAATGCTAGCTAATGTCCTCTTCTACTTGGGCGGAACACCTCGTGTCTGGTTCCGGACACACGAGGAGGATATCTCTAGCTGGGACGCTTTCAAGGAGAAGCTCCGCGACCTCTTTGGAAATCCGGCCGGTCGGCAGCAGGCTGCAAGAAAAGAGCTTGCTACCCGAGTGCAGTCTTCCACTGAGTCGTATGTCTCGTACATACAAGACGTGCTAGCTCTTTGCCGGAAAGTCGACGAGAACATGGTCGAAGTTGACAAGGTTGGCCACGTTCTCAAAGGGATCGCGGACGATGCGTTCAACTTGTTGATCTTCAACAATGTGCCTACCATCGACGTCATTGTCAAGGAACGCCGCCGCTTTGAGCTCGCCTAAAGCCGCCGCGTCATTCCACAATTCTTCCGGCTCCCTAACACAGCTGCGACGTCGTCCTGCGTCGCCCTTACCGCTTCGCCCCCCTCCAATGAGACAGTCACGCGTATTGTTCGCCGCGAGATCGAGGCTGCCAGTCCTGCCACGTTCCATCCCCGCCCACTTGACCCCACCATTGACCAACCAGCCCCAGCGATCTCCCTCATTCAGGAGGTTGTGCGGCTAGAGTTTGCCAACCTCGGTTTTCCTGCTGCCTGCTCCATCTCCCGACCTGACGCCCGACTGGTGCCGACAGCTGCGCCTCGCAGCGATCTGTATTCCAGATACCGCGACCCTATAGAATGGAGAACTCCGCACGACAAGCCCATTTGCTTTCGTTGCCACCGCATTGGCCACGTCGCTCGCCACTGCCGCACCTCCTGGTCATCGCCATATTCGAGCTACTAGCGAGGGTCGCCCATATGCCGACCCTCGCCGCTACTCGCCTCGCCGTATGCCTTCGAGTTCTCACGTATCCGTCGATGACAGTCGTCCCACTCGCGCGCCGTCACCTCAGCGCCGTCGGTCCCCGTCGCCCCAGCCACGCCGCTATTCGTCGCCGACCCATTATGGACCCTCCCAGACGGAAAACTGGGCCATGCAGCTCTTGGAGGTAGTGCTGCTTCACGTTCGTCCTGTCCAAATCCTCCATTGACGCTCCTCACGAACACGAACCTAATTGAAGTGGATGTAGATGGTGTCCCGTTGACGGCATTGATTGATACTGGAGCCCAAGTGTCTATAATGAGCGCTAACCTATGTCGTCGCCTCAAAAAAGTTCTTACGCCTGCCGTCACTCGAGCCGTACGCGTCGCCAATGGCGCCACTGTTGCCGTCTGTGGTATGTGCACTGCTCGCGTAGGAATTGCTGGCCGCCAAGTTCCCGTCCTGTTCTCCGTGCTGACCAGTTGCCCTCATGACCTAATCTTCGGGCTCGACTTTCTGACGACGCATTCTGCCCTCATCGACTGTTCCACCGGTACGCTGTGCCTCGAGCTTCCTCTTTTTACCGACGTTCGCCCCGAACAACCGCACACCCTATGCACTACAGCGTTTGTTCGGTTACCTCCAAAAGCCCTAACCTTCTTCGAATTGGCCTCAACGGCAACCGTGCCTAATGGCGACTATGTCGTCGCCCCTATTCGTGATGTCCTCCTGGCGCGCGACATCTCTGTGCCACACTCCGTCGTTACCCTTGCCGCTAATCGGATGTGTCTCCCCGTTGCCAATTTTGGCTTGACGAAGCAAGTGTTACCTGAAGGCATAGCGGTGGCCACGCTCCGGTCAGTGACAGACGACCACGTCACTGCTTTTGCAGCGGACGCGTCTCCAGATCCTCCTGATTACCCGCAGGATGCCTTGAACCTCGACGGCCCATTACGTCCCATGGTCGCTCCGGACCTCGCCCCTGGCCAAGCAGCCGCCCTATATCGCCTTTTGCTTTCCTATCGCGACACATTTGACACTGACAATCGCCCACTTGGTCAGACGTCCCTTGTTAAGCATCGGATAAACACTGGTGATGCTGTTCCCATTCATCGCCGACCGTATCGCGTGTGCACGGCAGAGCGGCAAGTTATTCAGCAGGAAGTCAACAAGACGCTCGCCAAAGGCATTGTTGAGCCCTCGTCGAGCCCTTGGGTGTCGCCGGTGGTGCTCGTCAAAAAGAAAGATGGCACGTGGCGTTTCTGTGTTGATTACCGCCACCTAAACCGAATCACTAAAACGGACGTTTACCCCTTACCACGAATTGACGACGCTCTTGATTGTCTTCACGGTGCCAAATACTTTTCGTCCATTGACCTTCGATCTGGTTATTGGCAGATTTCCGTCGATGAGCAAGACCAAAAAAAGACCGCTTTCGTCACTCCAGATGGCCTCTACCAATTTAAGGTTATGCCGTTTGGTTTATGCAATGCCCCCGCCACGTTCGAACGGATGATGAACTCTCTGCTCCAAGGTTTCAAATGGTCAACTTGCCTTTGTTACCTCGACGACGTTCTTGTGTTTTCTCCTACATTTGAGACGCACCTTGAGCGCGTCGCAGCTATACTTGACGTCTTCCGCAAGGCTGGGCTCCAATTAAACTCATCGAAGTGCCACTTCGGGCGCCGACAGATTACAGTGCTCGGCCATCTCATCGATGCTTCCGGAGTACAACCCGACCCGGAGAAGGTTCGAGCAGTAACGGCTTTCCCTGTACCTCAGTCTGTCAAAGACGTCCGGAGTTTTGTGGGGCTCTGCTCTTATTTCAGACGGTTTGTGAAAGATTTCGCAGCAATCGCTTGACCACTCACTGACCTTCTGATGAAAGACGTGCCTTTTACATGGGGTTCCCCTCAGGCTGCCGCATTTTCACGCCTTATCACGATTCTGACCAATCCACCGATCTTGGCCCACTTTGACCCGTCCGCACCTACAGAGGTCCGAACCGATGCCAGTGGTTATGGGATCGGCGCAGTCTTAGCGCAACGACAACACGGACACGACCGCGTTATAGCCTACGCTAGCCGGCTCCTGACAATTGCAGAGCGCAACTATTCGATTACCGAGCGCGAATGTCTTGCTCTCGTCTGGGCTGTTTCAAAGTTCCGCCCATATTTATATGGCAAGCCCTTCTCAGTAATCACAGACCATCATGCGCTGTGTTGGCTTTCGTCGCTCAAGGATCCTACTGGTAGGCTCGGTAGTTGGGCTCTCCGACTACAAGAATATCCCTACGCAGTGACGTACAAGTCGGGACGCCAACACCAGGACGCAGATTGCCTCTCTCGCTACCCAGTCCAAGACCCGACCTCTACGTCTGATACTGACACCGACGCCTGCGTTCTCTCTGTTTTTCCACTGGTCCATGTCGCCGACGAGCAGCGCCGTGACCCGTCCTTGCGTGTCATCATTGACCGCCTGGGATCGTCACTTGCTGACAGCTCCCTTCGCTTATTCACACTTCAAGATGGCGTACTCTACCGCCACAACGTTCACCCCGACGGCCCAGCATTACTCCTTGTGATCCCTAAACACCTTCGCTCGGCTGTTCTCCACGAACTTCACGACCTCCCCACTGCCGGTCACCTCGGTGTGTCACGTACCTACGACCGGATCCGCCGACGCTTCTTTTGGCCAGGGCTTACTCGCTCCGTTCGAAGATACGTAGCTGCGTGTGAGAAATGCCAGCGACGCAAGACACCGTCGACGCTCCCTGCTGGGTACCTTCAACCAATTGACATTCCCGCGGAACCATTCTTTCGGGTTGGTTTAGATTTACTTGGTCCTTTTCCTCTTTCTACCTCTGGGAACAGGTGGATCGCAGTGGCCACAGATTACGCCACGCGCTACGCCATCACCCGAGCGCTCCCTACAAGCTGCGCCACAGATGTTGCCGATTTTCTTCTACGCGACGTGATTTTATTACATGGTGCTCCGCGACAACTTCTCACAGACCGTGGCCGGACTTTCCTGTCAAAAGTTATCGCGGACATCCTGCAGTCCTGTGCCACGAGGCACAAGCTATCCACGTCATACCATCCGCAAACGAATGGCCTCACGGAGCGTCTTAATCGCACTCTCACAGACATGCTCGCGAAGTATGTGTCTTCCGACCACACTGACTGGGACCTTGCTCTACCGTTTGTCACCTTTGCGTATAATTCCTCGCGCCACGACACAGCCGGTTATTCGCCATTTTTCCTTCTGTTCGGCCGAGAACCAGCACTGCCCCTCGACACAAGCCTCCCTGTTCACGCAGCACCCACCAGTGAATATGCACTTGACGCCGTGGCCCGCGCTGCCCACGCAAGGGAAATTGCCCGTGGCCGCCTTCTGCACTCCCAAGAGAGTCAACGGCGTTTGTACGACCAGCGACACCGCGACCTGCACTTCCCGCCTGGTTCTTTGGTGCTTCTATGGTCTCCGTCGCGTCAGGTCGGCCTGTCAGAAAAACTGCTGTCTCGTTACACAGGCCCCTACCTAGTGATTCGTGCCGTGACTCCCGTCACCTACGAGATCGCCCCTGACGCCCCATCTGCTTCCCAGTCCAGTGATATTGTGCACGTTACACGACTGAAGCAGTATCACCCTCCCAGTGATGACATTTAGACGCTCCGGGACGTCGCTTCTGCCGCCGGGGGATTATGCTACACGCGTGTGGTATTTGGTTGTTTGAACGAGGCGCGCGGGCGCCTAGACGAAGAAGACGAACTGCTCTGTGCTCTCGAGCTATCGGCTGATCTGGCCAGCGCTGCAGCTATCATTTGTAAATATACTTGTAAATAGTCTCCTGTACTTCATCCTTCGTTCGCGTAACAATATTATCCACTTCTATCAAAATGGGAGGCGAATAGTACCACCGCCTCACTGTAAACTAAACAGAGCTGTGTCCGTTGCATGGAGGCGAATACGAACAGAACCTTATACGAGTCCCGTGCAAATAAACACTTTCTACCCCGAGATATACGCCAGCGATATCTGCAAGCTATGCAAGTCTGCTAGAGCCACCCTTCAACACGTCTTGTGGGAATGTAAAACATATGAAAATGACAGTCTCCCCGGAAAATCTGCGGGCGCGGTGGTCAGCCGCGCTGCTCAGCTCAGAACTCCAAGACCAACTTTGGGCCGTCGAGCGAGTCATGGAGGCCGTTCGGGAGTAACAGCTCCCAGGGGCCATCTTTGCGGCCCCAGGCCCGGGCCTCCCAATCGCTGTATTTAAAATAAAGTTATGTAACGCATTTCTTCAATACTGAGCGTAATCGAACCCACGTCACAAGGGTGCCGAGAGGAGAGCCACACGACGCATTAGCCGGCTGCGCAACAAATGCAATGCATATGTGCCGCTTTTCATTGAATGCTTTTCACACCAACGCTTTAGCGAGCTGCGCTATGAATGCACTGTGTATGAGCCGATCTTCAACGAACCTCTCGCCATCTTGGTTTGCTGAGTGTGTGCGACGGAGTGTGCGGCAAGGGAGGGATCAATTCTCAACGATTGCAGGCACCGGCGCACCATGCCTCTCGTCTCGGAGGTCACGCTCGTACTTTTCAGCAGTGCCGCCATATGGCGCAGCGTGCCTACAAGGAGGCGCGAGAGAGGAGATAGGTTGCTGCATGATGCGTTCGCTCACATCAGCGCGCTGTGGATTTCGGAGGCATTGTGGTGGTCGCACTAGATGGGGCCGCGTGTTCTTCGGGTGGCGAGAAAGAATGATTCCCAATGCAGTACACGCCTCATTCATACAATAATTTCGACGGCCGAAATACCTTGTATTGCTGTATTGATTCATTGATAAAAGCATTGCCCGTGATAGTCACCTTGAGGTGGGACACACCATTTTGTTTTCTCATTCAAAAGCGGCACGCGCATAACAGCGGCCTATGCCCAGTAACTCAACGTCTTGTCAAAGATACTCATTTAAGAATGGCATATATCCAGTTACACGTACCCAGTGACCCCAGTGTAAGTGAAATGGGTTTATTTAAAAGCGGCACATAGATTCTTGCACATTCCAAGTTACGAAAGTCAGTGTTAAAGATGCTCTTTGAAGAGCGGCATATACCGAGTTGCACATAGCCAGTGACAGTCTCATACCGAAAGCGTTTCTTGATGTGTGGCACATACCTCTTACAAGCGAAGCTTGTCTATATGGCGCAGACATCCGTGGGTACACCATGACGTTTTATTATTCCGCCATCCACTCCGGAGCCTCTGAGCACCGCCGGCGCGCAGCAGACTACTGGGGACTCAGTTTTGTCCGCGCGACTTATTTCTACACACCCTGTCGACGCACGCACTTTTGGTCACAAGCTAGCCATCTACTGTTTCGCTAAGAAAAGAGAATATCCGCTGTGCCAAACACAGGCAAGGGCGAGAGCGCGTTGTCACAGAGAAGCGCAACTAAATATTCTTGCTGTCAGAGGCATCCATGCAAGGAGCTTACTACACATGCGCGATGGCGCAACAAATAAGCAAACCTATTAGAATAGGAGCATGATGATTACGTCGCCGCAACATGCCATGCATGAACCTTTCCTCGCTGATAAAGAAATAGAAGTTTCACTAATACATGCGCTCCATCTCGGGGCAATATAAAACTCTCCGACAGTGCAATCCTTGATTCTGCCCCAAATCGTGATCCTTCAAGGCCTCGGAGCGCTCATGCAAAAATCTACAATGCGCAGGGAAATACGCAATACCGTTGTTTCTTATCCAAAGGTCATGTTTCCTTGGACGATAAATAAGGCAGCTGTTAGTTTGCCCGATATACGACTTCCCCATACTTGCTACGTTGTGCATTGGCTTTTATTTTAAGGGGGGCGCATTTAGATGAGGGTGAATTCCCAAAACGCACGTGTACTGCGCATGGGGTGTACGTGAAAAAAAAAAAACAACAGGTGCTTAGGATAAATTGTCAGTGCGATACTACGACGTGCCTAATAATCAGACGCGGAGCCTGGGGGAATGTCCGGATTCCTGACACGCCCCCCCCCCCCCCCCCCTATATCTGCAGCGCGCCTCAATAAAAGGGTTGTGGTCCTTTCGAAAATACTGTGGCTACCAGCATTCTTCAAAAGTATTTTTCGCAAGTACCAGTGGTATAGCAGCCCTGTATAATTAAAGCTAGCTGGCTCACAAGCTTCGTTGTTTCTTGTAGGGGTGTGGTGTCTCGAGGTTGCCGTAGTCCTTTTTTCTCATGAACACCATGTACCTCCTGGCGCCGGCCCTTAGTCGGCCCGTCGGCGGCGTTACCTGGAAAAGACAGGAGTGTGGCGTAGCGCGTTCACGCCGGAGAAAGAAAGCTAACACAGCGGAGAGGCGTCGACTGCAGCAATGTGAATACAGACAACGTGAACACAGACATTGAAAGCGGGACCGTGCAAAAGCAGAGAACGTGTGCGTCGCAGGACAGTGAGTCCGATGGATAGCGTCACGGTCTGCAGTCGCTTACGCCGGAGAAAATTCAGGTGATGATGTTAATGATTTAATGGCATCCCCTTCTAAACGGGGTGGTAACCAATACTCACCTAGCCTGCTTGAATTATTCAGGTATGCTCTACATGTTTTACAGCAAAGCTGTTTATGCCTAAGCTAAACCTCCTTGCCCAGGAGGGCCCTCTGCAGGAACCAGTGCGCATGTGCGAAAAAAAATCGAATTGGGAAGGAGTTTGGAGCAAGAGAAGAGGGAATGTCTGGGTTTTTCACCTCGGAGTAACACGTGTTGGTGACGTACAGGGCGGTCCACTGTTAAAGGGAACACAGGTGCGCCTGGCGTCAGCTCGGCGCCACCGCCGGCCGGCGGCTGCAATGAGTGTAGCGCAGGCGCAGTGAGCGCTGTGAGTGGCGCTTTTTTCATCGTCTGCTACCGTCGGCTGCCGCGCTTCGGATCGTCGCGAAGCACTCAGCTCGCGTAATTCGTATTTAATAAAGGCCACTTTTATTCCTGCTGGAAGGAAAGTGACTGGATTGATTTGTAATCAAATAAATCCCCTAAATATCAGCAGCATTGACACTGCCGTATTTTGTTCACCTTCTCGTTTCATAAAGATTTGCCCGCTTCAAGCATTTTACAGCGTAAGCTGTTGTGGGCTCATTCCAATAGCCGTTTCGGGTCGCGAAGCGCTTTCTATCAGGCCGCGGATAATACTCTATAAGGCAAGCGCACAGGGGCAGACGACTCGAGGTTCCGACAGTATTGTGGCGCCATTTAGGTAAGGTGCCTGCAAACGCAGCGTGCGCAGGCGCTGACGACAATATGCGATTCAGACGAGGCGCGCAATCACCGCGCTCCCGAGCTGCCGGGCCTCCGCCAGTATGATGGCGTCATCCAGTTAAGGTGCCTGAAAACGCGGCGTTCCCGACATGTAAGTTGCAGTTGTAAGGCTTGATCGGGCGCAGCAGACTGCTGGGCAGCGAGCATTGCAAGCCGCAGCTCACCGTCGACGCCGGGCGGACAGTTGAGATTGTTCTCGTCAAAACGAGGTGAAGAGACTGCCGCGAAGATCCTGCTGTGCGTGGTGCCCAAATTGGACCTACTCTTGAGCCGCTCCACCAGCTTACGCTGTGACTGTGCTGCGTGTGCAGTGCAGGCCAGTGACTTTCTTACTGTGCGCCTCGGTTCCAATGCTTCAACCGTAGCTTGCATGATAACTCTTTATGAAGTAATATGTTCTTGAAAGGTGTCTGTGGATTCTTTGTTCAGCCTACGTACAGCAGCGACTCGAATATGCATTAGCACAAATGCGATGACCACTACACACGGAGAAATATTCTTTGATATAACTGTACCACAAAGAAACGTTCGTAACACAAAAGTTATCATGTTGGTCTTGTAAGTTGAAACGACAAAGTTAATATTTTGCCCCGTCTAATTTTCTCTGAGCTTTGCAACGGCTAGCTGTAAGTGTGTGACCATGTAGTCACCGATCAACATAAAATGTCGGCAGCTTGCACTAGTGGTACAAGGCTGGAGTGAACAGCGGAGCTGGTGATCGATCTAGTTTCTTCAAGGTTTTACTAGCCTTCCAGGTTTTACTTGGATGTTGGCTATGAAATGCTAAGCGCTGCTAGGCACGGTATTGCGAATCGGCTCGCCGCTGATGCGCAGATTCTCGCTTGGCCGCACGATGCGCTTCAATATAAGCGGCTTCTTCGGGTGTACGGATCTTCATTGGTCGTCTTATGACAAAGCTACATGTACTCGCCACACAGTCAACGAGAGTTCTGTCGCCGTCGCGGCAGCTCCGAGCTTTATCTCTAGCTTTATTTAGAGTTTGCAGTATGTATAAGGACTCTTTATTCAAGGAAAGGCTGCATGCATTCAGCACTGTAAACCGAGAAAACCGAGAAGAGAAACAATATGAAAGGGTGACATCTTGTTAATCACAAGGTCACATTCAAGTAAAGATAAATTTGATGCAAAGAGGACGGTTAGGTGTACAAATAGACAAGCTTTACTTATCATCCATCTTCACGGAGTGGAAGGGCCGACGATTTGTACACTCGTCTTCAGTACGCCGACCATGATAAAAAATCTATGCTACCGTAGAGTTCATTGCAATAATTGTCGCATTTCTCTCTCATCGAGTGACTTCTCCCGTCATCAAAGTCGACATTTAGTCGGAACCAATTAGCACGCTTATGCCTGCTTCCCCGATAACTAATTCATATAGTCGTTGGTAAGCGATGTACTTTCCAGACTTCTGGATTTCGCACGCTTTCGCTTCAGGCAACATGCACCTAGACGCTGAAAGCATCATGTCAATCTTCTAGAACGAACTGTTTCAGGAATAGGGTCTTGAAAGACGTAATATAAAGATGGTCTATAAATATGTAATACGGCTTCAATATGCGTAAGTCTCGTCTATGCTTTCTGCAAGTACGAACTTTGATTTCAACTAAACTAGAGGGAAATGCGCCTGGATCTGTTTGAGCTCGGATCTCATAATGTGCAATGCATGATAAATTTCGTAGCCTCATTTGTGCACGAAGCGGTAATTTCGACTACTTTATCTCCCCTAGGGGCATGGATTGTTGTCGCGAGAAGTGTTTCGCAATTTCGCAAAATGTAGTAGTATGGCCTATTTGCTGAAAGTGTACTTTAGTTTAATAATACTTGCTAAACGTCAGCAATCATAAGGTATAGTGACTGATCCGTTATTGCATGCAGTAAGGACTTCGTACTTGTGCTTCGCTTAGCCTGTCTCGCTCCTGTGGGCCTAGTTGACTTTTATCCTCACCATAAGCAAAATTAAACCTGTAAGCGCCACACTTGACACTCGGGCATCTTGATCGCCCACGCGATATATGTAGACCCTGCACGTTGTAAGGTAAATGTATTCCAAAATACCGATTGTTCAGTGGGCATTGCTTGGCTTTTTCTAAGTGTAACGGACAAACTCTTTGCAACCCTTAACTGTACTATTAAGAAACCCTTTAATATGTGTCACAAGCATCTACAACTTCAAGTTTACCCTTTTTGAAAAATCAAATTGTTTCTCTTAAATAAAGGGGTGCACTATCGTATCTTTGTGACAAAACAAACACACGAGCACATGTTAACTTATCTTTGTCGGCGGCAAGTTGCGTGGTGCTAAAGCGAGATGGAAAAACTAAGGAAGAGAAGGGACCCTTTTCTTCTTGTGCTTTAAACTCCGTCAGGAAAGCTTCTTCGCAATAATGTTCCGTGCGGATTGCCTGCCACCAAGAAGGTTTCATTTGAATTTCAAGTGGACACCCTGGGTCTATCGGAGCTTCGCAAGAAATCAGAGAATGAGTGGTATCACGATCTCCATGTCAAATGTTGCGTTCTTCAATAGTGAACAGTTTCAACATAACCAGAAACACATGTGCATTAATCAGTGAAAACAATAGAAACGGCACCACTGTCTCCTTTTTTTCGCCCCTGGTTGCTGTGCAGTTCAAAATGTTACCGTCGATGCAGTTGGCCATATGCTTGCGTGTTCCTTTCATAACTATTATGATGGATACTGCTAACATAGGTTAACTATTTTGTTGCAGTTCTCTAAACAGTTTCGGATTGAAGCATGCATGACACGCTTCATTTTGCATTCCCACTTGCTTTGTTCTCTAACGCCAATCACTCATTGAAGATGCTCGACTGTAATACAAAATATTTCTCTTGCAGCTGGGGCAAGCGCTGGGGAATGGAAGGTTACGGCTTCATTGCTCGGGACCAAAAGAACACGTGCCGCATCGCAAGATACGCCAGTTACCCGGTAGTTTAGAATTTCTTGCCTGAAAAGTTTCAAGTGTGAAATAAATGCTGAGAAATTTGCAGGCAACGCGTTGTCTTTCTGCATAAAAACAATTTTATGACGAATAATGTACAGCCTCCCGCATTTTTACGTATATCGCGCGAGAACGCGATAATATGGTCGTACGCCGTCCTGAAATGAACATCGCAAAAGACGACTCTTGCACAGGAGAGTGCTTGTAGTGAACTTCAGAGTACCTCTGCCTGTCTTGCTGATTATCGCCACATAAAGCGCTAAAATGACGCGGGATGGATGCTTGGGCAATATAGCTAAAAATACAGGAGTCTGTAAGCCTAAAGAGACATATCAGAAACGCCTCATTAGTGCTGCACCACCACATTCGAAGCGAATGTAATTCATGATTCTGTAGAATGAACTGTGCTTTCCGTGCCAGCAAGATGGCTTGCACTGTCTGTTAATCTCAAGACTTACATCTAGGCCGTGAGTCAAGTCTCCGGCTAAAGGAATCCGGCATGACAGGGCGTGAAGCAAGCGCACGGATAACCTTGATTGAAATTGCGGTTACTTCCATAATTTAATTAGGCATACACTTGATTCTTCAGATGCGAGAAAATACATGTGGTTTTAAATATTTTCGTAGCTATGGTAAACCCAGAGTAGCACATGTCCCAGAAAAGGCATAGTATTATTTGGCAACTCTAGTATATAAAACAATGGAGACTCACACAATCATTGTTATTCTAGGATCTCAAAACGAACATCCGATTGATCCCTACAAGACACAGTATAGGAACTAAGCGAAAGCTTAGTTGCTATACTGCTGGGGCTTCCGCTCGCTTCATCTTGACACTGAAAGTTAAAGCACATGAACTCTAGCACTAGGCACTCGGCATGACAGAGCCGCGTAATCGTTAGTGACGTTTTAGAAAATGCAACACTATTCGCATTGAAAATGCAATCTGATGACTTGGAGAGACCAGTGCGCCAAGTTTGGGGTAAAGTTAGTCAAAGACGACAGCCAATTTATTGCGTTGTGGTCTTTGACGACTGTAATGCCGTGTCTTATAAGAAATTGGCTGAAAGTTATTGACTGCCTTTATTACAGCACAACATTCTCGTTCTGATGAGTAACGGTGTCGCTTGACATCGAACAGCTGGCCGCTAGTATCAGCTAAGCCCCCGGATTACCGAGTGACATCCTATTGCAGGAGAACCGCACCAAGTTTGCCTTGAAGCGTCAGTGTGTAAGAAAAAGGGAGCTGATTCATCGTAATGAGCCGGTGCTGGCAGTTGCATCAATGGTTTTTTAATGTCCGCGAAGACAACCTAGTGTTGCGGCACACATTTTCGTTCAGCACTCTCCTTTACCAATGCAGTCAGAGGTGCGCAATGATTGGTAGCTTCTTAGCTGAAGCACCGTAAGTACGATGAAAACGCGGTGAAGTGCTATAGGAATCTAGAGCATGGAGCTTTTCTAAATAAGGTGTAATGCCATTTGGATTCTACGTATCTAAATGAGCGTGGCTTAGTCAAAACCAGTCAAGGTACAGAGGCTTTAAATGAAGGCCAGCTGGCGACAATGCCCGCGAAACAGGTTTTCGCGGACGTTAGTGCTATTCGAAAGTTGACGTCCATACTATTACATTTGTCAAAGTATCGAAGCACAATGTTCGTTAGCGATTCCCCATAGCTTTATTCATGAGACCTTGCTACGTCGCGTCGGCGTCAGAAAGCTCGAACACCAGGCACACTAGGTGGCCTGTACTTTAATTTTGTAGGTTTCTAATGACGAAGATAGCACAAGCGTCGGTAGGGTCGCATGGCTCTTGAAGTGAGGAAGACAAAGACAAAAGGATCGGTGTCGCTGGTTTCCTCGGGTAGCATTTGGCTGGAACTGCCCGGGTGCTCTTCGCGCTGGCACCTAACGTGACTGGGATTAAACGCCAAAGAAAGCCCATATAATTTGTTGGAGGTGCGGATTATCCTAATGACTCAACCTGGAATGCCGCTACCCCACCGACCACGCCAGACGACACCGGTGAGTGACCCACTTCGTCAACTGAGCCAGTCACCTGCAGTGCCGTACGTCAACGAGACCCAGCTGTGTTCAGTGGCACCGCTGATACTGACGTCGACGACTGGCTTTCGTCGTACGAACGGGTGAGCAATCACAACAAATGGGATGATCGGACAAAGCTCACCAGCGTTATTTTTTATCTTGCGGATGTCGCCCACTTCTGGTTCCGCAACCATGAAGCAACTATTGCGACATGGAATGGCTTTAGGACAGCATTCGCGGAGGTATTTGGCCGGCCTGCCGTGCGAAAGCTTCGCGCCAAACACCGCCTTCGACAATGAGACAAAAGCCAGGCGACACTTGTTACATCGAAAACGTCATCGATCTCTGCAACCGCGTGAGCCCAACGATGACCTGAGGAAGATAAGATTAAAGAAATCCTCAATGGCATTGACGACGACGCTTTTCAAATGCTAATGGCCAAGAGTGCTACCCCCGCTACAGCCGTCGTCACCTACTAGAAAAACTTCAACGAATTATGCCGGCAACGTGTGCTCGCCTGACGTGGCCTTCCTTTACCGTTTGGTGACTGCTCACGGACAGGCTGATGAGGGGTCTCTGCTGCCTCAGATCAAAGCCTTCATTCGTGAAGAGGTGGCCCGCCAGCTCTCGCTGCTCCCTCTCACCCAGGAGCCTGTCCAACCTTTGTCCTCGGCCGTGCAGCAGGCCATCGCGAGCAGGTTGCCGCACCGTTGATGTACGCTGAAGTCGTGTCGCGTCCTAGACCAATTACACTCCCATACTCGACGCCGCCACCGCGCCCAGCGCTTCTACTTGTCCCTTAAATGCGCCCGCAGTACCTCCGGTCGCAAGATCCATGGCGCACGCGAGACAATCGGCCCATATGCTTCTCCTGCGGTATCGCGGTACATGTGGCGCGCTTTTGTCGCCGTTACCTGCCGCGTTCGGACGTCGTCGTTGAGCCACATGTACCTGCAGCCCACCAGAATGCTGATACGAACCTGTCGCCGAACTACTGGACCGGTCGGCAGAACTTCAGCAGCCGCCGTTCATCATCACCGCGTAACCACTCGATATCGGTAATGCGTCGTCACCCGCCTTTCGATGAGGGTAACTAAATTCTGCAGCTTCGGAGGCAAGAGATGCACGTTTGTCGAAATGCCCATGACCTCCGCTATCGCCGCAAAACATTACATTATAGAAATACATTTTGAAGGAGCTGCTACATTCGCACTCGTCGATACGGGTACTACAGTTTCCGTCATACGTCAGATTCTGCCGTGAGATTAGGAAGGAGACGTCACTTTCTAGCCTTGTACTTTGGACTGCCACCACGGAGCAAATCGAACCTTCAGCCGCATGAACCACTAGGATCGTAATGCAGGACCTACATTACACAATTGAGTTCCTTGTTATGCCTTCCAGCTCCTATGATATCATCCTGGGATGGGACTTTCCGGTGCCTCTGGGGGCGGCTCGGAGGTTTTCGACGAGATCAGAACGGGACACTCGTCGAGCAGCGTCGGAAATCTTACCCACCTTCTAGCCCCGCAACGTTTTTATATAAATATGCATTTGGCTCCGCAGCTAAACATCGCCTCCCCCCCCACTGCCTTTCGCGCGACGGAAGAAACAGCGTTTGCTCTCTATATAGGTGAAGGAGGAAAGAGACGCTTAATTCTGCAGCCCTTCAGGGAGCACGGCACAGAACGCGCGTTTGCTCTCCGACGTGCGTTCGCTCCCCGTGATAGCGCGCGTCCTTCGCGCCCTTTCACTCGCACATACAGCGTCCGGAGCGCGCCGACGATTTCATCGCCGTTGACGTCATACGGAACCTCACGGCGACGGCAATGGCGACGCCGACGGCAGAAATCCGCTTTGGAGTGTCTATATAATTGCTATCGCAATAAAATTCAAGTGCTGGGTTGTGGAGGTTACGTGCTGGGCTGTATAGTGTAAACACTACAATCGTCCGTAGCCGAAAGAGAGCGCTTGCAGCTCATGTCTCAACAGCGTGCCGGCCACGAATGCAGAAGGAGCACGTAAACGCGGACCTGCAAGATGGCTCCGACGCGTGCACACAGCTTCGAGGACACGCAAGTACGAAACTACGCGTCTTCACTATGTAGCGAAATGTGGTGCACACCTCCACTGTATACTGTCTCGAAGAAGTGAGCAAGGTAACGACGCGGGACACCCATTCTACTGGTGCTAACATAAGGAGCAGGAACTTGTAGGTTAACAAAGATGCTCGAGAACAAAGTAAGTACCTAAAAAAGAGCGATGGAATGAAGTATATTAGGCCTAGTTTTAGGAGACAGGAAGACAGCGGTGTGTATCAGACAGCAAACTGGGATAGCCGGTATTTTAATGCATATTAAGGGGGAAATATGAGCTGGGCAGGTCATGTAATGCGTAGGATGAATAACCTGTAGAACATTAGGGTTACAGAATGGGTACCAAGAGAAGGGGAGCGTATTCGAGGACGGCATAAAACTAGGTGAGGTGATGAAGTTAAGAAATTTGCAAACCCAAGTTGGGATCAGCTAGCGCAAGACAGAAGTAATTGGAGATCGCAGGGAGAGGCCTTCGGCCTGCGGCGGACACAAAAAATGTGCGGCTGCTGATTATGAAATTGTAAATAGGGGATGGGCCATAGAAAATGGGGGGTACCCAACCTAAATTGGTGTGGGGCCAAATTGAAATTTGCGAATGGGCAAACTGAAAATATGATGGTGGGATAACTTGCCATTCGGTGACTGGCGAATGAATATTTGGACGAGGGGCAATCTGAAAATTGGGGATGGGTCTATTATAAATTTGAATGTGGGGCAAACTAAACTTGAAGGCGGGCAAATTTAAATTTGGACGTGGGCCAACTTGAAATTTTGCGGATGGACAACTTAAAGTTCGCAAGAGGGCCAACCTAAATTTAGGGGTAGGAAACCTTGATATTTTGGGTTGTGCCAACCTGAATTTTGGGTGTGTCCACTTGGAATTCGAGTATGGGCCAACAAATTTATGGACAGGCAACTTCAAATTTGTTGCTGGGCACACTGCAATTTCGTGGTGGGCCAATTAGAAATTAGGCTGAAGGCCAACCTAAATTAGCCCAAGGCCAAATTCAAATTTGGGGTGGACGAACTGAAATGTGAGGGTACCCTTACGTATATTTGGACGACTCCATTAGAGGTTTTGCATTTTTTCGAGACATAATTATACCATCGCGAATTTTGGGTACAATACCGGCAACCATATTGTATGCTAGCCCAGGAATTCTAACCTGGAGAACAATTTTATCGAAGCGTTTATCACATCACAATGGTCATTGAAAATGCCTCCGTCGTCCAGGTAAGATCCCGACTTCCAAATCCCAGAGCAGTCGTACCGGGGAATTCCAGTGGATATCATTAGCAGATCAATGTAACATCCACTGCTTCTCCTGTGGACGTCTTGAGGTCATTCGTGCTTGCCATTTTGCCAACGGACCAAGCCGGACTTTGTTCCGATTTTAGTCCCGAAGGTGCCAGTGTTGAGCATTTCTGTGCTTGCAAATGCCAACGCTGAACCGGCGTCGAGTTCATTCATGCTATGTGAACCAGATCTAGCTTTGTTTATTAGACATCAACGTTTATCAGCGAAATATCAACCAGTCGTCAAATGTTAATATGCAGCATAAAATAAAACAACTTCCACTTCTACCCGCTTTTTTTCTTCTTTTAGAGAGCATTCAGGTACTAACAGAGGTAGGTTTATGGACAGGTTCTAATGCACAGCGTTATCGTGAATGAGTGAGTGAAATAACTTTTATTAGAGGTCCGGCGAGGACGCAAACTCGTCGCGCCCCCGGCTCCGTCGTAAGCTTCCCACGTCTTAAGCTTCTCAAACTTTTGTGACCGTCTCATTGTTTTTGTTTGCAGCATCACAGAATTTTTTTCGTGCTTACAGTGCTCTGTGATCAGAGAATATAAGTATATACTCTTATATGTTCTGATCTCATTTCACTTGCCGCACTTGGGAGCTGTAAATTTTTGGCTACTGCTGCGAAAGATGAATAAATGAATAAAAATATGCGTGAAAGTGTTTGTCTGTCTTTTTTGCGTAAATTTAGCTTCCTTTGGTATCTCAGTTTCATGGGTGTGCAAGTTGTATTTGCTTTGGTACAAAGCAATACTGCATAATCTTTGCACCACATATTCTACAGAGGGCTAATGTTTACAGCAACTGTGCAATTCATCCGATTATAAATAAAAACGAACATCCGGCAGGCATCCCTTAATGACCCATGGTTTGTCGTACGGATGTCTGACGGACATTAAGCAATGAAAACATAAACTACCCTAGAAAAAATTGCAATAGAAATCTCTGTTGGTCTAATGCGAAATATATAGGTCCACTAAGAAAACCTAGAGGTCCCATAGCAGAATGTACAGGCCCCATAGCAAAGTGTACAGGTCCCATAAAGATTTCTGCCAGTCCAGTATCAAAGCAATACTGTGTTTTATAAGACAAATTAAAAATTTTCATGGGTCCCAATTGAAGCAATATAACTGCTGATACAAACTTGTATTGGACAAATAAAATGATTTATAGCTCCCATTAGATGCAATAGAAGTAATGATCATGATATTACATTACATTACATTACATTACAGTTTTATTTTCCAGAAAACAAAACACACATTTCTGGTAGGGATACCTGGGCAAAAAGCTGTTTTTTTTTTACAGCTTGACTGGGCCCTGGCAACCTAAAAACTTTTAGCAGTGGTGACGTTCAGGAGATCAAATAGACTAATGAAAAAAAACATAACCATTAATACCACATACAGATGACATGCACATATTCTTGCACATATACTCACATATATACTAACACACGTATATATTGTAAATACACAAATAAACCGATTAGACGTCAACAGATCACAGATATACCAACAGTAAAAATTTATAACAAATCCATTTCGAACAATAATATAGGTCTGAAAAGTTTAGTCGCGATTTAAAATAGAACCACTTGTACAATTTGCAATTGCATCCTGATAGTTAACAGTATTATAAGGCTACATGTTTCGGAAATAATCTTTAAGCTGTTTCAAAGTAAAGCCCATGGTATGCTTGTACCTGTTTAAGATACTAGGTAAATTATGTTCCAGAGTTTGTAACTTGTAGTTCGTGCGGAAACCCGGTGTGAACCACAGGTCCGTGTTTCGTGTGCATATGTTACTTAGTGCGGGTTTTAATGAAGCTGTGTGTGTAAGGAATTCGTGAAAGGAGCTAGCCGAAAAATAGAACGAGCGTAAAATACGAAAGTTGTATATGTGATGATATAAACTTGTATTGGTAGTATTGCTTGGCAAGAAGTCGATCAAGGAGACACGCCAAACATCGATAATGAAGCAGAAATGGCGTTGATATAATAAAGGGCTTATGCGTTCTAAGCTGTTTATTTGCTGTATACTCACCCAGTCAAGAAATCCGACCGGCTGTCGGCTTGTCCGCTATATGTTATTTTGGCCTGTAGGCTTCTAAGCCTGTAGGCGTGTCGGTTCGTCGGCCTGTCGTTCGTCAGCCTGTCGGTGTCGGCCTGTCGGTTTGTAAGCCTGTTGGCCTGTCGGAACATTCTATTCCGACAGGCCACTATTGCGGCAGTATTCTCTGGCAATCACTTTCAGCGATAGTTTCACTTTCGCGAGAGTTCTTGGCTCGGCCCACGAGAGATCTTGCATTTTCCCGACGCTTGTGCGAAGGCATGGAGTGCCGATTCTCGCAAAATCTCGCCAAAGTGAAACTACCTCCGTATGTGATTTTCCGAGAATACGATCCCTACGGGCGTCATCAAGCATGCTTGATTACGCTGTCCGACAGTTCCTGAATAGAAAATACACGTTTGATTGATGGTTTCAATGTTTCATTGCACAGTAATTCACACCCAGCCATCATATACATGCAAACAAAATACCGTATTTACTGTACATAGGGCCATTTTTCTCGAAGTTATTGAAGATACCAATCTATTTACCAACGAATTTCCAGCTATATTCATGAAAAAAGCTAGCAAAAATACCGAGGCAATGGAATTCGTCTGCCACTCCTGGATTCAGGCAGCACACGGGCGCCTGCTTTACTAGTACATTATTTGTATACTTGTAGTAAATATACACAACAAAATAGAAAGCAAAACTAGTATTAAGAAATCTAATAAAGTCTGCTTGGGGACCACCATTGGAGACAAGCAAAATCTTGACATGGGTTAAGAATGTGCGAGGGGGCCTGCCAGCTGAGATTCAGACTGGTTTTAAAAGGTGCTGCGTATACAGCGCACTCGACGGCGTCAAATACATCGTCATTTGGGGTGCCGAGGACACCTGCGCAGCATCCATCAAGGACGACTTCTCTGGCAAGTACAAAGAGGATCCAGCTTGCAGAATTGACTCGCCTCCCTTTTCAAAAGCTAAATAAGGCCAAGACGACCAAAGTGAGCGCCATCATCAGGGCAGCATATGAGGGTGCTCTGGAGCTACCAAAAACACGAGCATCAAGGAAGTGGACGCTCTTAGTATTTACGTCACATATGAAGAATATACCACGGTGGTGGTCGTGGCACACCAAGAACTAGCAAGGGTCCTGCTGCAAAAGGTAGGATACGTCTGAGTGGGCAGTGCAGCAGGAAAGAAACAGTTTTGCTACTTAACAAACACAAGAGGGAAAATTTGTTTCAGCATTCCCAAAGAACATGAGCACGAACACGACCAAAGCAGAAGAAAAGCACGATCAAAGACCTTACAAAACAAACATGGAAGAAATCTAGACATATACTACACGGACGTGCGTAGGGTGGCAACATATTCACAATACTGGTCACTATAGTCCACAGCGATAACTGGCTCTAGTCCGATCCCTTTGGCCTGCACGGAGGAGGCAGCAGTCACAGTGCTGGCCTTTCAAGATGCAGAGGCAGAAGAACAATCTATATTGGTCATGACGTACTCCCAGGCAGCGGTCCATTCATATATAACGGGCACCATTCCACACAAAATCCACAGCATGCTAGGCACCACGCGATAATGTAGTGCCCGGCACACTCTGGGCTCCAGGGAAATGAGAAGCACCTACTCGAGGATCGCTATGAGGAACTCCTGATCCACCAGCACGACATCCTCGAAAACCAAAGAGACAAAAATACAGCCACCTACACCCCGACCTTACAGAGAAACAGGCCAGAGACTGGCACAGCTTACAAACACATATCATCACCATCAATCTATATCTATGTCCACTGCAGGACGAAGGGCTCTCCCTGCGATCTCCAATTACCCCTATCTTGGGCTAGTTGATTCCAACTGGCGCCCGCAAATTTCCTAACTTCATCACCCCGCCTAGTTTTTTGCCGTCCTCGACAGCGCTTTCCTTTCTTGGTATTCATTCTGTAACTAAAGGTCCGCCGGTTATCCATCCTACGCATTACATGTCCTGCCCAGCTCCATTTTCCTCCCCTAATGTCAACAAGAATATCGGCTAGCGCCATTTGCTCTCTGATCAACACTTCTCTTCCTGTCTCTTAAAGATAGACCTAACATTTTTCGTTCCATCGCTTATTGTGCGGTCATCCACACATATCCATACCTCCAAATACTTCGCAAGATGCATACACCCTGTACTCTGCCACTTCCCTTGGTGTAGGGAGCGGCGAAGTCTCGTCCACGTAACGTGGATATGTAAACAACGACTTCCAAATTCTAAATTCGCCCCCTAATGGCGCAAATTCGAAGTAAGAGGCGCGT